>NW_024367149.1:10755203-11240203 GCF_014805655.1 Passer montanus | reverse complement strand
GATGGAGTAAACATCCATCCCAAGCAGATCTGGGCTGGAGTAAATGCAGGGTTAAAGCAGATCAGCCCGTTGCTGCCACAGTCTGCTCTTAGTCCATCCCAAGCAGATCTGGGCTGGAGTAAATGCAGGGTTAAAGCAGATTAATGCCACAGTCTGCTCTTATCTGGACAGACCAAAGCTTTCTCTGGGCTACCACCAAAGCTTTCTGCTTGTTTGCCAAAACCTCCTTCCACCTCTGGGGGTTGAATTTATTAACAAAATAAAGCTGAGAACAAAGCTGTGGGTTTGGTAAAACTCCCTTTTCTGTGACCTGGACAGAATGAAGGCTTTAAGTAATTTCTTTGAAGCTCAGACCTTGGGCAGAACCAGGATTTGAGGATCACCTTAACACCAGAAATATCTGTTTAATCCACCCCAAACCCCCTGGTGACAGCTCCACCTCAACCCTTCCTCCCTAATACTTGTTTCAAGCTAATCCCAGTATCAGTTTCTTCTCACGATCCAATATTTGCTTTATGCTTTTGTGTTTGGGGTGTGGATGTGATTCATCCCTGTGTGTTTTTGTGCCAGCTGTGTCCCCCCTGTGCCACAACCTCTTTGCTCTGTATGATGAGAACAAAAAGCTCTGGTATGCACCAAACCAGGTGTTCAAGGTGGAGGAAAAATCATCCTTCAGGCTCCATTACCGCATGAGGTAAGGGAACACCTGCAAAATGGGATTTAGTGGTTTGGGATTTAGGGATTGCTCAGCTCCCTGGGGAAGCAGGGAGGCAGGAGGAGGCAGGAGCAGCAGGAAATATATCAAATATCTCCTGATTTCTGTGCATCTTTGGGGTTTAACCTGGAAAAAAAAAGTTGGAAAAGCACGAGAAGTTGTTTTCACAAAGCTGGGAGTGAGCAAGGTCAGAGTTAGTTGGAAAATTAACTCCAAACCATTTGTGTCAGTGCTTTTATGGATGAATTTAAAGTGTTCTGGAGCAGTGGTTTAACTGTACGTGATAATTCAGAAATTATTCTTTAAAAAAAAATAAATTAATTTTTAAATTTTAAAAAAAATTAAATACAGTGGTGGATTAACTGTACATGATAATTAATAAATTAAATTTTTTAAAAATTAAATTTTTAATTTTTATTTTTTTATTTTAGTTTTTTAATAGAGCAGTGGGTTAACTGTACATGATAATTCAGAAATTATTCTTTAAAAAAAAAATTAAAAATTAATTTTTAAATAAAAAAAAAATAAATACAGTGGTGGATTAACTGTACATGATAATTAATAAATTAAATTTTTAAAAAATTAAATTTTTAATTTTTTTTTTTATTTTTTTTAATTTTAGTTTTTTAATAGAGCAGTGGATTAACTGTACATGATAATTCAGAAATGAATTATTTAAAAAATTAATTTTAAAATATTTTTAATTTTTTAATACAGCAGTGGAATAACTATATATAATCATTCAAAAATGATTTAAAAAAATTTTTAAATCTTCCCCCTTTAAAAAAAATGAGGTTTAAAAAAAAATTTAATAGAGCAGTGGATTAACTGTACATGATAATTAATAAATTAAATTTTTAAAAAATTAAATTTTTAATTTTTTTTTTTATTTTTTTTAATTTTAGTTTTTTAATAGAGCAGTGGATTAACTGTACATGATAATTAATAAATTAAATTTTTAAAAAATTAAATTTTTAATTTTTTTTTTTATTTTTTTTAATTTTAGTTTTTTAATAGAGCAGTGGATTAACTGTACATGATAATTCAGAAATGAATTTTTTAAAATTAAATTTTAAATTCAATGTTTTAAATTTAATATTTTTAATAGAGCAGTGGATTAACTATGTGATAATTCAGAAATGAATTTTAAAAAATTAAATTTAAAATTTTTTAATTTAATTTTTAATAGAGCAGTGAATTAACTGTACATGATAATTCAGAAATGAATTTCTAATTTTTAAAAATTTAAATTAATTTTTTTTCGATAGAACAGTCGATTAACTCTACATGACAATTCAGAAATGAAATAATTTGTATTTTTGCTTACATTGATAGGTTTTTGCCATGTCCTTTTTAATGATATCTCTACAATGAACGATGTGACTGGGCTGAAATGTTTTTGGGCTTTGACTTTTCTCCCTCTGCTGAGAACTTTTTGTTTTCTGTGTGAATTTCTCCTCCCCTGCCCCAAATCAGTGCCAGATGCTGCTGCACTTCTGGTGATGTTTTAAAAGGATTTTCACAGAAACTCTGCGAGCTCCCTGTGGTTTTCTCACTTGCCTCAAGTCCTATTTATTTGATTTGGTTTAGAAAAGAGAAACCCCAGGATTTTGTAATATCCTGGAGTCATTGCTCACAGGGCAGGGGAATTTAACCCTTCCATAGCTGCTTTTGGCTGTGGGAAAGGATCCACTTCCTTTCTGCAGGGATTTTGGAACCCGATTGTAGGATTTTGGGGGTTTGTGTAGTATTTCTGTAGTAATTTTTTTTTTATTTCTGGAGTATTTTTGTGGATTTCTGTAGTATTTTTTTATTTCTGTAATATTTTTATTGATTTCTGTAGTATTTTTGTAGTATTTTGTGCCTTTTTGCAGTATTTTTGTGGTATCTGTGTAGTATTTCTGTAGTAATTTTTTTTTATTTCTGGAGTATTTTTGTGGATTTCTGTAGTATTTTTGTCATGTTTTGTGGGTTTGTGTAGTATTTTTTGTGGATTTTTGTTGTATTTTTTCTGGATTTCTGTAGTATTTTTGTAGTATTTTGTGGCTTTTTGCAGTATTTTTGTGGTATCTGTGTAGTATTTCTGTAGTATTTTTATGGATTCCTGTAGTATTTTTGTCGTATTTTGTGGGTTTGTGTAGTCTTTTTTGTGGATTTCTGTAGTATTTTTCTGGATTTCTACAGTATTTTTGTAGTATTTTGTGGCTTTCTGTAGTATTTTTGTGGTATCTGTGTAGTATTTCTGTAGTATTTTTATGGATTCCTGTAGTATTTTTGTCGTATTTTGTGGGTTTGTGTAGTCTTTTTTGTGGATTTCTGTAGTATTTTTCTGGATTTCTACAGTATTTTTGTAGTATTTTGTGGCTTTCTGTAGTATTTTTGTGGTATCTGTGTAGTATTTCTGTAGTATTTTCATGGATTTTTCTGGAATTTTTGTAGTATTTTGTGGCTTTCTGTAGTATTTTTGTGGTATCTGTGTAGTATTTCTGTAGTATTTTCATGGATTTCTGTAGTATTTTTGTAGTATTTTGTGGGTTTGTGTAGTATTTTTCTAGCATTTTGTGGATTTGTGTTCTTTAGTAAAGAAAATTAAAAATTTTTAATTTCTAGAGTTTTAACATCTCCCCTCTTGTTTGAATTATGAATACTGTATTGATAACATCTTTAATTATTTCTTGTATATATGATTGAAATTTATATTTTATTTGTTATTATTTAATAAAAATTATACTATCAATTTTTATACTTATAAAGGAACTTAAAGTTTATTTTTTTAAAAAAACTATATAAATTTTTATGAATATATATAGGTGGATGAAATACAAAGGTAATTTTTGTGTAATTTATATTTGTATGGCTGGTTTTTTTCTTTGTGGGGTGGTTAGTGTTTTTTTGTACTTGACAGAGGTTTCTATTTTTTATTGACATTTACTTAGATTTTTGTATTTGTTAAAATACAAGTAAACGTATGGTTTTTGTAGGGATTGGAGCATTTTTTTGTTTTGGAAGTGAAGAATAGGTTTCGATAATAAAATATAATAAATAATATAATAGGATATAATAGGATATAATATAATATAATATAATATAATATAATATAATATAATATAATATAATATAATATAATATGATATAATAGGATATAATAGGATATAATAGGATATAATATGATATAATATAATATAATATAATATAATATAATATAATATAATATAATATAATATAATATATTGTAATGTAATATATTGTAATGTAATATAAAATGTTATAGACTATTATAATACATAATGCAACATAGAAAATATTATAGAATATTATAACAAGTAATACAATAGACAATAAAATATTGTATATTAGGTAGAATATTATGTAATAGAATAAAATATTGGTTACATTTATTTTGTAAAATTGCATAGGGATATGTAAGGTGATGATGAATGATGGTGGAAGATGCTCTGAGGGAGGGCTGGGTCCTGCTCCTGGAGCTCAGGGCCACAATTCCCTCCCCAGCTCAGTGGGAAATTCCTGATCCTGTTTTCTTTGTGGAAGTGAAATCCCCAGAATCTGTCCCAGGATCCCGTGGAGCTTTCCAAGGAAAAGATTCTCCTTTATTTACTCCCCCCTCAAACAATGGGCTCCAATTGTTTTGGTAGTTGTGTTAATGAGAGCAGTTAATGAGGAGAAGGAGCAGCGTCTCCTCTCAGCCCCAAACAATGCCCAATACCTCGCCAGTGATTATTTTCAGGAAATAACACCAGAATTGCAGCTATTCATCCTGACTCCTCTTCTGCAGGAGAGCAGGGAAGCCAAGTCATTTCCTCTGCCTTCCAGCAGGATTTGCTTTGCTCTGCTCTCAGGCCTCAGCCCCGCAGTCCTGGAGGATCCTCTGCTTCTGCTCGGGACTTTTTGCCTCAGTTTTGGACTTCCTGCCTAAGGAGAGCTCAACTAAAAAGATTCATTTTATTTTGTTAAAAATCTGACTCTGCACTGAGGCTGAGCCACTCCAGCCTTGACCACTGCAGATTCGGGGCTTTATAAATGTCAATCCCAAACTGGTTTGGACTGGGAGGGTGCTTAAATCCCATCCCATCCCATCCCATCCCGATCCTTCTCCTCTCTCGGTGAACATTCCCAAATCTGTCTTTCCTCAAATCTCTCTAACAAAAAAAAAATAGAAAAACAATCTAATAATTCATAATAATGATATAATTTCCCCCAGTTCCTCAGGCCAGGAATGTGCTGGAATTTGGACCACTTCACCTTCAGGCAGAAGTTTGAGCACTTCTTCCTTTGAACTGCTTTACTTTCCAAAACCCAAATTCTCTTGTGGAAATGGAGGCTTTTCCCAAAACATCTTTCACGTTTGTGCCTTTTTTGGCAGATACTATTTCACCAACTGGCACGGGACCAGCGAGAGCGAGCCCTCGGTGTGGAGGCACTCCCCCAGGAGGGCCAAGGCCTATGACAAGAAGCTGGCCCCTGAGGGGACCCCCATCCTGGATGCCAATTCCCTGGAATACATGTTTGCACAGGTTGGAGTTGTCTCTGATGCTGTATTCCCATAAATAACATTTTTATGGGATTTTTGTCCCATAAAAAGTGTGGGATTTTGCTTTAAAAGCCTCTTTTTAAGCTCCTAAAATACACATCCTGTTAGTGCTGGAAAGGGTTTTCTTTTTGCTGCTGCCTGGTGGAGAGGAGAGGATTTGCTGCATGAAGGAACTCTCCCAAACAGGGTTTTATTTTTAGAGATATTTTCTTCTCCAGTGAATTATTTGTGTTTCTAAACACTGTCAGTCACCTTTTGTGGGACATTTGCACAGAGCTGGGGCTGGAGAGGAGCAGCAGCAGAGGGAAATCTGCCAGGGCTGGGTCCTTTTAATGAGGTGTTTTTACTGGGTGCTGTTAAAGATTGATAAACGTTTGCTGATAACCCCGTGGTGATAAAGATTGATAACCTCACTGCAGTTTTGCTCTCCTCTTGTGCCTTCCAAAGGATTTTTCAAACCAGAAGCTATCAGGTTTCAACAAAAAAATGGGAAAATTCAGGTTGATCAAAGAGCAAATTGAATGCAGGGAGGAAATCCCATTTACTGTTGATCCTGAGTAGAATTCCTGCAGGATTTTCACACTGGGAACCACAAGGAAAGAGAATTTCAGTGAAACATTAAAGCAACCTGGCACAGAAATGTCTTTGATAACCAACCACCTTCCAGGCAGTCCCAGAGCAAGGCTTGCCTTGGAGATGAATCCTGGAGGCTTTGGATGGGAAGGGCAGGGATAAAGCAGAGGCACAAAGTTGCTTTTGTGGAGCAGGAAATAAATATTGAAGGTACTAAAAAGGGCCAGGGGTGGTGATTTCTGTAGTTAATTTTTAAAAAGTGAATTTTTGGTGGGCTGATGTATAAAAGAAGGGGAGGAGGTTCCAGCTTCTCCCTGCCCAAGGATCCTGGGATGAATTCCTGGCTCAGGAACAAATCTGGGAAAGACCAACTGGGTAATTTGGGATTTTTTGTTCTGTTAAGGGCCAGTATGACCTAGTGAAGGGCCTGGCACCCATCCGAGATCCCAAAAACGACCAGGAGGTCCATGAGATTGAGAATGAGTGTCTGGGGATGGCTGTCCTGGCCATCTCCCACGATGCCATCAAGAAAAACGTGAAGCTGCCAGAGCTTCCCAAGGACATCAGGTGAGCTGGGATCCATCCTTTGTCCCTGCTGGCTCTGCTGCTCTCCCAGGAGGAATTTCATTCAATTCAATTGAATTTAATTTAATCCCTTGCTTCTCCTCCCAGTTACAAGCATTATATCCCCGAGACTCTGAACAGGACCATCAGGCAGAGGAATTTCTTGACCAGGATTCGGATCAATAACGTGTTCAAGCATTTCCTGAAGGAGTTCAACAACAAAACCATCTGCAACAACAGCGTCTCCCCTCGGGACCTGAAGGTGAAATATTTATCCACCATGGAGGTCCTGACCAAATATTACGGGGCAGAGATCTTTGAGACCTCGTTTCTGCTGATTTCTGCTGAGAACGAGATGAATAAATTCAACTGTGGAGACAACGAGAAGTACGAGGTGATGGTGACGGGGAACAACGGCATTCAGTGGAGGCTCAAGCCCAGTGTGAGTACCCTGAGGAAGGGCAAGGAAAGGGGATTTTGGGACAGAACAGCTGCTGGAAGATGGTTGTGGTCTTCAGAGCAGCTTGCTGTTGGAGGGGCTTTTGTAGATCACAGGATTATCCAGGCTGGAAGGAGCTCAGGGAGTTCAGCCCAACCCCTTGTTAGGCTCGGTTTGGAGACCAGAGCAGGCTCAGGACTTTTATCCAAGGCTGGACACTGGACAAGCTCTGTGGGCAGCCCTTTTACCAGGAAAATGGAGGGCTCTGTGAAAAACATTCCAGAATTAAATAGATTTATTCTATCTATTAGAATACATTATATTCTACATATTATATTATTATTCCATAAATATTAATTTCATAATCCATATTATAATTCTATTATAATTAATAATTAATCTATATAATTATTCTAGAATTAATTTTAGGTTTCGAGTAAATGTATTAGAATACATTATATTCTATATTTTATATTCTGTAATTTATATTATTTTTATAGTTTATATAATTATTCTATCCTATAATTCTAATAATAAATAGTTTATATTACTATTCTAGAATGAATTTTTGGTTTATAGTAAATATATTACATTATATTCTAAATTTTACTCTAAAATTTATATTCTGTAATTTATATAATAATTATTCTAGAATTCTAATTAATGAATAATTAATTTGCATTCTTATTCTGTAATTTGTATTAATATTATAATTTATACAATAATGCCAGTCTATAATTCTAACTAATAAATAATTAATTTATATTGCTATTCTGGAATGAATTTTTGGTTTAGATTAAAAACTGCTGTGCTAAACATGTTTTAACTAAAGCTTTTATCCCAAATACACTTGCAGCCTGTCCAGACAGAGAAAGAGAAGAAGAAAAAATCCGATGGCAAAACCAAAAAGGAGGAAGAGAGGCACAAACTTCGGGAGACGTGGAACAACTTCTCCTACTTCCCTGAGATCACCCACATCGTCATCAAGGAGGCCACAGTCAGCATCAACAAGCAGGACAACAAGAGGATGGTGAGGGCACACACACAGGGTTTGAACTTGGAGCTCACACACAGGGTTTGAGTTTGGAGCTCACACACAGGGTTTGAATTTGGAGCTCACACACAGAATTTGAATTTGGAATTCACACACAGAATTTGAATTTGGAGCTCACACACAGGATTTGAACTTGGAATTCACACACAGGATTTGAATTTGGAATTCACACACAGGATTTGAACTTGAAATTCACACACAGAATTTGAATTTGGAACTTACAGAACTTGAACTTACAATTCACACATAGAATTTGTCCCTTCCCTTGAGGGAACCTGAGCTTGAGTCCCTGCTGAATCATTTAATTCCCTGCTGGATCATTCAATTCCCTGTACCTGGGTTTAATTCCCTGGTGCATAATTTAATTCCCTGGTGGATCACTTAATTCCTTTCTGGATCATTTAATTCCCTGACAGATCATTCAATTCCCTGGTGAATCATGTAATTCCCTGATAGATCATTCAATTCCCTGATAGATCATTCAATTCCCTGATAGATCATTTAATTCCCTCATAGATCATTCAATTCCCTGCTGGATCACTTAATTCCCTGGTGGATAATTTAATTCCCTCACAGATCATGGAAGCTGTTGCTACACATGATGCCGAGGTTTTGGGGGAAACGTGAGCCCTTTTTGAGGCTGCTTTGTGTGTGCTCTGTGCTGGCAGGAGCTGCGGCTGGGCTCGCACGCCGAGGCGCTGTCCTTCACCTCGCTGGTGGATGGCTACTTCAGGCTGACTGCAGATGCCCACCACTACCTGTGCACCGACGTGGCTCCCCCCCTCATCCAGCACAACATCAGCAACGGCTGCCACGGCCCCATCTGGTCAGTGCCTCTCACTCTGGGGTTTATGGGTCAGGCCCTCTGCATTTTGGGGTTTTTGGGCCCATCTGGTCAGTCTGTTCTGTATTTTGGGGTTATGGGTCAGTCCCTCTGCATTGTGGGGTTTGTGGGCCTGTCTGGTCAGTCCCTCAGCATTTCAGGGGTTTTTGGGCCCATCTGGTCAGTCTGTTCTGTATTTTGGGGTTATGGGTCAGTCCCTCTGCATTTTGGGGTTTGTGGGTCAGTCCCTCTGCATTTTGGGGTTTTTGGGCCCATCTGCTCGGGCCCGTCTGCTCAGTCCCTTTTGCATTTTGGGGTTGTGGGTCAGTCCCTCTGCATTTTCAGGGGTTTTTGGGCCCAATCTGATCAGTCCCTCTCATTTTGGGGTTATGGGTCAGTCCCTATGCATTTTCAGGGGTTATGGGCCCATCCTAGACAGTCCCTCTTCATTTTGGGGTTTGTGGGCCTGTCTGGTCAGTCCCTTCTTCATTTTGGGGTTTGTGGGTCAGTCCCTCTGCATTTTGGGGTTTGTGGGCCTGTTTGGTCAGTCCCTCAGCATTTCAGAGGTTTTTGGGCCCATGTGCTCAGTTCCTCTGCATTTTTGGGTTTATGAGCCCAATCTGGTCAGTCTCTTCTGCAATTCAGGGTTTGTGGGCCCATCTGGTCAGTCCCTCTGCATTTCAGGGGTTTTTGGGCCCATCTGCTCAGTCCCTTCTTCGTTTTGGGGTTTGTAGGTCAGTCACTCTGCACTTCGGGGTTTGTGGGCCTGTCTGCTCAGTCCCTCTGCATTTTCAGGAGTCTGATTTTGATAATTCCTCTCACGGTGAATGTGGGGTTTGGGTGGGTGGTGGTTACCAAAACTTCATTTTGTTAAAGCAAAAAAGTCAGTGTTTCTCTCCTTACTCATCTATAAACTCGGTGTTTCTGCACTAAAGGAGTGTTCCAGGAGTTTTCTCCATGAGCACACGGGAATATTTTAGGTAGAGAGTGGAAGTGTCTTACACTCACCCCAGGAGTCCCTGGATGGATGAACAAAGCCTTGGGTTTTCAAACACTTAAAGGAATTCTCTTCCCTCCACTCATCTTTGTGGCTTTTCCCTTTATTGGCAAAATTTTGATTCTCATTTATTATTTTATTTATTTAAATTTATTGTTTTTATTTTATTATTATTCCCTTTATTATTATTTATTTATTATTCCCTTTATTTATTTATTTATTATTGCCTCTATTTCCCTCTATTTATTTCCCTCTATTTATTTCCCTCTATTTATTTCCCTCTGTTTATTTCCCTCTATTTATTTCCCTCTATTTCCCTCTATTTCCCTCTATTCCCTTTATTCCCTTTATTCAAGCTGCAAACTGCAGAAATCCAGGAGTTCAGCTGCACAGTGTTGGATGCAGAATTCCCTTTATGAATCCCTCCCTCCCTTGCTCTGTGCAGCCCAGTGTGAGCCATGCACCCTTAAATCCTACTTTAATAATAATATAAATATTTCTGAGTTGCTCTTACCCCCCAGGCAGAGGTTTGCTGTCAAAGCCCAGATTTTTGGCTGCTGCCTGGTTGTTTTTCCTCACTGCCCCTTCCCTTGCAGCACGGAATATGCCATCAACAAGCTGAGGCAGGAGGGCAACGAGGTGGGCATGTACGTGCTGAGGTGGAGCTGCACCAACTTCAACCACATCCTGATGACTGTGACGTGTCTGGAGGGCTCAGAGGTACAGGCAGCTGCCATTCCCAGCTGGAATCTGCTCCCTGCCACCCCTGGGGATGGGGTTTTGTCCTCAGGGCACTCACCCTGAGCTCTGGGCAGGGAATTGGCTTTTTTTCCCAGCCCTTTGTGCTGTCTCTCCAAATGGGATTAATTAAATCCAGAACAGCTCCATTCCTCAATCAGATTGTGCAGGAACATGATAAAAATGAAGCATTTTAAACTGATGACACAGAGAATTTGTCACTTCACCTTGCCTTGAGCATGGTTCAGCTTCCCTGGAGCCTCTTTGGGATGGATTTAATTCCCTTGATGGATTTTATTCCCACACTGGGCTCGGCTGGAAGCCTGCAGCTGACTTGGTGGTTTGGGAGGATATTTAAAGTGTTCACACAAGAATAATTATAAATAATAAATTAAATAATGCATAATAAATAATAATAAATAAATGATAAGATAAATCCTTTCCTTAGCAAGAAAAGGTCATGGAATCAGTGGTGAATCAGGAAGGGATATTTGATATTGGGTTTATCTCTTATAGTGACCTGAGACCTTGGGAAAGGCTCCCAGGCTGAGGTGCCAGAAGCGAGAATGTGGAGTTATAAAATAAATGTGTATTTTTAAAGCAGAGACCTGTTAAGCTAAGTAAAGGAAAGTTTAGAGTTTTAGAGTTTAAGATACAGAAAAAATAAAAGAGTTACAAAGGTAACAATGAGTTCAGAATGCAGCACTGTAGGTTTGTGTGCCATAACATGATTGGCTAAGAAAGCTTGCACTGGAGCCTGGGTCCATGAGACCAAATGTGTAAGGAGTGGGTCAAAAGCATGAACATCCTTGGTGGCAGTGGTTTGTTGGTCAATAAACCCTTACAAGGATTGTCACCAGAGGATTGTGACCTTCTGAGCCACGCAGTGAAGATGTGAGCCCAACTCACCCTTCCTGCCTGGGTAGAAGATAAGAAAAATAAACCCCATCATCTCAAGCAACCCAGAGGTCCCATCTCTAACTCAGTCAAAGTCCCCCCAGGTGAACTGGCTGTCCCCAGGAGTGTGGCTGTCCCTGAGCCCTGCAGGGGACCCCAAACCAGCCCTGCTGCCTGCTCTGCCCCTCCCAGCTCCCCTCAGCTGGAACTTTATTTGGCTTTAAGCCTCTGCTTGCAGAGTCCTGCTGTTTGTATGGCTTTGTGTGGACAAAGAAGAGCTCAGGAGTGATGCCTTTCACTGGAAATGAAATCAATATTTATAAGTTTTCTAATGGAAAAGAGGAGTTTTAAGGTCATTTCTTGGGAGTCTTAAGAGTTGATTTGTTGTGGGTGTATTTTTAAAGCCTGACTTATCAGAGAAACAGAGGTTTAAGGGAATATTCTGCTAAAAAAAGGTGAAGTATTCAAAAGCTCTGAGCAGTCAATCTGCATTTAAGCCTCCTCAAATTTTCAAATTTCCCCCATGTTTGTAGTTATTTATTCAGGTCACCTGAATAAACCTCAACAAACACACAGGGGCATGAATACGCTTAAATCAGATTTAATGTTGCCAAAAGAGCTCTTAAATCGTGCCCTGGGCTTTTTCTATGAAATAAAAAGCTGTTGGGGGTATTTTAGTTACATCAGTACAGACAGAGATTGGGTTTGGGTTGGTGTGTTTACAGTCAGCATCCTGCAAAAATATCCCAAGGCAGGATGTTATTTTGGAGGAAATTGCTTCCCCAAACAAAGCCTTCCAGTGAAATATTACTTCCTCTCACTTTTGGAAACACATTAAAGATCACCTCAGCAGCACTTTGTGAATAAGAGCCCCAGCTGTTGTTTATTCTTTTGTTTAGTCTGGGAATGCTCAATCCCAGGGAACCTGTTGGGTGATGTGGAGGTGTAATATCCAAGGAATTCACACAGGGAGGATGCTCAGAGGATCAATTCCTGCTTTGTTCTGGAGCTCTGCCCAGCCTGCACAAGGCATCAAGCTCACTGAAGCAAAAGCAGCTCCCTGGCACTGGGTTCTCACTGGAACAATTTCAGTCTGGAACCAGATCAGCCAGACAGAAAAAAGTGCAGATTCCAATAAATATTTGTGTAAGTCTTGTTTCTTCCTGTCTGACAAATCCCTGCTGCTGTGTCTCAGGGAGAACACCTGGGAAGAGGGACCAGGACCCAGATTTACTCAGGGATGCTCAGCCTCAAGGATGATGAGAACGAAGGGTACCAGAACGAGAGAGAGATCCGAGTCCTGCTCAAAGTCCTGGACCCCAGCCACAGAGACATTTCCTTGGCAAGTTTTTTTCCTTTTGTGTGTCTTTTATTTGATATAAGAAAAAAAGATTAATTAATTTTGTTTTAGAAAATTATATAGTGATATGTAAGATAATGACATAAGTTATTACTAACATTTCTTAGTTACAAGTATAAAGAAACATCAGAGTGAAATAATATATGTAATAGAGAAGAAACAAATAGAAATTAGGAATTAACTAGATAATATACATAATAACACGTGAAATGAGATAATTATCAAGTATTAAAGCATTGTATGTTATCTTGGAGTCTGTAGCAGTTGATAAATTGTAAATTAGTAGAGAATTGGAAGATTGTGTCTAAATAACAATTCTCTAAGTACTCTTTAAAAATCAATGTAGTTATTATATTCATACAGTTAAATTACTAAGCTAAAGTGACTTAAATATGATTTTGATGTAGAAAACACCTCGGTTTGTTATCAAATACCTTCTCTAGCTAGAACTAAAGCCCAACTTCATGGATGACCTTTGGAAGAGGGCAGGGAATGGGAAGTGCTGAGGGCCCAGGCCGGGGCACGTCCCTGCCCTGCTGAGCCAGGGTGGCCTCCAGGGTGGCCTGTGCTGAGCCAGGGTGGCCTCCAGGGTGGCCTGTGCTGAGCCAGGGTGGCCTCCAGGGTGGCCTCCAGGGTGGCCTGTGCTGGCTGGGTGGCCGCAGCTCAGGGGCTGCTGCTGATGTGCCCTGTCCCCTGTCCCCAGGCCTTCTTCGAGACAGCCAGCATGATGAGACAGGTGTCCCACAAGCACATCGTGCTCCTGCACGGCGTCTGCGTCCGCGACCTGGAGAGTGAGTGACGGCTGCCCCCGGGGACAGGGACAGGGATGGCACCTGGGGGGAAAGGGACAGGGACAGGGGATGGCATCTGGGGGACAGGGACAGGGATGGCACCTGGGGGACGGGGACAGGGATGGCACCTGGGGGGGATATGGGGACAGGGATGGCACCTGGTGGGGACGGGGACAGGGACAGGGATGGCACCTGGAGGGGACACAGGGACAGGGATGGCACCCGGGGGGGATATGGGGACAGGGACAGGGCTGGCAGCTCCTGCCTCTGGTGCTTCCCAGGGTGGAGTTGGGACAGCAAAGCAGCTCTAAATAATTCTCCCAATAAATTTCCCTTTCCAACTCTGTGTTTGAGCCTTCCCTAAGGCTGGAATGCCAGAGGGGCAGGGGAAATCTGAAATTTTACACCCTGGGGCAGGGGTGAAATTTACCCGATTAAATTTATTAGATTTCTTACAAATATACATTCATTTGTGTAAAATAAACGTATATTTGTAATATTTATACATATAAAGCATGTACACATTTATATGCATACATTTTTATGTTTATACATGTAAAATATGCACATAAAAATATAAATGTATATAATACAGCTATATGTGACTTTTTAAGCCAAGACAGTCCTAATGTTGTGGGGTGGGGACCAGAAGGAGAGCAAAGCTTTAAAAAAATAAAAGACAAATTAATGCCCCAGCCTGAGCTCTCCCAGGCTCAGGAAAGGAATTTGAGTTAAACGTGGGTGTTAAACAGGGCCATGCTGAAGGAATTTTGGTGCAAGAGCACAGGCGAGCACAGCAGCCTGTTGCTGATTTTTCTGAGCTGTTATGTGCATTAAAATTCCACCCTTGGAATGCCTGCTCCAGGTTTAATGTTCATGTACCACACAAAGCCCCTCAGCCTCTTAATCTGGACTCTGAGCACTGGAATAAACCTTGGGCAAGGTGAAATAAAATCATTTCCAACCATCTGGGCTGGGAGGTGGGAACACAAATTCAGCGACTCCAAACATTCACTGCAGCTCTGACTTTCTGCACCTGCCTCTGCAGATATCATGGTTGAGGAGTTTGTTGAATGTGGGCCTCTGGATCTGTTCATGCATAAGAAAAGTGAAGTTCTCACAACCCCGTGGAAATTCAAAGTGGCCAAACAACTTGCAAGTGCCCTGAGCTACCTGGTAAGAGACACCTTGGCAAAGGCACTGGGGCCTAGCTGGGAATACATTTCCCCCCAGGAAAAGTGCTGGAGTGGGAACACTCTATCTCCCTGCTCCTCCTCTCCTCCTCTTCCTCCAACTTCTTCCCAGGTGTAATTTTGGATTTCAGCTCAGAGTATTTTAGAGATCCCCTGTGGTCTGGTTATCCTGGAGCACTTGCAGAGCTCCAACTTCTTCCCAGGTGTAATTTTGGATTTCAGCTTGGAGCACTTTAGAGATCCCCTGTGGTGTGGATATCCTGGAGCACTCAGAGATGTCTCTCACTGTTCTTTCCCTGCTTTTCTAGGAGGACAAGGACTTGGTGCATGGCAATGTGTGCACCAAGAACATCCTGCTGGCCAGAGAGGGCATTGACACCGAGTACGGGCCCTTCATCAAGCTGAGTGACCCAGGAATCCCCATCACAGTGCTCTCCAGGCAAGGTATGGCCAGGATCTCATCCTCAGGGTAGGGAGGTTTATAGCAGCCACCACTGGCTCTGCCAGAGCAGTAATCAGCTCTCGTGGGTCTGCAAATACCCAGTGGGTGTTCAGAGCATTCATTTCTCTTACAAAATGTTGTGTCCAGTGAGATGAGGCAGAAGGAATCTCAGATTGTGGATGGCTCCAGGCACGAGCCTGTGAAATCCTTCTGAAAACAGGAATTTGAGAATCGAGAAACGGGACAAATTCTGCAGCTGCAGTTTTTCAGACAAGAATAATTCAGCTTTTCCCTCCTGTGGTGTTCACTCCCTGATTGTTTCACCCAGAGCGCGTCGAGCGCATCCCCTGGATTGCACCTGAGTGTGTTGAAGATTCCAAAAACCTCAGCATTGCTGCAGATAAGTGGAGTTTTGGTACAACCCTGTGGGAAATCTGCTATAATGGAGAAACTCCACTGAAAGACAAGACCTTAGCAGAGGTAAAGCTGTTACACAAGCTTGGATCCATCCTCTTGGGCCCTTGAATTTTCCCCCTGTGTGCTGTCCCTCCAGGCCTTGTCCCCAGTCCCTCTGCAGCTCTCCTGGAACCCCTTCAGGCCCTGGCAGGGGCTCTGAGCTCTCCCTGGAGCCTTCTCCTCTCCAGGTGAACAATCCCAGCTCTCCCAGCCTTTTCTAACCCCTGTGTCCCCTTAGAAGCTGAGTGAGATTCTCCCAAACGTCTCTTGTTGGTCTCCCAGGGGTCACTGCTGTGTTCACTGCAGGTTAAAGTTTAAAGTAGAGTCCCTCTTGCTGTGCCCTTGCTGCCTGTGGGCACAGCCCTGCAGGCTGGGAATGCCAATCCCACCTGGCCTGGAGCTGGGGCCTCCCAGGGCTGAGGAGCACCCAGGGTGTCCTTGGCAAACACTTCCTGCTGCAGAAATAACTGGGAAAACCTGGCAGGAAATGATTCAGTGAATTCAGCACCTTTTAAACACTTCATGGGTGTTAAGTGGTTGCTCCAGACCCAGCACAAGAGGGATTCTCTAAAGATCCAAGTTCCAGCTGAAAAGGGGAATTTCCTTGGCAAAGCTCACACTGAAATAAGGATTTAATGGTCACGTCCACTGATGTAGAATCCCAGAACTGCTCAGGTTAGGAAAGACCTCAGAGATCCTCGAGCGCAGCCATTGCCCAGCTCAGAACTGGGAGCCATGGAGGTTCAAATGCCTGCAATGTCTGTTTGCTCCCACAGAAGGAGAGGTTCTACGAGGGGCACTTTGTGCTGGCCACGCCGTCCTGCAAGGAGCTGGCAGACCTGATGAAGCAGTGCATGAACTACGACCCCCACCAGAGACCCTTCTTCAGGGCCATCATGAGGGACATCAACAAACTGGAGGAGCAGAGTAAGGCCAGGGGCACCTGGGGGGGTCATGGAGGCCTGGGCTGGGAGGGACTTCAAGGGCACCTCCTTCCAACCTCATGGAAGCTGAGGAGCTGTTCCAGGGTGGGAAGCTCATCAAGAGAAATCTGGGTGTGGGAGCAGATCCAGAATGGCTGAGGGGATGGAGAATTCCCTGTCAGAAAGCTGGTGGGATCTAAGGAGGGAAAGATGGGACAGTGGGAATGGAGCAAGGATGCCTTGGGGTGTCAGACTTTGCAGGAATCTGAGCTGGGATGTTTCCCCCCCAGATCCTGATATTGTCTCAGAGAAGAAACCTGTCACCGAGGTGGATCCCACCCTCTTTGAGAAGAGGTTCTTGAAAAGAATCCGGGATCTGGGGGAGGTAAGAGGAATGTCACCCCAGAACACAGCCAGTGCTCCTGGCTGTCCCCTGCTGTGTCACAGGCACCCAAATCAGTGCCTGGCTGTCCCCACAGGCCCTGCTGTGTCACACAGACACCCAGATCAGTGCCTGGCTGTCCCACAGCCCCTGCTGTGTCACACAGACACCCAGATCACTGCCTGGCTGTCCCCTGCTGTGTCACACAGACACCCAAATCACTGCCTGGGTGTCACTGTCTGAACTTTGTCCTCAAGGATGCTCCTTTCTCTCCCACCCAGGGCCACTTTGGCAAGGTGGAGCTGTGCAGGTATGACCCAGAAGGTGACAACACCGGGGAGCAGGTGGCAGTGAAATCCCTGAAGCCGGAGAGCGGAGGGAATCACATCGCTGACCTCAAGAAGGAAATTGAAATCCTGAGGAATCTTTATCACGACAACATCGTCAAATACAAGGGGATTTGCACAGAAGATGGTAAATCCTGCAGAATATTAACAAATGTATGGGTTTTCCTTTAGGATTTATAAATGTCCTGCCTGGAGCAGGTTTTCCTGTGCATTGGCTCAGGGATGAATGATGGGAATGAGCCATGGGATATTTAAAATGCTGCCAGAGCTCTGGGCTTGTGCAGAAGCTCTTGGTGTCCACAATGTGAGAAGAGTCTGCAAACCAAACATGCTCTGTTTTTTAGGAGGAAGTGGGATTAAGCTCATCATGGAATTCCTTCCCTCTGGGAGCCTGAAGGAGTATCTCCCACGGAACAAGAACAAGATCAATCTCAAGCAGCTGCTCAGATATGCAGTTCAGATCTGCAAGGTGAGCTGAGCCCCGAGCCTGCAGCTCCATCAGCTGGCTGAGGGGCACGGAGAACATCAGCAACAAACCCATTCCCCTTCTCTGTCCCCAAGGACCAGAATCCTAAAGCAATCTCTCCCACGCTTTGGGTGCCAGTGGCACAAGGATCAGCAGGGGAATAATGAGGAGGTTCCAAAGTTTGCTGTGAAAAGTTGTTCCTGTGGGAGAATTTGGAGGATCAGGAGGGAGGTGAAGTCTAAAGGGATGGAGATGAGCGGGCAGAGCATGGTCAGGCCATATAAAGCAGTAATTGGAGAAAAAGGGATTAAAGTATTGGAGGAGTAAAGGAAAAGGAAAGAAAAGGGTTCTTTTCTCCTCTCTTAGGGCATGGACTACCTGGGCTCCCGTCAGTACGTGCACCGTGACCTGGCAGCGAGAAACGTCCTGGTGGAGAGTGAGAACAGGGTGAAGATTGGGGACTTTGGGCTCACCAAGGCCATCGAGACGGATAAGGAATATTACACCGTCAAGGACGACCGCGACAGCCCCGTCTTCTGGTACAGCCCTGGGCCAGGGACCCCCTGCTCCTGCACCCCCCACGGTTTTCATGGTTTTGTAAGAGGCCTAACTAATGATACACCACGGGAGCAAGGAAAAGGCACCTGGTGGACTGCACTCACTCTTGTGCTGTTCATCTTCCTGCACTTCCTCCATTTCCCCACTGCTTTGGCTTTGGTCTCCTCACTGTGCACATCTTATTTCTTTTTAAGTTTCGTGCAAGGCCACACGAACGCAGCTGTGGCTCTCGAGTTGCTCGGGCTGTGTGTGAGCAGGGCTGGTCCCTGGGTGTGACGCTGTCCCCTCGTGTCCCCAGGTACGCCCCGGAGTGTTTGCTGCAGAGCAAGTTCTACATCGCCTCCGACGTGTGGTCCTTCGGGGTGACGCTCTACGAGCTCCTCACCTACTGTGACTCCGAGTCCAGCCCCATGGCAGTAAGTGGCTGCGACAGAAATGGCTGCCAGAGCTGCTTCAACCACATCATTTAAAAAATTATTCTTGTTTTTGGCAGCAAGAAGAGCAATCAGAGAATTGTGGGCTCATTTGGGGTGGGAGGGACCTTAATGCTCCTGTTGTTCCTCCCCTTCCGTGGGAGCACCTTCCTCCAGGATTGTCCTGGGAAACTTCGCCCTGGGGCTTGGCCTCGTGTTGGGGTGAGGGATTCCCAGGTGACCCCGCTGTCCCCACAGGAGTTCCTGAAGATGATCGGCCCCACGCAGGGACAGATGACGGTGGCACGGCTCGTGCGGGTCCTGCAGGAGGACAAGCGGCTGCCACGGCCACCCAGCTGTCCTGAGGAGGTGAGGAGGGATGGGGATGGATGGATGGATGGATGGATGATGGATGGAGGATGGATGGATGGATGGATGATGGATGGAGGATGGATGGATGGATGGATGATGGATGGAGGATGGATGGATGGATGGATGATGGATGGAGGATGGATGGATGGATGGATGATGGATGGAGGATGGATGGATGGATGGATGATGGATGGAGGATGGATGGATGGATGGATGATGGATGGAGGATGGATGGATGGATGGATGATGGATGGAGGATGGATGGATGGATGGATGATGGATGGAGGATGGATGGATGGATGGATGATGGATGGATGGGGGAGGGAGGAAGGAAGGTCCATCCCTCTGTCCCTGACACGGATTCAGCCCCACAGGGATCACACATCCCTGGTTCCACAGGCCTGACGACTCAGGTAGGAAAACCTTCAGGAGTGCTGGGAAAAGGCACTGCCAAGGTTTTCAAGGGTTGTTTTAAGGTGGTTTTTGATATTAACATTCCCAAGTCCATGGTGTCCCTTCAGAGGGAGCAAGGACTTGCTGTAGTACCTGGATCCATGAAAATTCCTTGGGATCCTTCTGATTTTGGCAGTTCCTGGGGTGCAGCCCCCCAGCTGGAGCAGCTCTGTGTGTTCCAACCTGAACTGCCCAAAGCTCAGGCCCTGCTGACCCTGCCCAACAGCTCAGGTGTTTCTGTTCACTCAGGGACACTCTGCTCCATTGTTTTTACTGCAAAAGCCAAAGAAAGGTTTCATCCCTTTGAAAATATCCCTGTTTGTGCTGCCAGGTGGATCAGCTGATGAGGAAGTGCTGGATCTTCAAACACGACGAACGCACCACCTTCCACAACCTGATCCAAGGATTTGAAACCATTATGAGTAAAATGTAATTACTTTTTTTAAAATCCTGTCAGGACTTTAAATGCCCAGCAAACTATCTATGCCCAAGGCTATTATTTTTTTTATTTTTTGTTTTACTCCTGTAATTTGTACTCTGGCTGGGCTGTTGTGGTTATAAAGGATTCTTTTGCCAACAGATTGAAGAGTTGGCTTAAAAGAATTTAAAAGGTTTGGGCAAAACGAGCTCCAGCTCCCTTAGCTGCTGTTCTTGCAGGGCAGTTTTATCCTGCTCTGCTTCTGGCTGTGCCACAAGTGCAATTGCCCTGATGGACGATGTGAGCTGGGGAAATCCACTGCATTTCTCAGCTCAAACCTCAGCCAGTGGCTGCAAGAGAGCTCAGTTAATAATTTCAAAGTCGTCTGACAAAATATCCTTCACATGCACTTAAATCCTCGTAGCAAACAAAACAACTTTGGCATAAAAATACACGGGAAGCAAAATTTTCAGCTCTTTTTGAACCCACCAGGCCCAGTCCTGAGCTCTTACAGGTATTAAAAAAAAAGTGTTCAAAGACACCACCCCAGGAGTGCAAGGGGTGGGCACAGCTGTGCATTTCAGTGAGAAGCCCAGTTCTGGGATAAATAATTTGCTTTTCCTACCTGCACACCCACACTCTTCCCCTGGCGCTCCCAGCCTGGCTGAAAGTGCATCCCTGGAGCTGAGGGAGGGGCAGGGAAGGAATTCATGGAGCTGGGAAGGAAGGCAGTCCATGGCCAGAACCTGGAGAGGAGCACCCTAAAGGAACAAGGCCTGAGCACCCAGGGGTGCCCAGGGACTGGGAACCCCACCAACCATTTTTTAAAGAACATTTTGACTGGAACCTTCTGCTGCCATCATTTTTCCTATCACACCTGGAGTTGGAAAAAGCTCTGAAGAGATCCTCAAGTTTTGGCAATAATAGAAAGAGGTATATATATATATAAATATATATAAATATATATAAAAAGTGGTTATTATGAGCTCCAAGGAGGTCAGATTTATTTTTACAGTGTTATTGTTTCTGTATGTCACTTAGGAAGCTGAATTTAATCTGTAAGCACTTTGTTACTCTTTATACAAACAAGTCTAATAAATTTTTTTTCTCCATGTGCCTCCCTTTTTCATCATCAAGTAAACAAAGTTTTTAAAACTGAATTTCCATAGGAATGGTGTTTTTTAAAATCTTTTCCTACCTTACCTGATTAAAGGAATCCAGGGCTGTTTTCCTCACACAAAAAAATCCACTTGAAATAAGTACCAACAATTTATTTTCATTGAAAAGTGTAACAAGTTGAGAAAGTTGCATATACAAACAGTTGAAACAAAATATTACAAGTGAATTTATCAATACATACAGGCAGAATCCCAGCCAAGCTCCTGGCTCCTGTTTGTGGAGCAGTTCCAGCAGCTGAGGGAAGAGGGATTTTCATTGGGATTTTTTTAAGCTTTGAAAATGTGGATCCTGGTCACATCCCAAAGCTTGAAAGGCAAAAGTTTAAGACTTTTAATTTTAAAAAATTGGTATTGAAAAATGGCTTCAGTGTTCTCTAGCAAAGAAAAGGGAGGAGGAGGAGGTGGCTCCTGGCCTCAGTGAACTCCATGCAAAGGGAATTGCAGCAGGATTCCAAGGGGGCAAAGCCTTGGAATGGGGGCTGGCTCCTCATGGACCTGTCACTGAGGGCAAAAGGAAGGACTGCTGATCTCCAGCTCCAAGGGCAGAAGAGAACAACTCGAGGCAGAGCTGATAATAAGCTAAAAATACAAAAAGTCTTTAAAAAAAAAGGAAAATACACTCAAAAAGTGGGGTGGCCCGGGAAGAGCTGTCCCACACCTGTGGAAGGAGGATGCTGCCTCACACTGGGAGTGACTTCCTCCATGGGAAGCTGTGCATTCTCAGCCTAAACACAAAGTTATTCCACTGTCCAAGGAGCAGCTCTCCCAACCCCAGGGAATATCCAAGGCAGCACAGGACAGCACCTCCCTCTGAACAGGCATTTACTGAGAACATCACCGAGGCTCTGGGACTCCATTTGGTATCGCTCCATTCCAGGATTAAGGAGAAATATTAAAAATTGAAAGGCTGTAAATGCAGAGCTCTTAATCCTGGAAAAAGGAAAGCTGGAAAGAAAAACCCCACATTCTTCTGAGTTAAAAAAATACAAAATAATTACTATCAAGACTTCCTCTTTGAACTTCCTCGGCTGAGGACTGGAGAAAGGATCAGCTTGCTTTCCTCTGGGTTTTTATTGCTTTCAGCTGGAGCTGCCCCAGCTCCCCAAGTCCCTGTGCTCCGTCCCACAGGTGACAAAGCCAACACTGCCCCTCCTCTCCGAGTGACAGCAGCCACCACCTCTGTCACCTCTGTCCTTGGCCGTGTCGGGACAGAGCTGGCTCCTCTGGGGACACTCACCCGCGCGGCAGGAGCTCCTTGTGGGAGTTAAGGCAGCAATCAATCCAGAGGGATTCCTGCGGGCTCCGTCCTGCATCAGTACACGCGCTTCTTCTTCAGCGAGGACTCGGAGTGGCGAGCCGGGAACTCGGCGGGGCCGGGCTCGGGGGACGCCACGAGGTACGAGGAGCTGCGCTTCGGGGCCACCTGCGGGGACAGCGGCAGCGCTGAGCCTCGCCGCGCCGGGACACGGGGCTGTGGGCTGCACTTAAACGTTCATTCGTTTTTATTTATGGTGTTGTCAGGTTTTTAGTAGTTTATTTGAATAAACTAAAAATGGAGTTGTGTTTTTTTCTTTATAAGGTTTTTAAGGATTAATTGTCTAATTAAGAAACGATACTTAAATTATTTTTATTTTTAACTTAGTAACTATTTGTGTCTTGCAATGTAGGCTTTTTATCTAATTACACAATACTATTTAAACTTATGAAGACGGACTAGTTTTCGCCCTAAAACTTCTATCTTGCTTTAGCTATATTAATATATTCTAAAACTTTAAAGTAAGTTTCCCACTCTGTGCTATCACACACTTCTATTCAATCTCCACACCCACCATCCCCGTCCTCTCACTCCATTTTGGAAGCTTCTCCACAGCCTCAGGTCAGTGCAGTGTTCTCCTGGGGGTCAGTGCCTGTCTCTGAAATCCTCAATAATTTGGCTTCCAACAAGACAGGACAGTGCCACTCGAGCCACGAGCCCTGAGGAGCACTCCAGGCTGGGCATTCCCAGTGAATGATGCCAAAGACCTGGCTCCTTCACCTCTGAGGCCCGGGGTTTGTGCCCTTTCCCTAAAAACCCCACTGCTAGAAGGATCAGCCCCAGCACAGCTGTGGTGCAGCCTCATTGCACAGCACCTGGATAAAATCCCGTGGGACAGTGGCCTTGGTGATGGCCTGCAGCTGATGCAGACACCTCCAGCCTTTAGGGTGAGGCCCCTTTCACTGCTCCTGCAGAGCTGAAGGGTTCAACAGCCCTGGCCCAGCTCCCACCCCAAGGCAGGGCTGGAAAATGAATTTTCCAGCTGTGCCAAGCAGGTCTGGGCAGGCTGTCAGGCCCTGCCTTTCCAAGGAGTGAGGGATGGATGCAGCAGCAATGGATCTTTAATTGGAATTTCAAACCCGAGCTCTCACTCAGCCCTGAGGGGCCCAGAGCAGGGCTCCTGTGAGGGCACAGCTGCTCCAAGGCTCCCCCAGGGCTCCCTGGCTTCCCCTTCCCTTTGGAAAAGCCCTTCCCAGCAGCTCTCCAAGCACCCTGTGCTGCTCACATCCACAACTCAAACTGCTGCTGCCCAGGCCACTTTCATCCTGGGGGCACCTCCACCTCAAACTCAGAATTGTTTGAGGAGACTTCAGTTCTCCCCTGTCCTGTGACAGCCACGGGGATGTCACCCGTGTCCTGTGTCCCTCCACCAGGTCCTGGCTCACTGATGCTTCACACAAACCCCCAACCCTGCTCCTCCTGAGCCTCTGAAACAGCAGCATTAAAAAAAGCCCCAAAAAGAGGATTCAAACGAGCTGCAGGGCCCTGCAAGCACAGCCACACAAGCACACTCTGAGCTGCCAGAGCCTCTTCACGGGGACTCAGCTGCAATTCCAGCAGTTTGGAGCAAATGGTGCTGCTGTGCCCGTGCCAAGGCACTGACCCTGCTCCTCCTGCCTTTTATGGCTCCTGGCATTAACAGCACCACCCCAGGAACCTCTCTGAGATAAACTGGGAGGTGCTGCCTGGCTCAAACCCCACTCTCTCCTGCTGCCATTCCATCATTTCCAGCCATGTCAGAGCCCTGGGAATCTGCAAACTCCATTTTTTCATGTCCCAGCCCATGGCCAGGCTTTGTCCATCTTCACCCCAACTCATGTCAGAGGCAGCTCTAGCCAGGAGTCAGAACTGCTGGAGTTAAAAGAAATGCCTTCACAATCCCCACAGAACAGCAGTGTGATGCCAGGCTAGTGCAGGACTGAAGCCACAGCACTGAATGCTGTGATGCAAGGGCCAGGCCCCTCACCCTCCCATCCACAAACCCAGGAGCAATGGGATTTACCTGCAGCACAGGGACAGAGTTCCTCAGGAGTGCTAAATCCTAACCACACTCCATGAACTGGCCCTCACTGTTGCCAAACCCATTTATTATGTTTATTATTATTATTATAACTCAGTGTCCACTGGAGCAGCAGCAAAGGAAGCTTTGCTCAGTGAGTCTGGCTGAAGCAGGCTGCAGCTGACACCTGCTGTAATTCCAAATAAAAGCCAGCCCCCAGTGAAGGGGCTGTTGGTAACCTGGATGCTGCCCCAGACCAGGTAAACCTGCAGATACTCCAAGAACTGTTTCAGAAACACACAGAAAAATAGTGTATTCTACAAATTAGGCAGGTAAAAATGTTTAGATTTATCCTGTGCTTTTTAATTTGCTTTCCAGGAAATTCTGAGCTGCCCTCTCCACTTCAAGAGATTCTATCCCAGTACAAACCATCTGCAAGTCAGGCAAGCACCCACTGAAATCCAGTGTCAACCTCCTCCTCCCTTCCTGCTTTATTTGCCTCCTTCCAGGCATTTTTGCACACCCTTATCTCTCCAAGAAGCTCCCAAAAACCCAGCCTGGCTCTGCCCATGGGCTCTGGGGCACTGAGGAGCTGATCCCGGGGCCTGGAGGGCTCTGCAGGGCCATGGAGCTGGCCCAGCCTGCTCTCACATTCCACTTTGTGGAGCAGGGATGCAGAGGGAAAGCTCCACTCGGGGGCAGCAGCAGGCAGCAGAAGCGTCCACAGGCACTGCTCCTCCTCCTCCTCCTCTCACCTGCTTTAAGGGATTTGCTGGGGGAGGCTGCAAGCCCGGCTGGGGTCCCTGGGCTCCGCTCAGAAAGGAAGGCACCACCTGCAGGCAGGTGCTGTAGCTTGGGAAAGATCCACCTGCAGATTCCTGAATCCAGAAGGGGATCCATGAAGCAGAAGGAGAAAAGGTTTAAGAATTCTTTTTTCTTTTTGGTATTGTGATGAGCTCTCAGCAGGTATGGAATACCTGAGTCACAAGAGGTGCAATTCACAGCAGCTCAGGTGTGCAGCAATTCCTGGAGCAAAATGTGGGATTGGGATGATGCTTTAGTTTGTGTAATTCCTTTCAAAAGTGTCTTTCTCCTTGCTCACAAAAACCTCAGCTTGGGCAAGAAACAGCCCTTCAATGCTGGGAAACTCAGCACTGGGAAGTGCCATTAATGGAGTGCTGCTTCCTGGTGGGAGCATTTTAATGCACTGCTGAGCATTCCAGGTGGTTTTGGGTGGTGGGATTGGAGACAGAGGTATTTGGGTGTGACTCTGGGGGTGCAGTGCCCATGCAGTGCCTTCTCCAGCCCCTCATTCCTGTGCCAACACACAAAGCAGGTGTCCAAAAGCTGATGGGAGCAACAGCCAGTGGAGACAGCAAGAAAATGGAATTATTTCTCACCTCAGAGGTTTCATTTTCCAAGCCATCCACCCTGGCCTGGGTAGAGTGATGTGCCTGAGCATAATGCTGGTACCAGTGCTGGACAGCCTCCTACAGAGGAGCAGAAATCCTCTCCCATGCCTGACTACAATTCTCACAACCCACAGCTCTCCAAGAAGCATCAAAACACCTTCAGCACCCGGGGTGAAGCTCAAATCACACAGTTAAAATTATGCTAAGTGCTTAAAACACACAGGAGGCACCTCTGGCCTGGCAGTGAGGCAGGGACAACAATTCCTGTTATGGGAACACCTCCAGGGATGGGGCAGCCACAGCTTCTCTGGCACCCCCACCCTCCCAGGGATATCCCTTCCCAATCTCCCATCCATCCCTGCCCTCTGGCAGTGGGAGCCATCCCCTGTGTCCTGTCCCTCCAGGCCTTGTCCCAGGTTCCTCTGCAGCTCTCCTGGAGCCCCTGCAGGCACCAGACCTGATCCAAGGGGTGTGACTGTTACAGTTTTACACAGACTCAGGATGGTTAATGCAAACATGGCAATGCTCTCTGGCAGTGGCCCGTGGCTCAGAGCTCTGCAGCACCTCCTGGCCAGGCTCTGATCAGCACATGGGGCACACGGGGAGCACATCCTGTGCACTGAGAGCAGCTGGCAAACATCCCCCAGCTGTGCAGCAGAGCAGCCTGAGCTCCCTTCCCTGGGATCCAGCCAAACTTCAGGACTGAAAAACTTCTAGGGAAGGCAAAGAGAAAAACGCCCTGGTTTGAAGGCAGACAAAGCCAAGGCAGAGGGGCTGAGAAGTCATTTTTTAGTGAGTGCCCACAGTTCAGGCTCTCAAGAAATAATTTTTTCAAAGTTGTGATTTCAGCAGGGAATGTTCTTTGTGCTAACTCTGCTCTGAACACTGAAATGATCAGATAAAGTGTCAGTGCAGAGGCTCAGGAAGAACACCCAGAGAAAACAAGGAGCAGCTCTGGGAGAACCCCAGGGGACAGCAGGCTGTGGGATTCCTACCTGTGGGTACTCCCCAGGCTGCTGGGAATAACTGAAATAATTTTCCATTGCATGTTGTGGTGCAGTTCCCTGAGACACAGCAGCATCCACGACACTGTTTGCAAGGCTGCTCTGCTGTGGAGGACTGGAGGCTTTGCTGGCAATTGCTGCTGGGAACACAAAGAACACCGTTTGGATAAACACCTGGCGTGTAAAAAACACACTCATTAGGTTCTATTCCAGGATTAAAAACTGCCCCAAATTAATCAGTGCTACTAATAATTGAAAGGCTTCTAGAAGTTTGTGAGCCTCTGAAAATCCACCCCTGTTTAAATAAATTACTTGGCAGTTTTGAGACACGCTACAAGATTTCCTTGAGGACAAATGGTCACTGCATTTACCAGGCAAACAGGATAAATATTTGTGGAAATCTGCAATGAAATCCATGGAATGTTTGCTTACCTGGCAGACAGATACCAGGCAAAACACTTGCCAAATTCAAGTAGGGGTTGGTGCTCAGCCGAATTTCTTTTGGGGGCTCCCCAAGCAGAGAAGTCTGTTTTTTCAAGGGAGTCTGAAAAAGGGAAAGGGCAGTTTGCATTAAACTCATATAAAACTGATCAGAAATAAGGTTAAGTGGCCCAGCAGGGTCTTGGAAAAAGCTTAGTTCTATGAAAAAAACCCTTTTGAA
Organism: Passer montanus; assembly: GCF_014805655.1. Classification (NCBI taxonomy): domain Eukaryota; kingdom Metazoa; phylum Chordata; class Aves; order Passeriformes; family Passeridae; genus Passer; species Passer montanus. Next base: position 11,212,711 of record NW_024367149.1, on the reverse strand, counting down.
ATGCAACTTCTGAAATAAAATGAAACTTTTAAACTCAATCCTTCAAAAGTTCCATTTTATTTCAGCAATCTGGACACATTGCCTGCACTTTTTTCTTCCAAACAGTTTTTGTAGGAATGTTTCTCTTCAGACTGCAAGTTCCTAAAGGATATTACAAAACAAACAAACAAAAGAAAACCTTTTATATGCAAGTGAAGGAATAATAATCACTCGAGCAATTCCAGATGCAGGGAGTGAACATTAAGTACATGGCCAAGACAAAATCAACTCTTTTCATTTGGAGACACAAGGAAATAAAGGCCAAATGTTAGGAAAATCCTGAACTAAGCCCATGTTTCCCTAAAATGCTGAAGTACTGATGTATATTAAAATTATTTATTGTTTTGTAATATAATTATATATTATGTAGAATTATTACTACAAACTATTTTAGATTTATATATAAATTTTCTTAAGGGCAGGAAAACAAATTCTGAAAGAGTGAGACCACTTAAATCCCATTCCATCACAGTCTCACACATCACCTTCAAGGGAATAAAGAATATTTTAAAAAACTGTTAATTAAAAGTGGAAAATTTATATAGACACACACAAGAGCACCTGGAAACCCACAGCCCCCCAGCCACCAGAACTGATGGATCATGAAATTCAACCCCAAGTTCAATTTTTGCCCTGTGGAAGAGACAGTGCCCTGAGCTAAATTTCATCGGGAAGGGAAGGCCAGGGAAGGGAAGGCCAGGGAAGGCCAGGGCTGCAGGCTGCTTACCGGCAGGCTGGGGTCGCAGCCCTTGGGCTGGCCGGCCGCCTTGCAGGCTGCAGCCCGCAGGGCCCCGGCGGCCAGGCCGGGCACGGCCGGGGGGAAGGGCGGCGCTCCCGGCACCGCCTCGCCCTTGTCCCCGGCGGCGGTGGGCCCGGGAAGAGCTTGTCCAACAATGTGCTGATTCGGGAAGAATGGCAGCTTGCCCATCCCTGCTGCTGCTGCTGCTGCTGGAATGGGAGCTGGGTTAGATGCTGCAGCCAGCCATAAATGGAGAAACTTTGCTGTTAGATGGGATTTATTGCAGAGGGTTTGCTCGTGGGGTTAATGAGGGTGGAGGAGAGCAATTCCACATCTGCTGCACTGCACTGTGTTCCTTCCCCATCCCACAGGCAAACAACTCAATTTCAAGCTGATTCAATAAAACTCTGACTTCTCTAAACATTCCCTGTGATAACTTTCTTAGTGCTTCCTGACATTTTCAAAAAAAAACTGGGAACAACATCCTGGAGGATGCTGGATGGGAGCACAGGGGGAAACCCCACCTCAGCTGGCATTGGGAACAATTCTTTCCACTGAAGAGCAGGAAAGTTTCTCCAAAATGAAAACCTGGGTATTTGGAGGAGCTTTCTGTACTCCCCTGGATGCCTTCTCCTTGCCCCTGGTCACTGCCATGACTCAGAGCATGGAACACAGGGAGCAGGGGAGGAAACAGGATCAGAAAATCCTGGAATGGTTTGGGTTGGGAGGGACCTTAAGGATCATCCATTCCCATGGCAGGGACACTTTCCACTGTCCCAGGGTGCTCCAGCCTGGCCTTGGGCACTGCCAGGGATGCAGGGCCTGCCCACCCTGCCAGGAACAATTCCCAATTCCCAATATCCCATCTAAATCCCCCTTTCCAGCTTCCAGCCATTCCCTGTGTGCTGTCCCTCCATCCTTGTCCCCAGTCCCTCTGCAGCTCTCCTGGAGCCCCTCCAGGCCCTGCCAGGGGCTCTGAGCTCTGCCTGGATCCTTCTCCTCTCCAGGGGAACACTCCCAGTACCCAGCTGATCTGTCCTCATAAATACTGAGGGCACCAGTGGCACAGACATTTGCATTCCAAACTGACACATGCAACAGGCTGGCTGTTAAAACTCATTTCTTAATAAAATGAAGGCAAAGAGCAAATTTGTGGTGCCTCTGCAGCAACTCCCATTTACCTGCTTTGAAAACCCCACAAAATGTCACCTCTAAATAAAAGCATCTTCCAAGTGTACCAAAAAAAGGCAGTAACTGAGCTAGCAGAGTATTGAACAAGCTGCTTTTGTTACACAGGGACACAGTCAGGTGCATGAAGTGAAGCTGGGCCTGTCTACTGCTTTGGGGTGAAATGAAATGTCATTTACACTTGAGAGCTTCTCCTCGTGCTGCCAGGCCTGAGTTCACTGCTGGCATCACCCCTATGCCCAGCACTGTCTGCAGGAGCATTGTTGGAGGCTCTCCCAGCAAACCTGGTTTCTAAAAGGAAGAAGAGAAAACTGTGTAAATGATTAAAATAATCTGCTCATAGCTACTTTTTACAGCTTCCACATTCCCAGCCCCTGCAGCTCCACTGAAGTGTTCAAGGCTCACAGAACCACGAGAAGGGAACTCACAGACCAGGGGCACCTGATGCTACAATGATTTATTTCAGGAATGAGGAGAGCTCAGAGAGGCAGAGCTGAGGAGGGCCTTACACTGTTTGCCTGCATGTTCTCCATCTTCAGGAGCTGCTGCTGGGCCAGGGGCAGGTGAGCAGGGCTCTGCAGCAGCAGGCTGGAGGTGCTCCCCAGAATTGAGCTCTGAGAAAGGATTAAAACAAGGGTTAGTTGGCAGCCAGGGAGAAACACCTGCACACAGCACTGCCTGAAGAAATGAAAGATTTTCAGTTAAGACAGCAAAAGGAAATAATTTCCTCCACAGAACTGATTTTGTTTCAGAGAAATACCCAGATATGTTTCCCCCCACAACAATCTACATGAAATCCTACTCCAAAGGCATTAAAAGCTGACAAATCACAGATTTGTGATTTATAGACTTGCCTGCAGATTGGCAGGTCTATAAAATATTCACATTGTTCATTCAGAATATTCTGGATCAGTTTGCCACCAGAACTGAACCACTGAATTAATAACTTTGGGGCACCCTCTTCAGACTCTGCCACTGGTATATTCAACATGATGAGCTCTGGCCAGCACTGAGGCTTAAAATAAACTGCAAAAGACATCATGATTTATGCTACAGGCCTGGAAGTGCCTGGCAGCATCATCTGCCAGTAAAATGCAGGTTGTTCTATAGGTTGTTGTACAAAAATAGACAGGACACTGGGATCATGCCAAGCACACCCCTCTTTATTGTTTTTTATCACCAAACCCAGGGAATGAAGGGTGCAGAACACCTCCCAAGTATTTCCAAGCCTTGGCTGTGTCTGGGTGGCAGGCTTCAATTCCTTAGGGGAAAACCCTTTATGACTGAAATATGATCTTCTGGACTCAGAAATGTGCTTTTCCAAACAAAGATGGGCCATATCTAGATTAGTTATGCATCTATTTCAATTGTCTCAGTGATTTCCAGGAGAAATTATGCAGGGCTGCTTATTGTCACCAGTGCCAGGGGCTGCTCCTTCTAAACTTGGCTCCAGCAACAAAGCAAAGTGGTTCAATAGCAAAACTTTCAGAAATAAAAGCGTGGAAAAATCAGCTTGGTCAGAATCCTCAGAGGAAAGGCTCTGGATTAATCAAGATGTAATAAATTGCTGGATGACTGAGGAAAACATCCCTGAGAAAGCTGAAAATGCATTATTTTGGAGCAGGATAATTTATAACTAAGAGAAATAAAGAGAAACGAGTTGAAAATCAGGCTACCTTGACTTGAAAAATTACTGGGTGAATAACCTTCAAATCCTCTCTGTTGACTGCTTTTAAAATAATTATTTTAAAATATTTATTCTCATTCTGTTACTTCACAAAGGCCTGAATATAAAATAGAAACCTAAGACATGCATGGAGCTAAACCAGCAGGACTGGGGAGGGGTTTCAGTGACAACAGTGAATTTCAAAATAAACAAATAAATCAACAAACCAGTGACCTGCTTATCTGGCTTTAGAGAACACCCCAAAACAAATCACCCCAGAAGAGAAAAATGTGCCTTATAGAGAAAATTTGGATCATCAAATCCTTCTAGAATTCAGTTTGGAGCTCATGAAATGACAGGAAGCTCCCAGGAAGAGAAGGAGATGAGACTTTTACATCTCTGGACAGACAAAACACGGAGTTGTTTGGCTGCAGCTCTCCCAAGCCAAAATCCACTGGAAAAACCTCTGGATCATCATCAATCCCACTGCTAATTGTGGAAAACATCCCTGGCTCCAGCTGGGAGCACCAAACACTCCCACTGCCTTCCAAGGAAGCACAGGCTGAAGAGAGGGCAGCAGGAACTTGAACAGACCAATTGAAAATGTCATTTCAGTTAAAAAAAAATCAACAAAGAATGATATATATTTTTATATGGGGCAAAATTAGGCAGAATTTATTCAAAATTAATATATTCACCTACCAGTATTTAGGAAAAAAAAAACAACTCAATATACTTAACATAGGGAATATTCCTGCATTTTAGCTGTGTCTTTTTAAAGATCTGTATTTGCCAAAAGAACTGCAGGAATAATTGATGCTGAAGGGGATTTTATTTTTAAAATGGGAATTCCTGAAACATCAGCAATAATAAGGCCAAGTGATCGACTCCAGTCCCTGGTAGGTATTTGTGTAAATCCCTACCATGAATATTTAATTCAATTTTTGGCTCCTGGCAGAGCTGGAGAAACCCTGAGAGCAGCTCAGCTCAAGGCAGAGATTCTGGCTGTGGGTGCATTTTCTCTCTCTCAGTTTCTAACCAACCCATCCCAAAGATCCTTCCCATCTTCTCTCAGGAATTCTGGTGCCCATCTGGAACTACAGCAGAACTTGGGGGGTTTATCAGTAAGAAGTAACATCTGTAAATCTCTATTTTTTTATGGCACATTTGGGTCCCTGCAAGCTTGAAAATGAAGCTAAGGCTGCTGAACTCTGGTTTGAATCAGATAAACCCATAGAGCCTCTCTCTCCAGGAGTGTGGATGAGCTGCTCCAAGGCCCCTTGAGAGCTCATTTCAAGAAGATTTTTCTGCCAGTAATGACAAGTTTTGTCTACACTGGCAGGTTTTAAGTCCAAAATTTAGGTAAAATAACTCCATTCTGGACAGTTAGCACTGCCTGCTCCCCCATCTCATAACTTTGCTTAGAGCTCCAACAAGAACATTTAATTTAAATGTAACACCTTAAAACTTTAGGACCTCTCACATTGAGTTCTCCCCAAATTCCTCTTTCAATGACAGGTTTTTTTGTCACATACCTGATGAACTTTATTCAGCTGTAAAAAAGGTGGCCCAACTGCTGAATTTATGAGGTGAGGTAAACCTGCAGATGCTCCAAGAACTGCTTAAGAAACACACAAAAAAGTCGTGTATTTTACAAATTAGGCAAGTAAAAGTCTTCAGAATTATCCCGTATTTTTAGATGTGCTTTCCAGAAAATTTTCAAGGGTACAAAGGTTGCTATAAGGCAACGAGAGACTCGTTGAGGTTGGGAGAGGCTATGAAACCTTTTGGTGTAGAAGTACCAGAATGTGAGAGCTCCTCCACACCTGAGAGTTTCACTCCTGGGCTGATTGCAGGCCTCAGCTTTATCTGAAGTGCTTTAAATTGAGATTTAGCTCAAGTGTTTCTGCCCTGAAGTGGTCACTTCACACCCATTTCTGGCTTTCTTTGTCACCACACTCTCAGCTCTCTCCCACTTGATCTCCTCATCACCTGCTCCTGTCTGAGCACTTTCACTGTTTGAAATGTGATTAATTAGGGTTTATGTTTATTCACATCCTAATTAGAACACAGAAATGTTTCTGGCTGATGCTGGAATAAATATTCTACACAGCTGTGGCAGCAGCCAAAAGACTAAAGATTTACATTGGCAACAGGAGGAAGACTCAGGCTGCAAAATTGAGATCTAAAATCAGATTTAAGTGTAGCCAAGTCTTGCAAAAGACATCTCTTTCTAAACCCATTTGCAATATAAATATTCAGAGCCCAGAGTTCATACAAGGGAATTTGTAGGAACACTGAATTTTACCCACACACAAGAGTGCAGCAAAGCACCTCTTGCTTTTGCTCTCCTAAAAGGTTTGAAATCACCTTCTCAAACACTCTGCAACAGTGTCTCCACAGATTTTAAACATTATTTCTGCTTAATTGCTCTGCAAAAGCCTTGCAGCACTAAGAACAGGGTTTGGTCTTGCATTATTTTAGAGCAGCTTACCAGGTTTAACAGCGTGGCCACGCAGCTGGGGCTGCAGCAGCATCTGCAGCATTGCTGGATTATTAAAACTTTTCATGATCTGCACTGGATTTGGCTCTGGAAGCAAGCCTTTCCTATTGTTCCTCATCTCCAGTGAAGAGAGAAAAAGTGTTAGAAGCAGGAAAAAGCAATGGATACATTTAAATCCCTCAAACTCCAATGGCAATGTACACATTTCATCTGACAAAAACCCATTTCCTGCTTTTTTCCCCCTCAAATGAAACACCTAACAAACTACTCCAACAAAATTTCAAGCACATTTCTTTTTTTTTTCCTTTAAACCCAGAGTTATCAGTACAGGAGAATAAGAAATGTTGCCATGAGCACCGTATCTTGTAACAGACTTCTCATCTCTTTATTACAGAGATGTGGCCTGAGCAGGCTGAAGAGAGGGAACTCTTCTGCCTCTCCTTGTAACACTCATCACATCCAATTTTCTAGGAAATAATTTGATAAGACATGTGGGTGTAAAAAGCTTTCTTCTACCTCGAGCATGAAATGAACCTATTTCTTGAAATGTATCTTAAAGCTGACAAATTCTTGCTTCTCTGTTTTAAACCAAGCTTTAGCTCGTCCAGTGACTCATTCCCAGTCACTTTTGTTTTGAGCTGCAATGATTTCTCTTACAGGAGATTACATTTAATAAATCCCAGAGCTATGTGGGTGCAACTTTGTGGTATTTTATGGATATTTATTCATCTTCTTCCTGGCCATCTTTGCCTAGGAAGGAGCCTGAACAGGGCTGATGATACAGAATTCCAGAATGGTTTGGGTTGGTTAAAGCCCTTACCATGGGCAGGGATCCAACAGCACCAATCCCATGGAATCACAGAATTGCAGAATGGTTTGGCTTGGTTAAAGCCCTTTACCACGGGCAGGGATCCAACAGCACTGACCCCACAGAATCACAGAATTCCAGAATGGTTTGGGTTGGTTAAAGCCCTTTACCACGGGCAGGGATCCAACAGCACCGACCCCATGGAATCACAGAATTCCAGACTGGTTTGGGTTGGTTAAAGGCCTTTACCCTGGGTAGGGATCCAAAAGCACCGATCCCATGGAATCACAGAATTCCAGACTGGTTTGGGTTGGGATGGGCCTTAAATCCCATCCCATGCCTGCCATGGCAGGGACGCCGCCCACTGTCCCAGGCTGCTCCAAGCCCAGTGTCCAGCTTTGATAAACCCAAAAAGCTTCCCAAACCCGGCTCCTTTCCAGGCTGCACAAAGGCCCAGCTCAGGCAGGAGAGCTGATCCCAAAGAGGCTCCCGGGCTCTCACCATCCTCTGTGCTGCTATCAGGGCTGCCAGGGTGCTCCTGCCCGGCGCTCCGGGGGCGCAGAAGGACACCTGCAGCCTCCTGCCGTGGATGGTGACGCCGTCCATGGCCCCGCGCACGCGCTCCGCCTGCTCCGCGCTCTCGTACTCCACCACGGCGAAGTCGCCGCTGCCGCCCTCCTCGTCCTGGGCAAACTGCAACACACGGCCGTGGGACACGGAGTGCCAGGGAAACAGCTCCCAGAGCCCGTGGGAGAGGGAATTCCAGGGAAACAGCTCCCAGAGCCCGTGGGAGAGGGAATTCCAGGGAAACAGCTCCCAGAGCCCATGGGAAAGGGAATTCCAGCTGTAACAGCACCCAGGGTACCCATGGAAAATGGGAATTCCAGGAAAAACAGCTCCCAGAGACCATGGGAAAGGGAATTCCAGGAAAAACAGCTCCCAGAGTACCCATGGAAAAGGGAATTCTGGAAAACACAGCACCCAGAGACCCATGGAAAATGGGAATTCCAGCAACAACTCCCAGCACTCCATGGAAAATGGGAATTCCAGCAGTAACAGCACCCAGAGTACCATGGAAAATGGGAATTCCAGGAAAAACAGCACCCAGAGCCCATGGAAAATGGGAATTCCATGAAAAACAGCCCCCAGAGCCCATGGAAAATGGAATTCCAGCAGTAACAACTCCCAGCACTCCACAGAAAATGGGAATTCCAGCAAAAACAGCACCCAGAGCACCATGGAAAATAGGAATTCCAACAGCTGCCCTGCAATATTGTCACCTGCCCCTTGCAAGAACTTGCACAGCCGACAGAACCAAGGTTAGTATTTCCCCCAAACCATGAGGTTCTTGCTGTAAACGCTGGAAATAATTTGGATATCACACCTTCATCTACCTGGCACTCACGTTCATGGACTCATGGCTGTCTCCTCGTGGTTGCCTGCTCATCCCTTCCATGACCTCTCCCATTCCCACCTCCATTCCATCCCACCTCACACAACCCCAGCCACGAAATGCATTTTACACATACTTAACCAGCAAAGCAGGAGTGAGGAGCAAACTCTACATACAGCTGGATGCTACAACCAGTTTTATTTTGCAGGATAATTATAAACTCGTTCTTCTTCATTTTTTTCAGCCTGCAGTATTCAAAGTGCTGTTCAGCAGGGTGCATGACAGCTGCTGAAACATGCAACAATGCACATCCCACCAGTATCTGGTGCCTTGTGGGAGCAGGGGAAGGCTGTGGTTGTGGGGAATGCCAAGGGGAGATGCCAGACTGATCAATCAGGCAGACTGGAAAAGGGCTTACGTGGCAAACACTGCTCTGGCCTTTGTGTGCAGACTTTGGGAGAGAATGAGCAGATTTAAATCAAACAAAAAAACAGGCTCAGAAGGGAGGGATGAAGCTCAGGCAAAAATCTCCAGTCCCTAAATGAATGGGAGTGATAAACTGATACCAGCTCTGGTGTGGAAGAGACAAAACCTCCCCGAGATTGCACTGCATAAAAACAACCTCAGCCCCACAGACTTCTCCTGACAACTGAAATATAAATGATTGGAATCAAAGATGTGGAAGAAAAAGAGGGTGGTGAGATCTTTACTGGCACTGTTACTGCCTGGCCTCTGGGCAGAGCTCTGGAGAACAGATATTTCATATAAAAATACATTTTATATTCATATTTTATTTTGATACCAGGTTAGGTGCACTGGCAAAGACCTGAGGTACTGGAGAAAAGAAGGGTTTGAAGCTATGGACCATCTGTATTTTAGTTTCAGCTAAAATGAAGCACAGTTAAAAACTCCCTTAATGTGTCCCAAGTGCAGCCACCAATATTCTTGCAAAGGATTTGGGAATTTTTCAACTTCCCAAAGTAAAGAGGTACTAAAAAAAAGCTCTTTATTCCTATCCAGATAAGGGTGGAGACCTTTCAATGACAATTTCAAGTTGACAGAAGAAAAGAATGAGGTTTTCTGGTCCTCTTTGTTGAAACAATGGACAAAACACATTTTTCCTAATGTCCATGTGCAAGTATTTAGCTGCAGCTCCTCCTGACAGAACATTTCTGTTGTCAGCAGAGGAGAAATACAAACTATTAAAAAAAAAATAGTTAACTTTAGAATAAGATGAAAAAACCCAGAGTTTATTTCATGAATCAGGTAAGAATTTTGGGCAAAGGATTGTGATGAAATACTGCATGAGCTCCCAGCAGAACTAAGCCATGGCAGCACCTCAAGAGCTGCATTAAAGTTTTCCACAAAAAAACCACTTTCTCAGTCATTCCCTGTAGAAATTCTCCCCAAACTGAGATTTCTGCTTCCCTGTCCTCTCCCAGTTTTTCTGTCTCTACCCAACCTACCACATCCCCCCTCTCTGCTTTTTCCACCTTTTCTTAGGTCTTCCTCCTCCTCCTTTCTTTGTCCTCGATTTTCAGGTTGTCTCACTCTTAAACCCCTAATTAATTAGCATCCATTTTCTTCCCTTTGTCACCTATCAAATCTGAACTATTTGTTTTCCTGCCCCCATCCTCCTGTATTTTATAGGAACTGACCTAATGCAGACACTCTCCTCACCCACACCAAGTGTGACCCAAGATTAATTATGATTTAAAAGGTAAAAAGTCAATTTTTGAGTGCTTCTAACTGCCCAGCAGAGCTCTGTCAGTGAAACCCATTTTTCCCCAAGAAGTCTGTCATTTGAAGCTCAGAATTTTTAAAGGATGGTGAAAAATTGTTGGGGGAGCTGATAACAGCCCCTGGATTATTTGACAGCTGGGAGAAAAAAAAAGCCCTGAAGGAAGAGACTTAAAAGGATCAATCTGTTGAGCTAATTAAACAAAGATTGAGCAGCAGACCTGAGTCCAGCATTTAATACCTTCTCACAGCAAGAAAATAATGGGGAGCAAAAGCTCCTTAATTTAGGATCAGGGAGGTGAGGCTGAAGCCAGACACATTCCCAGGCTCGAGACCAAAACAGGCAGGAATGGGCATTTTCTGGGAAGAGTTAATTCCAGTTCATTCATCTCCTGGTGGATCTGGATCAGGCAAGTCTGAGGATTTCCTGTGGCCAGCTACAGATTGCTGGGGCTGGAAAAGAGCCCTGGGGAGGGGGAAGGCTGCAGGTGCTCAGGCTGCAGATCCTGAGGGACCTTCTGCTCCATGTGCTGGGAATCTCCGGGTGCTCATCCCTGAGGCTGATCCCTGAGCAGCCTTCCAAGAGACTTAAGGGGAAAAAACAACACAAAAACAACCCTGCCACTGAAATCTGTGTGTCTACAAGGAAAGATTTCCTTCTGCTGCTTGTTTATGATGATCTACCCATGCCACATTGATTTGTGGCCACGAGGATGAGAAGGAAACCTCTGCACTAGAAAGGCAAGGATCCACCACTTCTGCACTTCCCAGCTTTCCAAAAGATGTGTCACTCCTATCCCTGGAAGAGCCAAGAACCCAAGCCTTCCTCAGTTAGGGAAAAACATGTTAAATATTAATATATTAATTAGACGATGTATTTTGCATCATCTCAACTGTTGCACTTGTGGTATTCATACACCCTGGCTTTCTTTGAGTAATAAAACCTTCAGCAATGTTTACTTTAAAAGCTCTCAAAAACCAAATTATTTTCAGTAAATGATGTAAGGGGATGTCCTCCAAACATTTTGCTGGCATTTCACTGGAGTGGTGTCCTGCAGAATTCCCAGACAACACGGATCCCACTGCACACCCAGAGCAGTTCAGCATCACTGCTGGAGTGATTTCCTGCAGAATTCCCAGACAACATGGATCCCACTGCACACCCAGGGCAGCTCAGCATCACTGCTGGAGTGATTTCCTGTAGAATTCCCAGAATTCCCAGACAACATGAATCCCACTGCACACACAGAGCAGCTCAGCATCACTGCTAGTGTGCTATCCTGCAGAATTCCCAGACAACATGGATCCCACTGCACACCCAGAGCAGTTCAGCATCACTGCTCCCATCACTGTGTAGATGGGAGCAACAGTTGATAAAAAAATAATAGGAAAATAAAAATAAATAAGAAAAATAGGAAAATAGATAGGAAAAACAAAAGAAGAGTGAAGTGAGGCAATGCTGCCATCCCAGCCTTGGTTCTCCATGAGACAGAAACCCAACCTACCTGGCAGAAGACAGGTTTGTACTTCAGGGAGAAAGCCTGGAGCAGCTCTTTTGAATCGGCGCAGTCTTTTTGTAATTTATCCACACAAAGGCACTTGGAGTGAATGAGGTTTGTGGTGAGCTGGTTCACATCCATCCACTGTGCAAACAGAGTGCTCTCCTCCAGCTGCTTGCCCAGGAGCTCCAGCCTGGCCTTGGCAGCAGAGTCCTTCTTCATGTACTCCACGAATCCATAGCCCTTGGAATGGCCGGTGAGCTCGCTGTAGACCAGGAAACACCTCTCCACGTTGCCATAGGCACGCACCAGTTCCTCAAACTCCTCGATGCTGAGGGAAAGGGGCAGGTTGGTGATGCACAGCAGAGCATCCGTGGGCTGCAGCTGCACGGAGATCTCCTTGCCACGCAGGCAGTGCTGGTGGAACCTCCTGATGGCGCTCTGGGCCTGCTCCCCGTTCAGCAGCGTGACAAATGCTGCAAGGGACAGGAGTGGGACATCAGCTACCCCAGCTGACTGCAGGCACACCTCTCCCCACCCTGAAACCACTGAGAGAGCTGCAGATCCACCCCAAAGATCCAACAAATATATCTATTATATATAATACCTCAAATCTCAATTGAACATCATGAGCAATTAACTCAAAACGTTGTGATGCACACAACTTCACTACTTGGAACCCAACCAATTCTGTATCTGGGGAACAAAATTAAATATTCTACTAGCAGACTGTTCTTCGCTAAATTAAATATTCCACTGAAGTGGAATACACACATCACAGATTCTACGGAATCTCCTTGATGACAACATCCATAAGTTCTCACTTTGGGGTTAACAGATTTTTTTGGGGCTTTTCAGTCCATAAGGCATTTCACACAGTCCCAAACTGGACCTCCTGCTCCTCAAGCAGGGTCACCCAGATGGGTTCCCAGGATGCCAAGGGATGCAGATCTCTCTGCACAACCTCCAACAGTGCTGGGTGACCCTGAGAGGGCAGAAGTGTTTCCTGATGTGAGCAAACTGCTCATGCACCTGGAGCTGGGCAGGTTTTCCTCTCAGGCATGTGTGGTTTGTCCCAAGAGAGGCCTCAGGGCCAGTTTTCCAAAGGAATTCAGCCAGCTGAGGGCAGCTCTGTCCCAAAGGGACACTCACTGAGGAATGCTCCTGAGACAGACCAGAGGGGACCAAAAATCAGATCAACACCAGAAAGTTTCCAACTTTCACTGGCTTCAGGAGAAGGTGACAAAAAGGGCACTGAGGGATGCCAGACAAACTGTGACAGTCCATGGCTTCACACACAGCACATGATGGCCCTCACAGAATTGGAATAAATGGAAGTTTAAGTTCTCACCTGTTCTTTTATTCCTGTCCACATAACAATACTTGATTTCATAATCTTTAAACAAGTCGTGGATTTCCTGCAAGGGAGAAGTACAAATAACATCACATAAATAAGTCCCCAAACCAAGCAAGTGGATAAATTCATCCTCATTTCAAACAAAACCAAAAAGTTTCCCCACAAACAGAAAATTTCACCATAGAAACACTATCAAATATTTGTTTTTAAAGGAGTTGGTTACACACTGCTGCAGCAATGTTTTAATCTCACATAAAAAACTGGCTTGCAGAATTTGATTAATTTGTTTTTCATTCTCTGCGGTGACATAAACACAAAGGGGCGTCCTGTAACTGTCTTTTGATAAAGACAAATAACATCACAGCTCATTAAATAGCAAAACCCTCTCCATTTCTCTAAAGTACAACTGGCATAGCTAAAATACCACATGGACAAGGAACGCTGGCAGCATCACATCACCAAATTTACTGAGGGCACAGTGCTGCCCCAAAACCCAACAGTTGCTTTAGTTTCCTGCTCAAGTTCACTTTAATAGATTTTCACCCTTAATAATGGATATTCTTTCACCCAGCAGATAATTGTGGCCAGAGCACCCCCTGGAAAGTATCCTCTATCAATTACTGCACAGCTGCTCAACAGAGAATCAACCCCAAGAGTGTTATTTGCTCCCACTAATTAATGGGAAGAGAGGAGGGGTGGTAAGAGCAAGTCTGAGAGGAGTTTGCTACAGCTCTTCTCAAAAAACCAAGGTGCACATCCCCCCAAAACCCCACAAATTATTGTCGTTCAGGGATGAGAAAGCAGAGTTGAGCACTCACCACCCCAAGGAAAGCCAAGAATAATAACCTGGATATTTACATTATTGTAGCTGGATAAATCCCATACACAGGAGCGCAAGATGATTTCTGCAAGCAAAATAATCAACCAGCTTTGCCTGAAAGTTTAATTGCAGCTGATTTCCAGCAGCTGAGTGGAGTTGCCAGTTTGGTAATTCAATATATGGAGCCTAAAGGTTAATTGGGTTCTCTGTGAGGGGTATCAGGTGCACACCTTTTGGTCAGGAGAGCACCAATCTCTGGTTTCACTATTTAACAGCTGTCAAACACTGCATTAATAAAATATGGCAGCATTTCTCCAGCCACCACACGTCCTCAAATAAGGTGTGATAAGGATGGAGTTTCTGAAATGCAAGATATGCCCAAAATTCAAGCCAGGCAGGGGATTTGAGTGTGGACACCTCTCAAACAACAATTAGATGGTTCTTCCTCAGACATAAGAGACTGAGAAGACACTTTCTGTACAGGTTTGGCAGCTGTGCCACTAAAGACTCCAAAAAATTGTTTCTGTCCCACTCAGAAAAAGAGGGACATATTTGCCCATTTGACTTCCTGTATTATTTTACAAGAGCAACACTGAAAGTTTTATATGATGATTAGGTAGCAGGAAATAGGATTTCAAATAGCTCTGAACACTCTTTTGAAAGTCATCTGTGTATCAGATGATTCCACATGATTCCCCAGGAACTGCCTGAAACTCTGAGAGGAAAACCAGCCCCTACTGAACAAGTCTTTGGGGGATAATTATGAGATCTCATAGAAAAACTGATGAGAATGAAAGGGAGATTTAAAATGAAGCCTGATTTAAGCACAGAAATCCAGTAAAGATTTTAACATCAACTGCCACAGGTGGCTGCAAACACTGCCAGGGTTGTGCAAAGGGCTCTTCCAGGAAGGTTCTGCTTCTTGTGCTCTCGTGGGCTCTTGGCAGGGCTGAGACCTTCACCTGTGGAACTGGGGCTGGGCAGTGTTTCAGTGAAAGCATTTCTCACATAAACACCCTTCGTGAGGATTTACAAAGATAAAACACACCCTGCCAACGCTAGGGAAACGTGCACTCCTTTCAGTGAAACAGCTGTAAATAAATATCTGTGTGTTACACTGAGATTTCTCTGCTTGCTACGCCAGGCACTTCATCTCCAACATCTCCCAGCACTCAGGTCTGGTGCAAAAGAAGGAACAGAGCTCCCATTGTGCTGTTGTTCCCAGTTTCCCTCCCCACAGCTCAGGGCAGAAGTGTCAGGAAAGCAAGGGGAACGACAGCTCTGCAGGCCTGGGCCACGAGGGAATGCTGGCTCTGGAGCAGAAGGGGGTCAGCCAAGTCAGGTAGATCCTGTGCTGCGACCCCGTTAACTTGTGAGGAATGTAAGCACAGGGATGTTTCCGTGAGAACGGCAGAAACAAACACAGCCGCCTGCTCGCAGTGCCGCAGCTCGCTCCTGCTGTGGTGCCTTTCACTGTAACTCAGGCCTAGGGGTCTGTTTTATAACCCCCCATTTGGTATTTTTATGGCATATTTTATTCTCAATGGATTGTTCCTTTGCCCCTGTGCTGTGGTTTTGCCCTAGGTGTCCATCTCCCCAAAGACCTGCCCTTTTGTTCCCTGTTCCTCCTCCCACTGAATGTCAATCCCTTCCCAAGCCTGCCCATTTCTCTAGAAACTTCCCCAAGTTTTGTATCCTTCGAGGCCCCATTGGTTTGTTTAAATCGTTCTGCTCCCCTGTAATCCCCTCTTGGTTTAAACATTGTATTCCCCACCTTGTGGTCCACCCCAGTTTCTCCCAATTGGTCAAAGTTTGTATCCTCCCCGGGGACCTCCCCCATTTATAAATTGATGTATGCTTAGATTTTGACAACAAAAATGTTAAGCAGTTCTATCTGGTCCCTTCCAACCCAAACCACTCCAGGATTTTGTGCTCCTGGAACAGAAATATAACCAATAAAGCACAGCCACTCTACAGCCCCTTAAAGCTTTAAAAGCAGATAATCTTGTCATCAATACAAATTAAAATTGTAACTAGGAAATAATTGGTCATACATGAAAATCAGCAGAAAAAGCAAAATCAAATATAATAAAGGGAGTTGAAGAGAAATCACACTTTATCCTTTAAAAAAGAGTATTATTTACAACTGTAAATATGGTCAGGAAATAATTCAGTTCTTGCCCTGTCCTCTCTTTGGTAACCTGAATTTTCAGTACTTATTATCAATTTGAGACTTGCACCTCTGAGACAACAAAATTCCTTAGAGAGGATCTTTGTGTTAAGTACCTGCATTGTTTTAAACACACATTAGAAAAAATTAAACACTCATTCACAGGCACATTTACCAAATTAGTAAAGCTCAGTGGTTTATTTCTAACAAACCCAGACTCTCACAGTGTAAGGGAAAAAATACCCAAGAAATTCTCACTACTCACCTGGAACAATACATAAGATATATTTAATAATGTATATAAAGCCTACAGCACACTAAACTCAAGCAGTGTTCTCTCTCTGGAAGCAAAACTAGACTTGATATTAAATGTAATAATTGTGCTATTCTGGCAACAGAATATTTAACAATTCTAAGGGTGCCTGGCCAGATGTCTGCAGTGAGCTTTAGGGAAGTCTCCAATATAAACACTCTCCAAGCCTGGTCTATAACTTGGCTCTCACTGAGCAGCTGAAGGCCTGAACTTCACATGAATATCCTTGAAATGAGAATCAATTAAGGTTAAAGTAGTTACTTGGCTAAGCAAGAAGTTTTAAATCATCTCACAGCTGAAAAAGGCTTTGTTCCATTTGTACAGGCAGGATAAGAAAAAAGAGAACTTCTCAGAAAAAAAGCTTCACATTTACAAAATGATACAATGGGATGTTCATTTGATTCAGATTTTAGACTGCTAAATATTTGAGTTCATGGCATAACACAGGGATTTCACTGTAGATATTAAATAAATAATAAGTACTAAAAATGAATATATTGACAGTTTAAATAATATGTTACTAAGGGGAAAACCCAGAACTCTGCTGGAGAGCAAGTGCAGCACTCAACACCAACAAAAGGGTTAATAAAAAACAAAAGGACTGATGCAAAGCGCAATTTTAACCATCTCCTGATCAGAGAGGTAGGAGAACCTCAAAATTGAATTAACTGCTGGATAAATCCCCCTAAGAAGTCCCATTTCAGGCAGACAGGGCTCACCACACCTCTTCCCTCCCAGTTTCCCAGTGGCTCTCAGTGCTGAGTTAAGGAAGTTCTCCAAGGAGCAAAGCTGGAGGATCAGGGCTGAGATGTGGCAGATGCTGGAGCTGCCAGGAGCAGCGAGCACTGAGGTGTGTCCCAAAGCTCCTGCTCAGCTCACTCCCTCTTCATCTCCACAGTCCCAAACTAGGAAACATGAAATGGATTCAAGCCTGTCATTGCAGGCCATAAACTGCTTTTGGGGCAAACCTTTGTGTTTGGGAATTGATTCTCACTTTTCAAAGACCAGAGCCCTCAAAGGTCTTCAGTGAAGTAATGTAAGAAAATGTGAAGACAGGAAAACAACAATTTCTCAGTGGAATGAAAACCTTTTTCCTCTGATCTTCCAGAGACTTTTGGGAGTGTTGGTAAGAGGATCTGTATGGGACTGGAAATTAATTCCATCATCCTGGGTATACTGGATGGTGTGAGAGCTAAATGAAAGAAGGAAAAGACATAGGAAAAGGTAACCTGAGAGAGCAAGAGCTCAGAGCAAAAGAAATGAAGAAAATGTTAAAATGTCCATCTTAAGGCACGAGAGCTGCTCCCTCCCCACAATGTGCCTTTCATGTTCAGGCAGTGTGACAGAGGAGGAATGAAAACACAAAGGCCCTTCTACTTAAAGCTCTGGCATCCAACAGATCGGAGAGAGCACTTCCTCAAATCATCACACCTCATTAGAGGCTTTCCATCTAACGAGGAAAATTATGGCTAATCCAGGGAGAAAGGGGGGAAAATGCCACAAGCCCACCAGAAACAGCACCACGCTAAGAAGGGATTTGGCTTTTGATCAGGAACAGACAGCAGAAAAAAACTGAATGGGTCCATCAGGTTCCAAAATACCAAATAAATCCCTGTCCCAGGTGGACTGTACCAGGTTTGGATCAACACCTCAGTGCTTCATTGTTCTCTGGATTCTGTCCCACCCCAGGAGAACCACGGGGTGTTAAAATAATGAACCTGCCCTACTTTGCTGCATGTCCTACATTAAAGTGTCCTCTCCACCAGGTTTATTTTGTACAAGTATGACATGGTGACATTTAGGGATAATCAACCCAATCAACCCAAAAATGGCTGAGAGTAATTGCATCTTCCACAGCATCTTCTCTTATCTGCAAAAAGTGGAAGCAAAAAGCCAACAGCCCTTGCTGGGCAGCTGATCTTGGCACAGAACACTGGAGATCTGGCTACAAATTAATTAATAATTATTACAATGAGTATTAGTTTTATCAGTCTTATATTAATTTTAGATATGTTTTATTTTGCCTCAATAATTAAACTGTTCTTCACTCCCAAGCTTTACCTTTCCCCTGATTCTCCTCAGCACCAGAGCAGTGAAGAAGTGAAAAAGTGGCTGTGTGGTGCTGGGATAGAAGCAATACAAACTCAAAATGAAACTTCCTGTTCAGTGAGGTACAACTTCACTTCCACTCTGGTCATCCTGAAGTTCTTGGCATCTCTTTAGCAGAGAAGGAGAGAGGAAGGTGGTATTTCCTTCCCTCCCTCTGCTCAGAGCAGCCCTCCTCCTCCAGAGCACTGGGAACAGTTTCAGGATTGTTCCAAGGACCTTCTGGTTGTGATTTTTGCTCTAACAGCATCCCAGGGGACTGTGTTCCTTGCTGCTGGAATGGATGATGGATCAGGGATGTGGCTCAGGGAGATGCACACACAACAAGAGATCCCTGATCCAGCGCCAAGCAGATCACGATGAAAGCATCCCTACAACCACGCTCACTTTTAAGTCTCTTGGCAAAGGCTGCTCCTGCAAACATCAGCCTGACCACAGCACCACATCAGAGCTGCCAGAGCTACAAGGACAGCCCCACTATCTGCTGCTCTTCAAAAGCACTGGCACTGAGGGATGATCTTAGCGCAGAGCATCCCCCATCACTGCCTGCCCTAATGCAGCCATTCAGTGACTGCTGCAGGAGCACAGGACACGTCCCCACTCTGGCATGAAGAGCTGGCACTGGAGGAGTGGGATCTGCCAGGGCTGCAGGAGGGAGCACAGCGGATCCCTGCCCCAAGCACGTATCCCAGTGAAGCTCCATGCAGAAACAGGGAAGCCTCTCATGATCCTGCTGCACCCCCAGCACTGAACTCTGCCCCTTTAGGGCACAGTCACTGCTACAGGTATCAAAGATCTGAGAATTCAGAGAGGTCAGCAACAGCCTGTGGCCATCTCTGGGTCATTACCACACCACACGTTTGGGATTGTGCTGCAGGAATCCCACGAGGATCCATCTGGGGAGCTACCTGGCAACTCTACAGAGTTCAACATCCCCAATCTGCCAGCTGAACAGCAAGTGGAGACTCTGCCTTCAAGAAGAATTGTTCATCCCACGAGGATCCATCTGGGGAGCTACCTGGCAACTCTACAGAGTTCAACATCCCCAATCTGCCAGCTGAACAGCAAGTGGAGACTCTGCCTTCAAGAACAGAAGAATTGCTTACCACAGATCTGCCACAAAAAATCCTTTCTCCATGGCTGTAGTGAGAGAACTGCCTGAAGAAACACTGATCCTGCAGGCATCTCTTGGTAGGGTGAACTCTGGTTTCTAAACCCATTTCTGGTTCAGAAACCTCATGGCCAAGGGACATTTCTTCCGTGGCCTCAAGGATAATTTATTTTCTTAATTTAGTTTAACACAGGTGGGGCTCCAAAGGTAATTGAAGATTACAAGTACCATAATAAAGTTAATATGTAGCTACAACTGGCAGACGAATTACATTCGTTATGTAACTTCATATTAATAAAATCAGGTTTTTCCTACTTCTCTGATGAAACTGAGTATCTCCACCAATCAACCTCTCTATCAGCAAAACAGTCATTTTTCACTTCAAAACTATTTTGGCAAATCTTGGCCTCACTCTTCACTTAACAACAAATGGCAGCAAAGCCAACACCCCAACGCTCAGAGATGAATAGTTACACTTATGAAAACCTATTTTGGGAGACTTGGCTCCATTTCAGTGATGTTCATCTCCCTCCTGACAGCGAATAAAACTGGCCAGGTCAGAAACAGTTTATCTGATTTTACTTGGCTCACCAGTTACTGCAAGGAGAAAACAGAAGACAAACCCGTGTTTACCACGGGTGTTAACTGGCAACAAGAAATGTTAAATTTCATAGTAATTTTTGAACCATATCGCAGCCAAATACACAGGTAGACATAACATGCCTGACCACAAACACAATTCTTTCCAAAACTGCTCCAGGACAGAAACTTTCTCTATATAGCACAATTCTTCTGCCTTTGTTACCACCACCGGCAGCTCATCAATGTTAAAAATAAAAATGACAGTTTGTAAAATGCATTTTAGCATCTGTACATGGTGTTCAGGGCAACATTAGAACCTGACGCATAGGAGAAAAAGGCATCTAAGCGCTGCTTTTAAGGCATCAAAACAAAAAGGCAAACTTCCAGAAGACTCCGTGGCTGCCAAACTTGACCTTAATGTTGGTATTTCCCTGTAGCTGAGCAAGGAAGGCCAAGCCCGAGAGGTTCCACAGAGGTGAATTCCCACAGGCAGTGGGAGCAAGGGACACAGCCGGAGTGTCAGGGAGCGCTCCTGTCCGGGCCATCCACGGCGAGCATCTGGTGACACCCAGCAAAGCCCTCTCTGTCAACACTGCCGCTTCATCAAGGGACGAAGATTAGCAGCGCTCGCCGAGCTGCGAGTTTGCTATAGATCAGCTCATCGGGCTGCTATAAACAGAGGTGCCTAAAGCACCCTGACAAAGCTGTCAGCTCTAAACTTTTAACCTGCGGCAGCGGGGCCGGACACACCGAGAGAGAACAAAACAGGCAGAAGTGCAGCTGGGCGCTGCGGCTCGGATTACTGCGAGCGCCCACAGAGCCTCTCCAAAATGAATAGTCCCTTTTTGTGCCGGAGCTGTGCAGAAATCGAGAGCCTGCACGTGCTGCTCTTACCCGCAGGTAGCAAAACCACCTGTGCTTCAGGGAGGGGGGAGGCAGACCACGAGCAGAGCAGAACAAAAGGCGCAGTTACTTTTTTTTTTTTTTTGTAATATTCGTGCATCAAGTTGAGCGCTGGGAGCTGGTGAAGTGACTGTGCAGCTCAATCACCTCAGCATCTGACTCACAGCACTCGGTTGAAGAGTTCAGCGATCATCTCCTACCAACAGCAGCAATTTGAGCGGAATTTTCCTAAACCACCGTCAGACTGCGGAAAACCGCTTTCCCTCTCTACGTCTGGCTCACCTCACAATAATAATGAAAAAAAAACCAACCCAGTCTGGAAGCTTTTTCGCCCGGATTTCGCAGCGAAAGCGGCCGTGCTGCAGTGCCCTACCTGTGCGCACACAGGTGCCGCCTGTCCGGCGGCGCTCCCGTTACCCGCTCACCCCACACCGAGCCCCCGCTCGCTCCCTCACGGCCCGGGCCGCGACCCCGCCGTTCCCCGGGGAGCGCTGCCCGCCCAGCCCGCCGTGGCCCCCGGTGAGGGCGTGGACGGGCGAGCCGGAGCCGCTCTCCGCAGGTAACAAAGCCGCCCCACACAGCCGGCGCCGTGAGGGGCAGCTCCGGGGGAGGCAGCGCCCCGCGGCCGCCGAGCCCCGCGGGGGACCCGGGGCTGCCCCGCGCCTCCCTCCCCTGCCCCGCCCGGGGCAGCCTGAGGGAGCCCCCGCGCCCGGCCCCTCACGGCCGCCCGACCCCGGCCCGCCGAGAGCCGCGGGGACGCGGGGCAGGCTCGGGCCGGGCTGGGCGCTGCCCTAACGGAGCTCCAGGGGGTGTGCGGGATGAACGGAACGCAGCGGCGGTTTCACAGAGCGGGTCCAAGCGCCCTGCTCAGGCAGGGTCATCCCAGAGCACATGGCACAGGATTGTGTCCAGACGGGTCTGGAGTGTCCCCAGTGAGGAGACTCCACAGCCTCTGTGGACAATCTATCACCCTTCTTTCAGTGAAGAAATTCTGCCTCCTGTCCAGAGAACTCGCTGATATCAGTTCCTGCCCGCTCCTGTGGTGCCGTCGCTGGGCCCCGGAGCGGAACCTGGGCCCTGCTCTGCCCCTCACTGCACCTAGGGACAGGGACAGACACAGGGACACACAGGGACACACAGGGACAGACAGGAACACCCAGGGACACTCAGGAACACACAGGGACACACAGGGACAACCTGGTGGTTCCCGTCTCCCTGGGGCTCCTCTCCCGGCTGAGCAGCCCCAGCTCCCTCAGCCTTCCCTGGGCACGGAGCTGCTCCAGGCCCTTCCCCAGCTCCAGGAGCTCCTGTCCCTGCTGTGCTGAGGAGCCAGGGCTGGGCACAGCAGCCAGAGGTGCCCCCAGGGCTGGGCACAGGGGCAGGGTCACCCCTGACCTGCTGGTCTGTGTCCAGGGAAAGTGGCAGTGATGGAGACTTGGGGAATGATTGCTGCTGGGTGATGAAGAGGGACGGTGCC
Organism: Passer montanus; assembly: GCF_014805655.1. Lineage (NCBI taxonomy): Eukaryota > Metazoa > Chordata > Aves > Passeriformes > Passeridae > Passer > Passer montanus. The sequence goes on along the minus strand of NW_024367149.1, from coordinate 11,190,297 downwards.
CTGGCCTTGGCTCCCATCAGGATGGATCCTGGGGCAATTCCCCTCACAACAGAGCCCCAGCTGTTCTCCAGGATCAGCCCTGACCTGCTGGGAATGCTCCTCCTGAAGATCCTGCTGAAGGTTTCCCTGGCTCAGGGACTGCTCGTTGTCCACCAGCACCCTCAGGCCCTTCTCCTCCCTTCATCCCCATCTCCAGACAGATTTTTGGGAAGGATTTAAGTGTTCTGGAGAACAGCTGGGGCTCTGTTGTGAGGGGAATTGCCCAGGATCCATCCTGATGGAAATTGCCCAGGAATTCCATCCTGATGGAAACCAAAGCCAGGGCACCATCCCTCTTCATCACCCAGCAGCAATCATTCCCCAAATCCCCATCACTGCCACCCTCCCTGGATACAGATCCACCTGGAGAGGCTGAAATACAGAACAGCAACAAAATAAAGCTGATCCCACACAACCAGGCTGGGAAAGTGGAAAAGTTAGTTTAGTGGGGAATTCTGAAATACAGAACAGCAACAAAATAAAGCTGATCCCACAGAATCAGGCTGGGAAAGACCTCTGAGATCATGGAGTCCAACCTGTAATCCCAAGAGAACCCAAGAACTCCACTGGAGATCAGCAGGCACAGTGGCCCAGAGGGATCTTGTCCCAGTTTTATTCCTCATCAGGAATGTGACAAACTAATTAAAATCCATGCAAATGGGGAAAACAGCACCTGTGTGCTGTGCTGGTGACACGGGGACAGGCACAGGGCTGTGACCTGCCATAAAAAGGAGCCCAGCATCACAACAGAAGGACAACATTTCATGGAATAACTGTAAAATAAGTTATAAATAAATATGTAAATATAGAAATAATTATAAAATAAATTTTCCCTTCCATGGAGTCTCTGTTCATAAAAACACTTCACTCACTCAGCACCCATTTTAAAAAATAAAATAGTTGTTCTTTTGGAAAATCCATTTTTCCTCTAGCATAGTTCCTTGCAGTGTCATTTACAACACAGTAAATTTAGCTCTTAACGTTGTCATCATTGCTATAAATGAGTGAAGAATAATTTAAATATTTGTAGCCATTTTTAGACATGAGGCCAACCACAATGAACAGGCAAAAGAGAATCCAAACCTGAAACATAAAGAGTCTTAAAAAGGAAATTGGAAGAACACTTGGAGTGACAATTCTTATCAAGAAAATCTAATTCTGATGGATAATTCTTGACTAGGTTCAAGGTGCCATTTTAATTATCAGTTACAGATTAAAAAACTCCACCAAATAAATTTTAGAAATTGCTTTAGTCCAAACCAAAGCAGGTTAAGAACACACAGTATCTTGGACTTTTTTTTACTTCTAAAATTAACTTTTAAACTAAGTAATCAAAGGGATTTTTGGTTTATTATTTAAAAATTGACAGCTAACAAGCTTCTGTTCAAGGGCTTCCTTTTCACTGATTGTTTCTCAAACAAGTAATGTTCCTCCTTGTCCAGTATTTGCATTCTTTTTAAAAAATAAAATCATTGGAAATGAGAAGTGTGAAAGCTTCATTGATGATAGGAATGTAAATAATTCTGGGGTCATGAAAAAGGAACACTTTTCTCCTAGGAATACTGAAACACGAAATATCTCCTCAAAAATTATCACCACATCAAGCTATTACAGCAGAAATTATGGATCCGCTCAAACATCATAAAATGTAGTGATGCTAATGAAGGAACTCAAGCAGAGTAATTAATTTTACCGTTAATTTTCCAGTTTGAAGTGGACACTGCTTCCCCTGTAACCAGTGCTCATTAATTCTACCTGCAGCAATTACCTCCTCAAAAATTGCCTTTTTTTGGTCCTTTTTGATGGGCTGCAGGTGTCCCTGAATTGAAGTCATTCAAATTTAAAGTGCATTGCTGAAAGAACTCAGAAATGAATCGTTTGCTGTTAATGGCACAAACAAAATTCCTGCAGTAAATAGTTCCAGAGAAACTTGAGAAAATATGAATATATTCAGAGAATAGATAAAATATCAGAGAAATATACTTTTTCTTTTCTTGGTTAGGGATAAATATTTAAAATATTGTATTTTGTAGGTCAAAGTATTCATCTTTTCCCCCAGAGTTCATGTCCAGGTGATACCAGCCTGCCAAAAAAGAGCTGTTCCAGGAGGAAGAGGATGCTGAGCCAAGGCATGCAGGTATTTCCTTAAGGAATCTCCTCCTGTTGATTAGAGGTTTCCATGAAATATTTCTATGACTTTGAGTCCTTTTCTGGAGCTGCCAAACCAAACCCTTCACGTTTATGCTTTGATCTAAACAGTTTCCCATTTTCTAAAATACTTTCATTGGGTCTCAATACTGCTGCAGAAGCAAAAAATATTGTTAAATTAAATCTATTATTAAAAAATAGAACAGTAACTTCAGTTGTGCTGCTGCACAACTGATAAACCACCTTGAAATAATTTAATTTAGTTTATTAAATTCCCTGCTAATTAAGACTAATGTACCCAACCCCAGCAGTTGCATTTGTAGCTCTCCTAAAAAGATAAATTTCCCCGTGCTTCTGCAGCTTTGAATCATACCAGCCATATATGTTTTACAATTTTTATGGAATGAGTGTGCATTAGACTTGTAATTCCAGACATTCTTTTGGAATTACAGGTGCAGTCAGGCAAAACTGTCCAGGCTGGGCTGGTGGAAGGTGTCCCTGCCCATGGCAGGGCTAGAATGAAATGGGATTTAAGGTCCCTCCCAGCCCAAACCAGTCCAGGATTTTGGAATTTTCTGGGATTCTACATCCAAAAGCACAAACAAACTCAGCTCTGTGCACGTAAAGGGAAAGCCAGGACTGAAACATCTCTTGGACACGAGACCCACCTGATATCCCCAGGTACTGGGAATGTATCTGTGAGCTCTTCAGGTGAGTGAAGGCTTAATGAAAGAGAAACCAAACAATTCAGTGTTTCCTGCAGGGGATGTGGGACCCACCAGCTGCTGCACGTTCCATCAGAGGAATGGGTTTTACCATCACAGCCCATGTCAGCAGCACAAACCATGCCATTCCCTTCTGCCCCTGCTTTCCTGCTCCAGCTGCTCCTTTGTTTCACCAAGACACTGAGATTTTGGGTCCACAAGTTGCAGGTTTCATTTCAACACCACTAATTTGTTTGGTGGTGATCACCCAGATCACCTCACAATGCACACTGCATCCAAAATACACCAGAGGTGCCAAAAGGAGCTCCTTTATCCTCTTCTTCCCTAAAAATCCCAACACTTCTGGCATGCTCAGTGCCCCATTCCATGACATGCCCAAACTTGGGATGTTTCTTTACTCCTGCTCTTCCACCCAGGCACAAAAACTCTTTGCCAAACACTTGAAGTGGAACCTGCTGCCTGTGGATTTGCTGTCCTGCGTTTGGGAAGGATGGATTCTGTCAGGATCAGCCTCCTGAGCAGCTTCTCCTTGCTTCCACTCAGTGGCCTGCAAACAAGCAGTGGAAAGGTGGGAGAGTTCAGAGCTGGAACTTCCAGAGTGAGTAACTCCTGCAAGGAAATCATTACTGGCCCCTGCTGTCATGGGCTATTTTGGGACCTGTGGTCTCTGCAGCAGAATTTCAAACCTTTGTTGCCCTGTGCATCATTAGCAGATCTGTGTGGTTGTGTTTAAAGGCAGCAAAAAGGAGCAGTAAATATTAAAATAAACACCACACAGCAAAGCCAAGTTCTTGAATAATAACTGAGAACAAAGGAAAATGAGATCAAACAAATACAATTCTCAATAAATGGCCCAGATATTCACAGGGGAACCTCTGCAGCACTTTCTCCTGAATCAATGTCCTGCTTTAAATCACCATTCTTCCCACACAGGCTTTCTTTTTCCTCATTCAGCTTCAAATTTAGTCATTAGTTATTGGAACCAAGTGCATTTTGGCAATTTTAGTATTAAAAAACATCCAAATGTTGCTTGGATTCCTGGCAAAAGCAGGTCCAGCCCCACATTCTTACCAGGAGTATTTTTATTGGCCAGCCATGAATGTGCTGCACATGGGAATTCCAAATAAATCAGCCTCGGATTCCCTAAAAGCACCAATTTTCTAGGAACTGGAAACTGACAGTGACAATTCACAGGGAATTACAAAATCATCTACCACCAAATAACAGGGAAATCATAATGCTGGGGGTGGAGGCATTCCATAGGGTGAATCCATACATCTCCATTCCTGCTCCTTGGATCTGGCTAATTATAAACCCGGAGGAAATTTGCTGTGATTAACTGAGGATGGACTGGGAGGGAGCAGGCATGGGACCAGCAGTTTGTTTGGAGAAGATAAACCAGCCCATGATTTCTCCCTGCCAGCAGAGCCTGCAATTTCCAGCACCCCCACAATACTTTGTCCTTAAAAACTTGTTACACGTGGAAAAAAAAACTTGTTCAATATGGAAAACTGGCCAAAAGGAGGTAACACAAGAGAAACATTCCCAAAAAATTTATGAGGCTTTCAAATGTTCTGCTGTTCAGTTATAAAAGGTTTCCATAGGAACTGTCACCCAACGTGCTGTGCCTGATTTCTCCATGTTCAGAGTGAAAAAATCCATCCCCTTCCTGTTTTCCAGGTTCCCTGGCTGAGGTTTTTTGCCTTGTTTATGGAGATTTTCTTGGCTCAGCTGCAATAGAAATAAACGATTAAGGAGGTTTTTATTATTATTTTGCAGCAATTAGATCATGTTAATTACTCAACCTTTAATCCTGCATGTGATTTGCACGAATTATGCCAAGAGAATGAATATTGGGAGCAATTTTGTGGAAGTGTCAGAATGTTGGAGAAGTGCAAAGAAGGATATTAAACTCTCTGACTGCATTCCCAGTTTCCTGCTGCTGGTGCCAGCCCATCTCGGGGTGTCTGCCCAATTTCATTACCTCGGTGCAATGGAAGAGTTTTAAAATTGGAAAAATCCATCCGTGCTGGCCCAACTGGAAATCCTTGGCAGTCTGATGTTCAGCTGGATTTAAGGAAAGACCACCAGTTTTGTCAGGACCTTGCCAACGCCTTCCTGCACGTTTCTTCCTGCAAAGTGAATTTTTTTCCTGTGAACAGTGTTGACTTGGCAGTTTTGGGGGCTGTTCCCTTTCCCCATGGAGCTGTCCCAGAGCCAGGTGAAGGTGGGGTGCAAGGATTCCTTCTGCCCTGTGCCTTGGCCAGCAGGTTCCCTTTTCCCTGCTGCCACTGCTCCTGTCCCAGCAGAGGGCACTTGGCTAGGGCAGTGCTGACCTGGTGGATTTGCCAGTGCCAGCTCCAAAAACCTCCAACAAACCAGGATTGCTCCTTCCCAGGGCAGCTCCCAGCACAGAAACGAGCCCAGGGATCTTTTTTCCCACAGGATTTAGAAGAGGCCCCTCTGAGCTGAAGAAAACCTGCAGATCCAAGACGTGCCCTGCCTCTGCCACCACACTGCCACTGCTCTGCTCACAGCAGGGCTGTTCCACAGGGCTGTCAGTGATCCCATGGGATCTCCTCCCGAGGAGGACCCAGCAGTGCTCCTGAGCAGGGCTGGCACTCACCCCAGCTGTGTCTGGCACCTCACTAACGAGGCAGGGCTTGGAGAACTTCAGTCTTGGACCAAGTGTCCAAATTCCACTGCAGCCTTGGCTCCAGGAACACCAGCCCTTCTGGGCCAAGGTCCTTCCGTGCTCAGCGCAGAGCACAAAGCACAAAATCATCACCTCTCATCAGCCCAAGGGCTGCCAGGCAGGAATATGAAATATTCCATGGCACTGATGTTCCTTTTTCCCTCTTAGGCTCCCTGGCAAAGGGGGGTTTGTACAGCAAAACAATCCAATGGCTCCCGAGTTAACTGCTGCAGGAATTAATATTCCAAACATCACTGACAGCCCAGAGCAGGCTCCTTTGAAAACCCCAGCCATAGCTGGGAATCTCTTTTACAAACAACTGAAATGGGCAGCCAAGAGCTGGGAACGCTGCAAATTCATCCTGGAACTCACCAACAGCCTTTTGGATTACCTGCACTCTCTCGGATCCAGACTTTTGCATCCGAGTTTTTTCTCCTTTTCCATATTTGCTGCCAGCTTACTCCCATAGTTTTTCCTCTGACAAATCCACTTTCTGTGCTCTTGCCCATTTCTGGGTCACTTGACAGAATAAAGCCTTTGAGAGATCTCCCTTTGCCCAGTTATAGTCACAAGTCCTGCTGCATGTGAACGTCTCCTGAATTCCCATCCATCCTCCCTTCCCTGCCCTTGCCAAGGGCAAGGATAAAGATAATATTTCATGGCTTAAGTGGCCTTATAAATTGTTCATGGGTAAACTGTACCAGGCTTTGCAAATCCCACTTTTTAGCCAGGCAATAGCATAAATAAATTTTTAAAAAATCTTAATACGTTTTCAATCAATATTTTCTGCCCAAAGAAATGCTTCTCCATGATTCCTTGGATATAGGAAAATCCATACACTTGGCAGATCTCAAACGCTCCAAGCATGAGTCAATTTAAAATTCATGAACACAAATTAAAGGCAATGCTCATTTTCACTTTAAAAGAACCTTTCTTTTGTTGTTGGGAGAATGAAAGAAAACCTACAGGAAATTAACCCAACTAAGTTGGGAAAATGAAATAAGTGGAAAATTAATGGCCATAAAGTCTTATCAGTTCTAGGGAAGGAGGATCTAGGGTTTAACTGCTGCTTTTATGATCTTGCTCCTCAGTCAATACAGTAAAACAATGCTGGGGAGGGAAGGCCACGGCAGAACTCAGGCAATAAAAGTGAGGAGCTCCCATGCAGCTCCTTGTAAACCCAATCCCATCCATTAGCAGCAGGGCATCCCATTTACTCCTGCAGGGACAAGGTCAGTGCCAGCACTGGAAGCTGGCATTTGGCACACCTGGAAGTCAGAGTTTTCCCTGTAATTATTTTTACCAGCAAGAGCTCGGGCTCTTCCCATCACTTCAAGGGGCTGTGCAAACCCCTCAAATCAAGAACCATTTGTTCAGAGCAAGCCAGGAAGAAGAAAAAAGATCCCAGAAGAAAAGAGATGAAGCAGCAGCGAGGAGAAGCTCCTGAAAAGCTTTTAAGGCAAAAGCAAAAGGGGTTTGATTGTTGGACTTCCAAGAGGTTCTGGAAGTTCCTGTGCTCCTGGCAGAGCTGCAAGAGAACCCTGCAAGCACCTTCTGCTGGCAGGGAAGGAGAGGAACCACCTAAAAACCTCTCCCCTGAAGTAATACTGTAGTTCACCCTGATGGATTTTTCCAATGGACGTGGCTATTAAAGATATTTCTGACACATTTTATCCAAAATGATTTGTCCCACAGTATCCAGGCACCAGCATGACTTTGGATTCCACACTGGAAATGAATCCCAGCCTGGTTGATACCAGGGGCATCAGCTGCAGAGCTCTGAGAGCACAAAGCAGAGGCTCAGTGGATTCCTGCACTGCCTGCTCAGCAAAAAGCCTCCACCAAATCCTGCACAAACACAGCACAACAGCAAATCCAGAGCCACTGAGGAGAGGAGCAGGAAAATAAAACCCTTACATTATTTGCTTTGGTGACTCTAAGCAGTGGCTGACCACTTCCAGAAACAGTCATTTCCCAAATAATGACCAACCAGCTAAAAAAAGGCTTTAAAACTTCCATCAATACTGTCATTTGTATTTAAAGTTTAGCTTTCTCAAGGCTGTTGATAAAACTGGAGGAACTGGAGTGAATTTTCAGTCCTGTCAGCCAGAGAAGGAAACTGAGGCAGAATCATTTCAGTGCAGCCACTCCTCCACAGATCTACACTTATATACAGTTTATTTCACTAGAGATTTTAATTTTATACATAGTATAAAGGGATATCCTGGTATCACACATAGAGTTATTTTACTGTACTGTTTAAGAACCCATTTTTTACATAATACAGTATTAAGTACCATATTAATTAAAACAAGTGATTTAAAAAAAAAAACTACATATAAATGGATGTTTACCATATGCACAGTGCAAGAACTGCTTGATATCATTGTAATCACAAGATGTGAATCTAAAATACAACACTGTGATTGAAAACATATTGATAATTATGATGCCCTTTGTTGTAGACATTGATTAATCTCTCTTTGAATTACCAAGCAAGGTTAAAACTCCAGACAAACAGCAGCAGCTTCTCATTATGGTTTCAAGGTTTCTTCCACAGTAACCCAAGTTTTACAGAACACTGGTTTATCCCTACTTGTGGTCCAAACAGAAGAATGGCACAGATTCCATTTGGGATTATCTGGTAACTAATGCTAAAGAAATTCTTTATTACTTCCACACAGGAATCCTTTAAGGATGAGCGAAGAGATGAAGATGGAGAAGTTTCTGGGCAGATTCTGGGCAGAATTCTCTGAATTTTAGCAACGGAGTACAGGATTTCTCCTCTGCAGATAGGAAGACAATACTGGAATAGAAATCAGGCTGTAATATTTACAGGAAATAAGTGTGGAAAAGAAAGCAATCCTAATGTAAACACCGAGGCAGAGAGGGCTTCTTCATTTTCCCTTTGCAGAGTGGGGCACTGGCTGAAGGTCAGCTCCCAAGGAACAGCTGTTTTCCTGGGAAGAGCCCCTTCCCCAGCACAGAATGCACGTGGTACTCGTTGAGAATCCCTAACAGGTTTTCTCCCCTCCCTCCCCCCAAAGTTTCAAGTTCAATAAATAGTAGAAAAATAATCCTTTACTTAAAAATCTTGAGATGCATTGTCCCAGGTCCCGCAGAGCAACGAGGGCACAGGGAGCTCTCCACCCGCAGAGAAGCCAGCAGCCTTCCTGCTCTGTCTGGCACTTCTGGGCTCTCCAGCTGCAGATTCCTGCTCTTCCAGTTAAGGAAACCAAACCATCTCTGGCTCTTTAAGCTCTCTCTCTGCTCTTGGCTCAGCACAGCAAACTCCAGCTGCTGGATAAACTCCCATCCTGTTCCTGGAGGTCTAACGTGCCTCCTGCTCCATTTTTCTCCATGTTTTGGCAGGTCCATCCATCAAAGCACGTTTGCAGGCCAGAGCCAACCTTCCATTTGTAAAAATGCAAAGCTCTGATGCCTCAGTTTGGTGGGGAAACCTGTGAGGTTGTCCCTGGGGAGCAGTACAGTCCCCATGGCTCTGGAGTGGCATCTGTGGTGTCCTCAGTGCACGACGCCAGCAGCCTGCAGGTGGTGGCCATGGTGTCCTCAGTGCCACAGCCTGCAGGTGGTGGCCGTGCTGTCCCCAGTGCCACAGGCTGCAGGTGGTGGCCATGCTGTCCCCAGTGCCACAGCCTGCAGGTGGTGGCCGTGCTGTCCCCAGTGCCACAGGCTGCAGGTGGTGGCCATGCTGTCCCCAGTGCCACAGCCTGCAGGTGGTGGCCGTGCTGTCCCCAGTGCCACAGGCTGCAGGTGGTGGCCATGCTGTCCCCAGTGCCACAGCCTGCAGGTGGTGGCCGTGCTGTCCCCAGTGCCACAGGCTGCAGGTGGTGGCCATGCTGTCCCCAGTGCCACAGCCTGCAGGTGGTGGCCGTGCTGTCCCCAGTGCCACAGGCTGCAGGTGGTGGCCATGCTGTCCCCAGTGCCACAGCCTGCAGGTGGTGGCCGTGCTGTCCCCAGTGCCACAGGCTGCAGGTGGTGGCCATGCTGTCCCCAGTGCCACAGCCTGCAGGTGGTGGCCGTGCTGTCCCCAGTGCCACAGGCTGCAGGTGGTGGCCATGCTGTCCCCAGTGCCACAGCCTGCAGGTGGTGGCCGTGCTGTCCCCAGTGCCACAGGCTGCAGGTGGTGGCCATGCTGTCCCCAGTGCCACAGCCTGCAGGTGGTGGCCGTGCTGTCCCCAGTGCCACAGGCTGCAGGTGGTGGCCATGCTGTCCCCAGTGCCACAGCCTGCAGGTGGTGGCCGTGCTGTCCCCAGTGCCACAGGCTGCAGGTGGCAGCCGTGCTGTCCTCAGCACTCGGCATCCACGGTGTGCACGGTGACAGCGGCCTGCAGGTGGTGGCTGTGGTGCAGGGTGGGGTGGTGCAGCCGGTAGTGGTGGAATTTGTGGCTCAGCAGCGCTGCCGTCTGCGGGGGCGTGTCCAGCTCCAGGTCCTCGTCGTGGGTCCCCACGTCCACGCCGGCCGAGAGGGGGTCGTTGTTGCAGGGGGGGTTCTCGCTGTCCTCCTGGGGGCTCATGGTGCTGTAGCCTGGGAATGAACAGCAGCAGTGAGCACAGCAAGGCTGGATGCTCAGAATTGCCAGGGCTGGCTGGGCACAGGGTGCTTAGAGAGGGAACAAAACTGTTTTCTTACTAGAACAAACCCCAACAGACTCATCCTCTCCTCTAAGTCTAAGTTCTAAGTCAATAACAGATCCCTTTCCCTGCCACTCAGAATTGCCAGGGCTGGCTGGGCACCTCCATGGAATCACAGAGTGCTTAGAGAGGGTGTAAAACAATTTTCTTAACAGAACAGACCCCAGTGAACTCATCCTCCCCTGCCAGTCCATACTGGATCCCCTTCCCTGCCATCACCTTTGGCTCAAAGCTTTGGGAACCTGTGGTTTGTGCCACCCCAAACAGTAACAGCACCCACGTGGTCAACAGTTTGTAACAACAGAATTGCTGGCACTGATTTCAAACCCAAACATAAAAAATACCACCCCCAAAAAATCTGTTAAGATATAACCTGGATTTATCCAAATCAGCTGTAACCACCCAGACCAGGCTGCAGGGCAAACAACTCCCTCAGTATTTATAAATACAAAACCACATGAAACTTAAAAGGAAAAAGATCTTGCTTGAATTGGAAATAAATCCTTCTCAAAAAAACAGGACTAAAGGCTGAGGAAGCACTGGTGCTCCTGAGCATCTCACTCAGGTTTTCAGCTGGAGACACCTAAAAGGAGGGTGGTAAAAATAGCAGCTGAGTGCCCAAAGCTGCCTCCCATTTCCCATGCTCTGAGTCATGGCTTGGAGCTGGCATGGAGGAATTGGGGAAGAAGCCTGGGCAGCCCTTTGAAGAAGATGGAATTACAAACTAAAAATAGCAGTGCACATTCCAGATGGAGGTAGACAGCTCCCCTGCTAACCCAGGATGACTAAAAGATGGGAAGGATTTGCCGGGACTGCAAGAAAAGGAGCAAAGGGAGCATTAATCTGGCAAATCTGCCTCAGCACAGGTAATCTCACCCCAAATCCAGGGTAATTCCTCCTACAGCAAGATTGTCTAGGAGACATCTGTTCATCCACGTTCCAAGGCTTTGGCCTTTGGGTTTCCTGTCCCAATTCCATTAGTGCAACCAGAGTCTTAGTGCTGGGCCAGGTCTGTTGGAAGGTCCCCAGCCTTGCAGAGCTGACAGCTTGCAGACTGCCTTGTCTGGCCCTACTCTTCCTCATTTCCTAATAAATTAAGCCTCTTCATGGGTCAACAGCATTACACCCTTCTAGCAGCTTTCCAGATTTAAGGAGATTTAGTCTCAGGGCAGGGGAGACACATCCCAATCCCCTGAGCCTAATGGTGCCCAGCATTTGCTTAAAGGTGCTGGATGATCCCAGAATGGTTTGGGTTGGAAGGGCCAATAAAGATGATCCCATCCCACCCCTACCATGGCAGGGACACCTTCCACCATCCCAGGGTGCTCCAAATCTCATCCAGCCTGGCCTTGGACACTGCCAGGGACCCAGGAGCTTCTCTGGGCAGAACAATTCCTTCCTAACCTCTGATCTAATCCCACTCCCTTTCAGTGTGAAGCCATTCCCCTTGTCCTGTCCCTCCAGTTCCCTCAGGGGGAAGAGCCTTCCCCTGATCTCCAGCCCATCCCTCCTGTGGCACAGCTCCAGCCATTCCCTGTTCCTGTCCCTGTCACAGGGGGCACAGAGCAGAGGAGGACGTTGAGGACCCCAGTGACATCTCCCCCAGAACAAACCAAGCCAGAAGGAGCAAAACATTTAGCCAGGCTTTGCTTCTGCAGGGAGGCAGCCTCCCGAGGGCAAAGAGCCGCAGTCCCTGGGGCAGGGGGGCCCACACTCACCGTGGTCGCTCTCGGTGCCCGAGCGGCCCCAGTAGCGGCGGCGGCGCTCGGGGCTGTGCGCGTGGCGCTCGATGACGGCCGCGATGAAGCGCGTGTTGCTGACTGCGACAGACAGAGACAGCTCAGAGCACAGGCACGGCCCTGCCCAGCCACACGGCAGCACTCAGCTGGGCTCCACCTGGTCACCTGGGCTCAGGCTCCCACTGTGGCAACAGTGTAAGGACTCCAAAGGAAACCAAAAGGGACGTGGAGGGGCAGTAGGTGCAAGCCATGGAGCTCAGATATGCTTATTTTCCCATCTTTGATGTTGACATGGCTTCACATCTCGAGTATTGTTTAGTGAGGGCCCAGAGCCCGGGATCCAGTCTGACCTGGAGCTTCCCTGGAGTTTGGGTGCACCAATTCAACTTACAGCACACCAGGGTCATGCAAAGTGCTGTTTTTATTGGATGGCAGAGAACTGCAGGCACCCCAAATCAATGCAAAAAAGATTTACTGCCATGCTTGCTGACCATACTTGCCAGACTTGGCTTCTGCTTTCTAAGGCCAAAAAAGGGGAAGGGTTTTCCATACCCTGTGCTGTCACAGTGGCAAGTTTTAAGCTGATCAGAGCTGTTTCTGGAAGTGCTCATGACAAAGGGTTGTAAGGGGCAAAACTCCTCCACACCTAATGGAGAATTATCTTTTAAAAGTGAAAAATGTCATTTTTCAGCATGAGACTAAAGGTGCACTGGATGTCTGGATTAAAACATTGCTCTGTCATTTTCTACTGCTGATCAGCACAGGGCTTCCTCACATATTCAAATCTAGGGTATTAAAAAACAAATGGCTGATTGAATCTCAGTTTTTCCCAGTTTTTTGGTACTTACTGATTCCTCTGTCTTCATGGCTGTCGTCGTCCCTCTCGTCCCTGTCGTTTTCCAGGTTGGACATACGCACTGACATTTCTACACAGAGTTACAAACAGAAAACACAGCTGGTGAGAGAAAGGTTCTGCACCATCTGACTGCCACCTGCCACCCCAGGAACAAGAGTGGAACACTTTGTGTTACTGGTCTGAGCTGGGGCTGCTCTTCTTCCAGTGTGGCTGGGATAGCAGGAAATGCCTCATCCCACCTCCCCTTGAAAGGAACTCCTTAAAGTTCTGAAGGAACTGATTTACAACAGAGCTGGGGGATGATCAAATGTAGAGCTAATTAGCTCTGATCACACTTAAATTCTCAGAATGGTTTGGGTTGGAAAGGGCCTTAGAAGCCCATCTTTTTCCAGCCCCTGCCACAGGCAGGGACCCCTCCCACTATCACAGGCTGCTCCAAGCTCTGTCCAACTGGCCCAGAACACTTCCAGGGAGGTGTCCTCACCTCTGGATCTTCATATTTGTACCAATATCCCTTCTCCCAGCACAATTTTGCCTCTCAGACTTCAGTGGCTTCATCTCTCTATGCACAGACATTCCATGAACATCCCATGGACCAGAACCAGGAAACACAAGTGAAAGAAGACACATGCCAAACCCAAGGCAAAAGGGGGTGAGAAGTGTGTCACTCCCAGCAGCTGCACAAAATAAACACACGATGGATCTGCTGGGCCGAGCTGCAGAAAGCTGGGATTAGTGTCTGAGCTCTGGCAAAGCTTAGCTTATCTCCCTCTGGGTCTGGGCAGGCTCCCTGGGCAGCAGCAGCAGCTCTGGCTGTACCCAGGAGAGGGCAGCAGGACACAGCCCTGCGCCAGCCCGGCTCCCTGCAGCTCCAACACGGACTAAAACCGGGAAACACTGCCACAAAACCGGGGGACAGCTTTGGGACTGCTTTTCCTTTGGGTTTAGTTGTGCTGCTGGTTTTTTTTTTCATGCCCAGGCTGTTGCTGGGTCCGTGAGTGGAGCTCACCCTGTGCTGCCAGCGGGGACATGTGCTGGTGGCTGCGGCGGTGGATCTGGTGCCGGTACGCGTACACGGCCAGCACCAGCACCATGATGCAGCCCATGATGCCTCCAGCCACCGGGCCCACGGGGGCACTCTTGATCATGTTCAGGGTGATCACCTCATCTCCTAAAGCAAAAGGGACAAAGCAGAGGGAGAACAACACCGTAAATGCTTTGCAAGAAGGGTTAAACCAACATGGAACATGGACGAGCTCTGCAAGGGTTTCTGTGTGCCTGACTCTGCTCACTTGGAATAGGGGAAGGAACTCAGAGAGGTGCAGGAAGGGTTAAATCAACAATATGGAACATGGAGAAGCTCTGCAAGGATTTCTGGGTGCCTGGCTGTGCTCACTTGGAATAGGAGAAGGAACTCAGAGAGAAGACAGGAATGCACAGTTACACTCAGCTCCACATCAGGATTTTCCAGAAGGTGATATTCACCCCGTCTTCGCTGCCTGGTGCACTCTTTATGCTGATTTAGCACTGGCTAAATGTTATGTGCAGAACCTGCTGCATGTTCTGGGACACAAAGAGCTGCAGCACCTGCTCAGAAAGGCAGAGTTACCTATTGCTCCCAGATCATCCACGTAGGGGCTCTTGGCTCCCACGATGCCACCAAAGCATTCCTTCTGAGGGGCACAGTAGGACTTGTCCAGGTGAGTCTTCCCATCGCTGTCCACCATGCACCACTCGCAGTCCAGCACTCCAAAGCAATCCCTGCACCAAGCAGGACATGGTTACTGTCCAGTTTAACACCTCTCCTCTGCAGAGCTCAGCCTGGGTCAGAGCCACGAGACAGGGGGAGGCCAAAAGCATCTGTACACCCTCAAGTACGTGAGTTTAGCCAGAAAAAGTTCCATGGAAGTGCTCAAGTGCCACAAGGGAAGTTACACAGGGAAGCTGCATTTCCAGCATCCCTTTCCCAGCTCTGTCTGCTTTGGTATTTTCCTGCACCACTCAGCCTGAGCAAAGGGAGAATCCTACTTGTAACTCCTCCAATAAGACATTTCTCGTTGTGGTGAAGTCTGGCTGCAGTTCGAGCCTTTCTCTGCAGCCTTTGGAAGAAGGAAGAAAGGATTTGGGCAGTCTGGTCAGAGCTTGGAATGTTTTACCAATCTCAGGTCCCTGGAGACTGCTCATAATGAGCAAAAATGAGCCCTCAGTGCCAGGAGTAGAACCTCATTCTGGCATAATGCCTTTTTTTTCCCCTACATTTTTTTTCTTTGAAACATTTAAAGCAGAACTGTTTCCATTGGATTATTTCCCAAGGGGTGGGGAAGGCCACCTTACCCACTCTCTGTCCTCTGGTTGCACTGGGTGTTGATGCACTGGGGGAGAGCATCCTGCAGGCTGGGATCGATGGCTGTGAAAGTCATTGGCTCCTGGTGCACCTCACAGCTCGGATTCCTGCATGGCAGCAAAGAACAGAGCACTCCAAGCACAACCCATTAAAAACATCTTTACCTCCTGCATGTCTTCTGCTTCATTGTACTGAAAATTCTGCCTGTGGGATCTCAGCAGGACCAGCAGGGAGTTTGTTCCTGCAGTGTCCTGGCTCTCACCTGCTCTCGGCGTTGGTCAGGTTCCCAGTGCACTCGTTCACCTCCAGTGGGCACTCACAGGGACACTCACACTCGTTCTGTTCCATCCTGCAGGGCAGAAAACACAGGGAAAACCCATCAGACACCTCTGGGATTTTAACCCCACGGTGGTGCAGCCCTGGAGCAGCAGTTCCCATGGAAAAGGCTGTGCAGTGACTCTCTGCTCCTTCCCCAGGAACAGTGATTGCTCTGGACTGAGGGTGATCCACCCCTGGAATTCCAAAAGCAGGGAGTCCCTCAGATTTGGATGTAAGGATCCTTCCTGGCAGTGCCACAAACACCTCAGGATGGTGTGGGCAGAACTTCCTGGATCCCCTCAATAAAAAACCCCCAGTCCATGTAAAAACATGGGAATTTCTATGCCATGGGAATTTCTATACCTCACTCACAGTAACTGCTCTTGAGCCACTGGATCCCTCAGTGTCTTTCAGCATTATCTACCCAAACTCCCCTGGTTAAACTCTCTGACACCCTGGCAGAGACACCTGCACCTCCTACAGGGAGCACAGGCAGAGCAACTCTCATTTTCCCTGATCTCGCTCTGAATCAACAGATGAGCTCACGGTGCTCCCTACACCTCAGGGCAGGGATGAGGACAGAGTGTCCCAGCCCGGCAGCGCTGTCACCTGTGGCAGTTGAGGCACAGCCTGTCCACCATGCTGCAGGCACAGAAGGCCAGCGAGTCGCACGTCTCGTTGACGATGCCCACGAAGGCGTTGGTGCCCGGGATCCTCGTCAGCCTGTACTTGGAGCAGTGACTGCCATGCACCAGGTTGGTCAGGTCACCCTGGCCAAAAACAAGGCGTCAGATGTTGTTTTAGGGAGCTGAAGACTCTTCCCTTCCCCAGGGATCCTACAGAGCTGTGGGGGACATGGATTCTGCCACGGCTTCCAGAGGTGGTGGCTCCCCTCAGGCGTTTTTGTGAGGGAGTGCCATCCTCACAAAACAGAGGCTGATTAAGGAGTGGGTAAGTTTTTGCTACCCAGATACTTCTGGGTGAAAAGGCTTTGCTGAAGATTTGAAGAAGATTCAGCATTTGCTGAAGAAAGGAATTGGCTCAGTTGTGCAAATGAGAAGTGGCAGCAGAGGTGACATTTCACTCCTTCCCAGCGCTCGCTGACCCGTCCCCACGGTGCCAGCCCCCAGTGACCTCCCTAAGGCTCTGAAGGGAGCCACCACCACGTGCTGGAAACTTCCTGAGCCTTAAAAAAAGCCACCACAGCACCGCCCAGCTCCTGCAGACTCCTTCCTGATTCCTTTCTACAAGTTTCTGCTCCATCCTCCACAATTTCCTTCCCAACATCACACTTCCCACTTGGCATTTCAAGTGTGGGGAAAATGTTTAAGCCAACCCGACATAAATCAATGTATTCTGACACGACTTGCAAATATTTTCCAGTCTTCTCCCACAGTGTAGTAGCTTTGGAATCATTGTGGAGGGACTTTGGCAGGGTGGATGTGTGGCTCTGTGAGGGATGACAGCCCCTGGTTTAGACTCCTCACGAGAGGAAGCTCACACAGGATCCATGGAGAGCACAGAGTGTACAGGACCCCAGAGATTCCAGTCTCACAAATGACAGTCTGGGAATGCTCACCAGTAAATGGATTTATTTGGGCACCTAAAGGTAAGTTATTAGAGACCTGACAGGAGGATGTGACACTGGCCAGAGCTCAGCTCAGATCAAAGCAACACATCCCAGCTATAGCTGGAAAATCCTCACCCAGCAACAGCAAACTGCCCTTCTCCCCCTGATGCTGGCTGAGACCCTGCAGACAGCAGCCACACTTGGCCAGGGCTCCCATCCACAACCCCTGATGTCAGGGGACTCTGTTTGTGCAGCCTGGTTTGTGTCTGGAGAAGGGGAGCAGAGGCCAATCCCCACAGAAGGCTGGCTCCCAGCCCCGGCTGCTGAGCCTGGCAGGGACTTGTGTTTCCACCAGGAGAAACCCAACCCAACCAAAGCCCACTCAAAAGCAAGAGCAGACAGAAACCACGCTCACCACTAGGCTGGTGTTGAATTTGTAGAAGCGCTGCACGGTCCTGTCGCTGAAGCTGTTGCAGAGGTTCTTCTTGACAAAGTTGGGGTGGTTCAGGATGTCGTTTGCTACCAGAGGCTCCTAAGGGGGCAAGGCAGGATTTGATGCCTTTGGAATCAGACCAGACAGGAAGGAAAGGTATGGAATAAGGCAAGGGAAAGCAGGCAGACCTTGTGTGTGATGTGCTGCTGCTCCACGGGCGCGTGGCCCTTGGGGTCGATGAGGGTTGGATGTGCCACCAGGTACCCCCTGTCCTCCATGATGAAGCACCTGCCCCAAAACACAGCAAGAGCCTCCTGTTAGACCTCCTTGGGCTTCAGGGGAACGGGGTGAAATAAAACATGGTCTTAAAGGGCTTTTAAAGGTTTCCATTCAACAGGGCCATGAAACAAATTCCCTGCAAAATGTCCTTAAAGAATATGTTGGGTATTTCCCCGAAGCTTTTCCATCTGTTACTGCTCCAGAGAGCCAGGGCCATCAAGGAGTTGAAAACAGAGCTGATTAAAACCAGAAAGGAAAAGCCATCAGTGCATTGTCTGATTGGGGGAGAGCCAGAAATGAACAGAGCCTAATGAACTTGGAAAGCTTTAATGGTTTATTAATTTACTATGTGACTAATTAAAGAGAGATTTCACACTCTCCTTTAATGCCCTCCCCCTTCAGAATTCGATTTGAGTGGGAGATAAATCACTCCTGCTCCACTCCCAGCCCTCCCAAGCTTTCCTCTCCCTTGTCAGCTCTTCCCACGTTGGAGCTGTGTCCCAGTCCAGAATCCAGGGAGTTCAATCCATCCCTTTTTCCCTTTTTCCCTTTTTTCCTTTTCCCTCTCCCGTTTCCATGGCCACAGACGGGCACAGGATCCCTGGCCAGGGTGGCACCATCAGGGACTCGTGGCCACAGAGGGACAGGGGGAGCTTCAAAGCCCACTTGATGTTCCCAAAAGCTCAGCAGGGATCTGCCTGGATCTGGGGCTGGAGCAGCTTTCCGTGGGATTCCCATGGCATGTGTCAGGTACCCACAGCAGCTCGGGGCAGCAGAGGGCAGGGGAAGCCTCTGTGCTCTTTGGGGGTACAAAGGAGGCAGAAAACTTGGATTTATTGGGGGGTTTCCTTTAGAAATACACATGGGGATGTGCTGTTTGCTCTTTTTCCTGACAGAAAATCCTTAGGAGAGACACACTACAAAACCCCAAACACCTGCTTTTTTATTGAGACTGGAAACACTGGGTCCAATTTCTGCAGGGGAATGGTCTGAAAAACATCCTCAAAATTCCTCATTTGGGGAACGCAGGAACAGAATAAAGCATCTGACCTTGCTGATCAGCAGCAGTTTTTTACTGGGAGGGAGTGATGCCAAACCAGAAATCCTGATTTGTTTTTTTTTATATGCCATAAAATATATAGAAAAATACCCAAACCAGAAAAGTACTGGGAGGACGACAGAAAACCACTTCCCTTCCCAAATTTAAGGTTTAAAAACAAACAAGGAACCAACAGCAATGCCCAAACCACGTTATCAAGTTACTCCAGACCCAAACCAGAATCTATCCCACCCCCACAGGATTTTTCAAAAAAGGAACAATTTAAGATACCCAGGGGTCTGACTGAAATTGGATACTCCAGATGAAATCAGACTTCTTCTGCCTAGGCTGTGCTATGGATTTCTGAGAAAAACATCCCAAAATTGTATTTGAATAATTGGAGTTAAAATAACTGAGATCCTGTATCATTCTTACACGCTCACAGGAACTAAAGAGGTTAAATTAAAACAAACAGGAGAACTGGGAAGTGTGTTCATTTAATAAGGAATGGTTTTTCTACCCAGAATTTCAAAGAAATCTAAATATAACCAAAACAATCAAATCAAATATATTATCTGCTGCTTTTGTAATCCTGCAGATTGTTTATTTAGCTGATGGCAGTTTGATCTGGAATAACAAAAACATCCACATAATCTTTATGAGAAGGACAAGCACAAGTTCTACTGGAAATCAGAGAACACACACTGAGAGTAACAGAATCCTTGGAGAAATTAAGTTGGAAATGACCCCTGGGTTACCAGGTTAAAGAAAATAAATATTTTATTTATTTTTACCTGATTTTGTTCCCCCCATCTTGGTTACAAACTGGCAGCAGGTCCATGAGGACTTTGTAGAAATATCTGAGGGTGAAGTCGATGCCCATCACGGCCACGGAGTGTCCTGAGGACATCTGAGCACTGCAGTGAGGAGGAAAGGGAGAAATTATAAATATTAGAAATAATAAAAATAATTTTTCTTATTTATTATTTATGTTTCAGGGTAATAATAATAATAATAAATTCTGTTTTAGTCACCCCTTGTGCAGCCAGCACAGAGACAGCCCAGGAGTGGATCCCACCTTACACACACCCCCACCACCTACAGACATTTAATCCTGAGTGGCAGAAATCAGCATTAAAAATCCCCCATCCACACAAACAAAAGAAGGTGCAGCCCCTGAATTTCCCAATTCCCCACAAATGGAAGGAGTTACCTGCACCCCTCCTCTGCTCAGCCCCCAGCAGGAGGAATGAATGTGAAGGTGCCAGACTTTGAGCTAAATCCCTAAAACTCCAGAGTGTGGGAGTGACCATGAATGGCAGACAGAAAAACAGAAGAAAATTATATTTTTTAGGGTGAGTTATGAAAAGGATCCTGTGATGTGGTGGTGTGCAGCAGCCTGAGGCTGCATTTTGTCCTTCCTCCATTCCTAGCACCCCAGTGCTCCCAGTTTGCTCCCAGTAGCACTGGGAGGCCACAGCAGAGCAGCCCCCTCTCACCCCTGCAGGACACAGAAGGATCAGAGCTTCAAGGGTGTGGGATTTGCACCCAGGTGGACCTTACACCTCTGACTTACTGCTCCTCAAAACTCACTTTTCTCCTTTATTTAATCTCAGAAGACAGGAATAAAAATGTTTAGAAAAAGAAAAAGAAATGAAGATGCTGCTAGGCCCAGCTGGGCTGCACAAACAGCTCCGACCCCCCTGCTCCATGGAAACCCAGCTCTGTTTACTGGGCTGAGCTTTGTTTGCTTTTCAAAGTGCTGCAGTGGACATGCAGTCAAATCTCATTTGTAGACAGATAAATATAGATTTTTAAAACCCGCATTGGATTTATTGTTCACATTTCCTGGAGGAGGAAGGGAAGGATGGCAGTGAAGCAGCACAGACACATTTCATGTGTGACAAGACATCAGGCTCTGAAGTTCTGCTCTGTCCTAACAGACATAAAGCCATTAAGAAATTGTAAATATTTTAGCTTCATTTTCAAGCATTAAATCCTCCTGCTTTGCTGATGCCAACTGCATTAAACCACATCAGGCATAAATCTTCTCTTCCCAGCCTCCATAAAAAGAAATAAGATATGCATAAAATGGGAATGAGAGGTGTCAGCTCTGGCTGCCCTGATGTGGGTATTTAAACACTCCCAGCAGTCCCTAATGCCAAAATTCCTGTTAACTCCACAGATTCCTCCCCACCCCTCTGGATTTGGAGCTCAGGCCTCTTTGGGGATTATAACCACATGTGACTATGAGCTTCAGAGGTCATATTTACCCAGGAATCACACTCACATCTGCCAAACTTTGTTTAACTGCTCTTTAATCATGTTCTAATAACCCACAGGAGCTTTAAGTTCTTAGAGCTGAGTAAACCATCCCTTGCTAGATAAAAATCAGAATTTTGATTAATTGCACTTCTCTCCTTACAGAAGTGTTTCCCCAAAGTAAATTCCTCTGTGAGGAGCACCACTCAGGGGCTGGGGCTGAAATGCTCCTGCCAGAACACACAGGCAGAGGTGCAGTGGTGGGAAATCCCACACAGAGCAGGGGAATCTCTGGAAGAGTGGAGGAGCCACGTCCTGATCCCTGCTGGCTTTGGGGTCCCCTGGTTCCCAGTACAGCACTGGAAGTTCCCTTGGTACTGGTGGGCTGTTGGGTAGGAGCTTGGAGGAGATTCCATGCAAAAACCTGGGCAGGTAACTGCTTTTTTGGGAATTTGGGAGAGCTTGGGACAGCAAGGTTGGGTCCATGTTTTATAAACTGGGCTCCTTTAAACATCCTGCATCCCTAATCCTGGCCTCAGCCTGGGGGCCTGGCCAGCAGGGAGCTGGAACAGCAACAGCCCGGTCCTCCAGGAAAAAGTCATGTCATGGAACCATGGAATATCCTGAGCTGGAAGGGACCCACAGGGATCATCCAGCCCAACTCCTGGCCCTGCTGTCCCACTCCAATCTGTTCCCTGTAGCCCTGGAAGGGCTCTTGGAGATGCACAGGCTTTGGAAGGCCAGAAGTGCTGGATTGAAGAGCCCGGGAGAGGAGCTCCCCAGTTCCTGGAGGAAGGACAGCTCTGTGCTTAACCCCCTTTGCGGCCTCCAGTTCCCTTCCAAACACCTCCCTGCTCCTTAAAACCCCACAAGTGGAGGTGTGGGGGACTTGGCAGTCCTGATGGAGAAGGATTAAACTTCCAGCAGAGAGGGAACACTTCCCAAACTGCCTCAGCAGAGCAATCCCTTTGCTGCTACCAATTCCTTGGACATCCCACCTCGTGTTTATCCAGGAGCACTTTCCCACCAATCAATCCCTTTCTTAAATGTGCTGTTATTACTCCTTTATTACCAATAAAGCCACAGAATGCACATATTCCTATAAACTGGATTTCTCCCAGTGTTTCAATGCCCCATTTCCACAAGGTCAGATGACATTTCACCACCAGCCCTTTAGGACCAGCTTTGGTTTTCAGTTCTGGAGCACACAGAGTCACCCAGCCCTGGTAACTCAGAGTCCTCCTGCCTGCCCCAAAGGCCCAGGGCCCCTCACCTGGAGGAATGGACAGTGTGGCTGATGGTCACCACATAGCCAGCCCCTCCCACGTCCAGGTAGGGCCCAGTAAAGGTGATTAGTCCTGGATTGGCCACTGCATGCAGGTACCTGAGGGAAGCCAAAAGAAATGCTCAGAATCAGTGCCAAAGTCTGGAACTTCAAAACAGAATCCTTGACTCTCCCAAAATAACACTGAATTTTGGACACTGTGAGAAACAGGCACCAAATTATTGGTTTTTAATATCAAACAAGTACCTAAACACAACTGGGACTCCAAACTAACCCAGACTGCCTCAATAAATGGTCCCCCAGTAGATCCAGCTGCATTAAAAAAGCTCAGTTTACATCTGCACAGAACACATTTCATGTAATTTCAGACATTTTCCCCCAGAACAATGCAGGACTTGGTGCCAGCAGAGTTTCAAACTCAGCCCTGGCAAAATGATTATATTGCAAAGTGAGGAGAAAAAACAGAGGCGAGGCAACAAAATTCAGAAATATCAGACAGTGATTATAAATTACAACCTCTTAAAACTTCCATCAGCAAAAAATAAACCACAGTCACAGCAGAGTTGTTAAAACTGTCATAGGAAAGCTGATAAAACTTTTGGCAACACTTTTGTGCAAGAATAAGTGACCACTTTGCTTCTCCCTACCCAGAGCACCAATCCACGAGCAGCTTAACCCATTTCTGCTTTATTCCCAGTGTTTAACTTGCACCTTTTTCCCACACCACTACAAATCCCAGGGCAAACAGGGGGCAGGAGAGCTGCCAGCAGCACTGCAGAGCCGCAGGGTTGGGATCTGTGCCCTTCCCAGTGTGGCAGCACCTGGCTGGCTCCCTCCCACAGATCCCAGCCTTTGGAGCACACCCTGAGCCTGCTCCCATCTGCAGTGTCCCCAGCTCTCTGCCCAAATCAGATGCTGCTGCAGAATTAATCCCTCCTTGAAAGCAGTGAGGAAACCCACAGTAAACAAACAAAAAGGCTCAGATATGAACAACCAAAAAGGGCCCAAGGAGCTCAAACACTCCCGAATTAGCTAATCCCTGAAGGGGATGCTCATTTTCTGAATATTTATGTTCCCATCTGCCATAGCTGGGCTATGAAACACCTACTACCCCACAAAATAAAAAGGCCTGAAATTAGAACCAATAAATGTTTGAATGCGTTTAGGCTCTGAACTTTTTCCCCATGCTGAAAACATTTTCAACTAAATTAAAAAAAAAAAACAAAAACAAAAGCAAGCCACAGGCTACAAAATCAACCCCAAAACTGAAATCAACTCTAAATATTTCCCTTCTTGCCCTCGGAGATGATTCAAAGCTTTGCTGAAGGGACCCTAAAACCTCACCATTGTCTCCTGGTGGGATCAAATGCTTTGTCCATGAGGGAGCCGGGGTAGATGCGCAGCACCCCGTTGGGGGTTGCTATGTAACGCCTGACAATGTAGCTGTTGAGGCCACTGATCTCCATCTGGGTCATCCATTCATCCGTGCCGTGACTGGTTGCCATTACTTCATTCCTGACAGAGAACTGCAACACAAAGGCAGAGCTGGCAGGGCTCCTGCAGCACTTGCATGGCAGGATAATAAACGCTCCCCCAGAGCCATCGGGGATCACCGCGCCTCAATTGCTTCCTTCAGGGCTCCTCACTCCAGACATTCCAAGCAGATTATTAGAATGAAATATTGCTGGCGTTATCTCCGTGGCTTTTCTTAACTTGGGGTAAATGTAAATATTGTGCTGCTCGCACAGAAAATAGAGATTTCTCAGTTGTATGCCTAAGAACACCAAGGTGTTTCTGCTAAGAACTTAGCGTGGTTTTAACTTTTCTAGTGTTTGTTTCAACAAAGTTCTGCCCTCCTCCTCTCTTAGATCAGATATTGGGAAGGAATTCCAGGCTGGGAGTGTGAGGTTGTGCAGAGAAGCTGTGGCTGCCCCTGGATGCCTGGAAGTGTCCAAGGCCAGGTTGGAGTAATGCCTTTTTTGGGGCTTACCTAGAAGCAGAGTCCAAAATTAAGGAAATAAAAAGCTGTTCTATTTATTGAAGGGCCTTCAGGTACCTTTAGGGCAGACAAAGCCTCCCCAAGGGGCTGCACCCAAAATGGACCATGGGTCACAGGTTTTCATATTTTCATAAGTTTGGCCCATTTGCATATTGGGGGTTAATGTTCCAATTACAGCTTCAGGTAATGAAGTCATTCACCCCAAGTTTGCTGCCCCAAGTCCCTTTTGTTCCCATCTCTGGGGCCTGAGGCAGTGAGGAGCCCCTGACTGCCAGGCCTGGAGAGGAATTGTGTCTGCCCAAACTGGGACAGCAGCAGCTCCCACTGAACATGGAGTCTGGAGTTATGCACTAAAGAACTGCAGGACCACAAATACAGAAAAACAGAAAAGCCAAAATCCTAAGGCATCAGGAGCACCCTGGGCTACAGGAAGGCGCTGGCCACGGCCGGGATGGGATGAGATGGGCTTTAAGGTCCCTGCCAGTGCAAACTGCTGGGATGTGGGGACTGCAGGAGCAGCCGGGGGCTGGTGCCCACCTTGAGGCCGGGGTTGGCGATGAGCCGCGTGTTGTCGCTCAGGTAGGCCGTGTAGTGCTCCACCATCCGCTTGGTCTCGGGCTGGCTCAGGTGCTCGTAGGGCGAGGAGAAGCTGCCTGCAGACAGCATCACTGTGGGGCTCTCTGCAAACACCAAAACACCAGGAATTTCAGCGTGATCAGCTGTACGTGTGGCAGGTGAGGTGTTTGTACTCTGCCCTTGTGGCAGGAATGACCCCGCTGCTCTCCCACACGTCAGCACACAAAGTGTGTGACCAGCTGTGACCAAACCTTTCCCAACTGTGGAACAGGTTTTTTCTCCTGTGAGCCAGAGAGAAGTTTGAGAAGAGGATCCATGTTCACCCCTGAAAGAATTTTCTACCAAGGCTGTTGACATAGAAACCAAGACAGAAAGAAGGATAAATAAGAGAAACCTGCAACTATTCCAATGAGCTCTTTGTTTGTCTCTTGTGACCAATGAATAAAGTACAAACTTCTGAGTTGTGTAAGGATGTATAAAAAGCATGCACGCCAGAATAAAACCAGTTTGAAGCCTTCTGGAAATGGAGTGTGTTTGTGTTGTGTCCATCTCAGCTATGACACCCAACTCCTGCAGGACACTCTGGACTGAGAGGGAGGGCAGGAAACATCCATTTTTCCATCCAACTCAGAGCACTTCCAGCAGGGTTTCCTCCTAAACTCAGGCTGAACATTAATTCCTCCCCTTCTTGGCTCAAAACACAGAAGTCACAGCATCAGCCCCCTGCTCTGATGTCCGTGTGTCATTTGGTACTTAATGCCCTTGTTCCCAAAGCCTCAATAATTCCTGAATTACTGCTTTCTGTGAGATTACAGAAGCTGGTTTCCCTTAAGAAAAGATGATGGGCGAAAGAAGAAATTAAGTATCCCTGTTTAGGTTAGATATCCCAGAGGAAAATGAAAATGAGCATTTTCAGTTCCAGAGCATGAACATCTGGAGAATCCCAAGTGCAGAAGAGGAGCTCCCCAATAAAAGTGCAGCTGTCTGGAGTGGTTTTCAGAACAAACTCAAAAGCAAACTTTCATCATGCAAAATCTGCAAAACCAGACAGCTTTTCCTTTTTAAAAAAGAGAAATTATTATCATGATGCAGGGCTGGGGGTTGAGAAGATCTTTCCTGAGGATGTGACCCATGGAACCCAAATTCCCTGTGTGGAATGGTCTCCAGAGGAGAAACTGCAGTGCAGTATGTGAAGTGCTCTGCTTTTAGTCACATTTCTCTCAAACACATCCCCACACATGTGCTGCAGCCCCACTTCCAAACTTCTACTCCAGTCCTTCATCTGCTTCCCAGAGCAAATATTCTGATTTTGCTTACGTGAAGTTTTTCCACTTGACAGCTCAGTACTGTATTTTTGGGATATTCTGCATTTATATCTTTCTGGATATAAGACAATCAAGATCAGGCACCACATTAAAGAAAAAAAAAAAAAACAAACCTGTGTTTTAAACAACTGGCAAAGCAATTTCCACAGGTTTGTCAGGTCCTTCCTCCAGTCTGATCTCACTGAGCCATTCCTCAGGGTTCCAAAGAGCTAAGAAAAATCTCACAACTGTGCCACTAATTCACCATGAGACCTTCAAACCCTGCTACAAGCAGAAGTCTTTAATTCAGAACTTCTTATAGTACAGATTTTAGGGACCTCCCAAGGCTGTACCTAAACTTGACATCTTGCAGTGTAGGATGTTTATGTAAAACCCCTCTGTTCTTGGGATATTTCTGGGTTTTAAGTTCTCCATCCTTCCCAGACACTGGAACTGCCATGGAGATTCCCTTTTTTTTCCCAGCAATGTTTGAAATCAGCCAGGAAGAGCAGCACCACTTCAGCCTATCAAAACCTGAGAGCTTTGAAGCAGGTGAGGAGGGTCTGGAAACCACCAGAGCACTGAAGTTCTCCTTCTCCCTCTGCCTCTGAAGGTATTCAATGCTTCTGGCAGTGGAAAACTCCCATGAATCCAAAGCAAAAGAGCAGCAGAGCCCTGCACAACTGGCTGGGACTTCATCCTCCTCTGCTGCTGCTCAGGGAGGTGCTTCAGAGCCAGGAGAGGACTTGGGTTAAGCTTGGTGAGACACCTCCACTGCACTGTCAGGGACCCTGCTGGACTCCAGGGCATTCATCTCCTGCTCTGACCAGCAGCCCCACTCATTCCTGCTGCAAGAAGTAAATCTGTTGGTTAAAACCTGGTGCTGATGGTAACAAAGTTATGGATTCAATCCTGGATGGGCTCTTCCCTCAGAGCTGGGCTCCACGATCCCTGTGGGATGCAGCTCAGGCTCTGCTGTGGTTCTGGAAGAGCTCAGCACTGAGCAGGTCACTGTGACCAAGGAGAGCTGTGAGAAGGTAAAAGCTGGCCAGAAAATCAGCCTTGGAAATAAAACCCTCTCAAGGGAAGAGCATTTCCCATGTTTTGTGAGAAGAGCTTTACTTTGAGCTCTACAGAAACACACAGGAGGTGTGACTGTGCCAGGGTGCTCAGGCTGGACAGCAGCAGGAATTCCCCGTGGAAAGGGTGGAACTGCCCAGGGAGGGCTGGAGTGCCCATCCCTGGGGGTGGCACTCAGTGCTCCGGGCTGGGGACAGGTGGGGATCGGGCACAGCTGGGACTGAATCCTGGAGGCTTTTCCCAAGCTGAGGTGGCCAGGCCGGGCTGGCAGAGGCTCTCACCCAGGGTGGCCAGCTGCTTGAAGTGCAGGCAGGCGTTGGGCTGGCCCAGCAGGTCCAGCCTGTGGTACAGCAGTTTGCTGCTGGGGACAGTGTTGAGGTTCTTCAGCTGCTTCACAGGAATTTCTGGCTGGATCACCACCACACACAGGATGAAGGACGTGTCCTGCACCTGCAAAACACCAGCCAGTCACCAACAGAACCCAAGTGTGGGGCATGAACAGAATTTATGTCTCAGAGTCGCTGATTTTTTGTACCAAAAAATCTTTGCCACAGTTAACACAGAACATAAAAATGCTGTATTTTCCTGCACCTGCAAAACACCAGCCAGTCACCAAGCAGAACCCAAGTGTGGGGCAGGAACAGAATTTATGTCTCAAAGATTTTTTTTAGAACTCAGTGACTCTGCCACAGTTAACACAGAAAATAAAAATGCTATAATTCTTTTCCTGAAAACCAAACAAGACTTTCATTTTGTTGCTCAATTAGCAAGAATTTCTAATTCTAACACTGTTTCATGGATATGTTTTGTCATTAGCAGAGGAGAGTCTGCAGGTTTCCAGTTGCTGGGCACACACTGGTGTTACCTTTATGGAGAGTACAGACAAATTAACTCTCAAATGCAAGATTTTATTATTTCCACTCTTAATTGTGTGCTGCACATGCCACATGTTTTACTGCTTTGGGTATTTTAAGGACTCTAAATTACACCAGACCAGCAAACCTTGGAGTGTCCCAGCTGCTCTGCAGAGGGAGTTTGCTGTTAAATGCAGCATTACAATCTTAGAAAATCAGCTCCAGACACCTTCCTGTGTAAATTTCTGTTAAACAATGACAGATTTAATCTCTTAAAACTGCTCAGCTTAATCCTTTAGGTTGGATTTAACTTAATGCTGTGAAATGATCCACAAGTACCTTCTTGAATTTGTTGGCACAAAGCAACCAATTCTTGCTGGCATCAGTGAATTCACCTGGATTATGTTTAACCTCAGATTCCATTTTAACCCCAGGGCTGAGATTAGTGATCAGATATTCCCAGACTGAAGGAAGGACACTAGCAGAGCCACGAATTCCCTCTGTGCCATCCCACACTTGCTGTCCTCACCATTTTCCAGGCATAGCTGACATTGTAGGCTTCTTTCCCAATTTCCCTCAGCTTGTTGACGTGCCAGGACAGCGAGGAGTTCACAGGAACTGTGATGATCTGGCTGCCCAAGGGAATGCTGCAGTGGCAGATAAAACATCCAGCAGTTTATTAAACACTGAGCAAAACTGTTAGGACTTCAGCAAAATCCTTCTATTCTGTGTTTATATAATTATCATAAGAATTGAAGGAATTAACTGTTATTTGTGCTTGGTGAAGGAAAGCCTGTGTGTGCTGCAAATGCACTTATGTACCCTCACATTTTGAGCTTAAAATTCTGGGAATAGGCAAAGGATAAAGAAAAAAACAGACCAAATAGTGGGAAACCTTCCTGACAAGGGAGAGATAGATTAGAAGGAATACTCCCCAGATCAGCTGGGAAACACTACATAACAAATGACAACTGAGAAAAGCTGGAGGAAAAATCAAACCAGAGCTGCTAATGGGAAAAAAAAATCCATCCAAGTATCCAGACGCTGTAGGAAAAGGAATTTTACCTTATCTACTCTTAAATTCCTCTGGAAGCACTCCCAGTGCTGCTCATTTGGGAGCTGCACCCACTCCTCACCTGAGGATGTTCTGGCGCACCAGCTCGAATTTGGGAATGTTCTCGTAGTGGATGATGTCTGTGTGGAGGGGAGGCTCAGACAGCAGGTAGGGCCTGGTCAGGGAGGGGTGCATCAGGGTGTACCCTAAAAAACAAACACACAGCCCCAAACGTGGAATGCATTGAAAAATCAACCCTGGGATAGATATTTTAGGGGGGAAAACAAATATACAGTAATTACATAGAATTTTGGCAAAGATGGCAGTGACCAAACAATCTCGTCATCAAAGGGGTTGCAAATGAAAACCAGCTTGAAAAATTCAGCAATAAAATAAGCTGGCTCAGAGGGAAAGAGCTGGGCACACACATTAACACCAGTTTTTCCTCCTTCCCAGAAAACCTTGGATGTCACAGGTGTAGGAAATCCCCACAGCAAGAGTTTCCAAATCAGAACTCCAGGACAGAAGTTTCATGTCATGAATCCACCTGAAATCTCCAGTAACATTCAGGCAGAACTAACCAACAACATGCAATTAAACTTTTAATAAATATGATCATTCATTACTCAGAAATGTGAGAATTCAGAATTGGTGGTTCACGAGCTCAGTGGAACTAGAGGAGAAATTATCTGAGGATAATTAAATAATAATTTACAGGATATATTTAGGATGATAAACTAGAGGAGATGATCTGAGCCAAAATTACCTTTATTATCAATGAGGAAGGTGTAGGATCCCAAGGAGTCCTGGTAATAGGTGACATCTTCCAAGATGTAGGCGAGGTTGACATCTACTCCAACAATTCCCAGCAGCAGGTTCCCAAAGTAACAGGGTTTACTGACAGTCATTATCAGGCCTTGGAGGGAGAGAAACACCACAAAACCATCAGAAAAATCACCTGTTCATTATTTTGAGAGGAAACGGAGCATTTTGAGATGTTACACAATTAAATTTTGTATCTATTCCTTGCTGGCCAGGGAAGCTCAGCAGGATTTCTGTGGTGTCTGGCTGTTGTCAGCCATTCTCCCTAATTAATCTGTGTTCCTGATAGCAGCCTGAGGTATATCCATCAATTTACTAGAATACACACCACCACCGATGTTTGAGGGGCTCTCAGTCTCCAAGTGGATTCCTTATAGACACAAAGTAAATTTGTGTGAAAAGCCAACAGAGTATTCTCTTCCTTTAACAGGATTTAAGGCCATTAAAAATAGGATGGAAGAAGAAGGAAATGACTTTGTCCTTGTAAAGCAACAGCTGGGATGGGTTGTTTCTCACCTAATGCATCACTAGAATATTAAATCTCTGCTTAACTAAATTCCAGTATTGCCACTGTGCTGGGAATCATATCCATAATTACCCAACAGTCTGGGATTGATCTCATCCCTGAGGTGAGAACTCTGCAACACCTTACTCCTATTTTCTCCACCACTGTTTGGAAATTCAGCAGCTCTTCCCTCACCCCAATATAAAACTCATTTGCATGTACAAGCCCTTAAGTACACTCTGAAATCCCTGTAAGACAAACCTGTCTATTGCACCATCCCCAATCCTTCGTTGCTCCCATTTTTCCTTGGATATGGCTTTGGGAGAGAGCAAGAACAGAGTTTAATCACTGAGGGAATGCAGGAAGAAACAGAAGCTCAGACTCAGATTTCCTCAGGAACAGCCTTAAATTCAGTTTGGGTCTCAGAACAGCCCAGGTGTGCTGAAGCCAAAGAAGGGAGGGTGGCCAGCTTGGGACAGTAATTAACAGTAATTAACAATCTCTCCTTGTGCCATTTGCAAGGCTGCTTTTAACCTGCTCTTACACAGGGCTGACATGGATGCCATGCCAACCTATTTCCCTCCAGTACAAAGAATTCCTCTCCACAGATTAAATCATGGATTATTTGTTCCTATGTACTCATACAGAGGAACAAATTTCACCACAAGAATCCAAACTGAATCTGCCGACTCCATGTCTTGTTAGCAATTTTTTCACAGCTAAACCTTCTGCAGATGAAAATGCTACGGACAACAAGGCTTGGAAACACACCTAGAACCAAAATCTTGTAGGATTGTGGAAGAGGTTTTACAGCAGCTTCTGTGAGCCAGAGAGAAGTTTGAGAAGAGGATCCATGTTCACCCCTGAAAGAATTTCCTATCAAGGTTGTTGACATGGAAACCAAGACAGAAAGAAGGATAAATAAGAGAAACCTGCAACTATTCCAATGAGCACTTTGTTTGTCTCTTGTGACCAATGAGTAAAGTGTAAACTCCTGAGCTTTGTAGGAATGTATAAAAAGCACGCACGCCAGAATAAAACCAGTTTGAAGCCTTCTGAGAATGGAGTGTGTTTGTATTGTCCCCATCTCAGCTATGACACAGGATTCCAGCGTTTGTGGGGACAGGAAAGCAAAGAGAACCTGACCCCTGATGGTTTCACCCGAACCCAGGGCCAGCACTCACCATCGCCCATCTCGTCCGAGAAGGGCAGGCTGAACACGGCCTCATCGATCATCCTGTTGGGCAGGTTGGTGTAGAACCTGCCCACGGTGGTCTCCAGGTTGCTGAGCTGGTTGAGGACCATCATGCTGCCCTTGGTGACGGGCAGGGCGCTGCGGTCGGGCACGCCGTACTTGGCCGAGTTCTGCTCAGCCAGGTCCCGCAGGAAGGCCAGCTCCTTCAGCCCTGTCACCCCCTCTGCAGGGGCACAACACAAGCAAACAGGTCAAACCAGCTTCATTCCCACCCGGGCTCCTGCATCCTGCTCCGAAGGAATGATCCATACTCTGTATCACTGCACTGAAAATTCTATATTCTTATTTCAGTGCTTAAAGATTGGTTTGAGGAAAATTAATTACTAACACCAAACGTAAAGAGATTGCCTCTCTCCTGCTGTTGCACAGTGCAAAAGATTTGCCATGCTGTTCACATCCCCCCTTTAAACAAAGCCTTGGAGCAAGAGCTGTGTGCCCCATAAATCCACAGGACAGCTCTTTGTTCTCCACTGGTGGCTCGCCCACATGCAGGACCAGGAGCAATCCTCAGCCCTGGAGATAACAGCCTTTGTTCTCCAGCTGAATCATTCCAGTTTCACACTTCACTCAAGTCCCAGGCTCAACTCCTGCACACAAATCAAAGCCTTTTGCACGCCCCAGTCTCAAATGAGTATTTAAATTTACAACCAAATAATACATTGGGTTAAGCATTCATTTCCTTGGCTATTTTCAGTCATACAACAAACTGCCTTCGTGCTGAAAATGCTTTTTTGGAAAATGGGTGGGTGATCTTCATGCTTAACTTCACTGTCAGGTTGGTTCCCAGGTAATCAAAGCATTTCAGACTTGGTTGGATCTCCCATTCACCCTCCCTGGCTGATGAAGTCACATTTAGTCCCAGCTTGCTGCCCCTGGAAGCCCCCAGGAAGGTTTGCAGTTGCAATAATTTACAAATTTAACTCAGTCTGAACAATCCAGGCCACAATATTTTATATCCCTGTAGCTGCACTGGGATACACAAGGACAGAGTGGCACAGCTATAAACACCAAAGGAACAACATCTGGATGCAGCTTCTGGGTGAAATGTGCCAAAATCCATGAACAAACTGCTCCCAGTAAGGCCTGGAATTACCCTGGATTGAGTTTAATAAACGAGCTGTGCTGTGCCAGGAAAGGGAATTTTATGGCCTGGGAATCACAAGCATCTCTCACCATTCATGAGGGCATAAGTGAGGATCATCACTGAGTTATTGAGGAAGCTGTTTTCTTCATTGATGACACGCAGAGTGGCTTTTTTATCATCTTCTGAGGACTCTTTTGATGTGATCCCAGCCGAGAGATAAATGATGACCATGTCAGTATCTGAAACACAATCACAGACACAGCACAAAGCGCATCAGGGTTTTAACTCCTGTGCTGAGAGCCCTGCAGTCTGCTCACAGCAGCTTCCCCAGGGCTCCACGGCACCTCCAGGCGATGAACACACTGCAGCCACATGGATTCCAGGTGCTCAAGTTTCACTCTTGGCACTCACCAAACCTGTGTTTGGTTTGGTCCCTGTCGGCCACCCAGGAGCATGGGGCTTGCTCTCCTGAGCAAACCCCACAGGCACCTTCTGGCTTTGGAGTCATGGAATGGTTTGGGATGGAAGGGATCTTAAACCCCATCCAGTCCCAGGCTGCTCCAGCCCCAGTGTCCAGCCTGGCCTTGGGCACTGCCAGGGATCCAGGGGCAGCCACAGCTGCTCTGGCAATTCCAGCCCAGCCCCTGCCCACACTCCCAGCCAGGAATTCCTTCCCAATCTCCCATCCATCCAGAAGGCTGCCCTCTGGCACTGGAAGCCATTCCCTGTGTCCTGCCCCTCCATCCCTTGTCCCCAGTCCCTCTCCAGCTCTCCTGGCCCCCTTTAGGCACTAAGGTCTCCCTGGATCCTTCTCCCCTCCAGGTGAGGAGCTTGGCTGCCTCCAGACAGGAGCACACAGATCCAGCACCTGGAGCAGCTGCTCCAGTTCCATGGAAAAGGCTCCACAAGGTCAAAACCTGCACTGTCCATCTCCCACCCCTCTGTTCTCCTTCCACCCTGCAATCCTAAGGCACGGAGCTGCACAGGATGCCCTCCATGGAGCAGGGCAGAGCAGCAAGCTTGGGAATTCTGGGAATTCTGTGGGATGTGACCTGGCCCCTCACACTTTCCCTGGAACACGTTTTTCAGGCTGAGGGTGCTCCTGGCCAAAGTCCTGCCCCAAAGCCTTTGAACACAACAATTCACAGCCCTGTGCTGACTCCCCAACCTGTTCCATCACATTTATCTCAGCACTGAGAGTGGTTTGTGTTTACAATGAACATACAGATCAAAATCATCCACAGCAATCCCAGAGCACTGGGCTGATGTTGTCATGTCCCAGCTTTCTTGTTCCACCTGAGTTTTTGGTGGATTTGCTGTACTGGTTTATTAAACAGGTATCAATGCTTTGACTTGCACATTTTGTCCTCATGGCTTGACCAGAATTTCAGCCAGAACCAGATTTTGACACAAACAGGAAGTGCTGTTAATTTGGGGAAATTTCTTAGTTTTTTGTACGGGCTAAAAGTAGGGGAAAAAAGCAAAGCCAGGTATTAAAGCAGCTTTGGGTGGAGTTTAAGGAAAACTGTTGCTGTGTTTCCTAGGCTACAGCAGAGATATTTTATCTGCAGCCAGGCATGGTGCAGCCTCAATGGAGTAACAAGAGCCAGTCCTAAATCTGCATGAGGGACCAGAGCAAGCAGCTTTTGGAGCATTTTTGAGCCCTTTGGATGAGGATGTGCTGAGCAGGACTGCAGCAGGACCTGAAGCAGAAAATCCAGATGTGTAACAGCACAGTTCTCCCATCTCACACCAGCAGCTCCCTTCTGGCTGTGCCAGTGTGAATTTGGGATTGAGGCTGTATCTCAACAGCTTCCCTGACACACCCACACACTGTTCTCTGGGAACAGGATGTTAGAAAATTAACAGTGAAATGAAGGATTTTTTTTTTTTGCTGGGTTTGTTTTTCTTTTTTAAAAAGATGAAAAGATTATTTATAAGAAAATGAGACATGTTTTATAAACATCCTCTTCTCAAACCTATTGTGTCTCCCCCCAGGAATTCTGAAACTTGTTACAAGCACGTTAGATCTTCACAATCTTCCACATGTAGAGAAAACCTAAACCCAAAGCATTTGCATTTCTGTTCTTCTGCCCCAAAATAGCTGTTTGATATGAAACCTAGTGAAGTGTGAATATGCCAAAACTTCTAATCCTAATACAAAACAGTGCCAAACATAAAAACATGGAATCCTGGAACGGTTTGGTTTGGGAGGGACCTTAAAGCCCACCTCATCCCACCACTGCCATGGGCAGGGACACCTTCCACTATCCCAGGGTGCTCCAAGCCCTGTCCAAGCTGGCCTTGGACACTTCCAGGAATGGGGAATAAGCAGGAGGATGCTCCAAGGCTCAGCTGATGTTCTTGGAATAAGTCCTGATGACAAATTCATCTTATCCCAGCCAGCTGCAGCAGCACTGCACTGTTCATTTTGCATTTGCTGGAGCTGCTCCCTTGTCATCATTTTGCCAGGTGATGGTAAAATCTAACCCTTGCCAGCCTTATCCTTTCTCCAGTCACACAAAATCTCCCTGTGCCAATGGCCTGAAGCTCAGGAATTGGCTGAACCTTTGGTAGCAAAAGCACCATTCCATAAACCCAAGGAAAGTCACGTGGAATGGGGGCATTTCCTCATTCTTTCCAAAGCAATTCAATTCCTGGACTTTTCCCCTCTCTCTGGCTGTGCACAGCCTCTGAGCTGGTGCCCTTTGGGACCCTGAAGGCTCTGCTCTCACTGGAGCAGGCACAGGGCCAGGGTGGGAATGGAGTTACATAACCCAAGTGTCCTGATGGAGATGGCTGTTCCCTCCACCCTGCCCTGGCACTGCCAGAGTTACCCAAATCCAAGGAGCACTCAGAGCACAGGATTTGCCTTCCATGGCTTCCTGGCAAGCAAATCTGCCACTCAATTTCACATCCATCTTTTCCATGTTTTGCACCACATCCTCATCACAAAAAACACCCAGAAAAAACCCAGTCTTGGGAAAGGGAAGGATAAAGCTCACAATGAGTACACAGAGTTCAGGGGGGTCACCCTGAGATGAAGGAAAATTTAGCCAGGACAGCTTTGTGCTCCACAAAATATCACCCACAACTGGTATTCTCAAACCCATTTCCCTGGGAAGCAAGGGGATCCACTTCCCCAGGATTCCAGTAAGGCACATCATCCATATGCAAATGTGCCAGCCCTCATGAAATGAACATGCAGAAGCTGCAATTTTCCTGGAAAGGCCCCCTGCCCCCCCATACAGCTTGGGGAAATAACTCAGCTATCACAGTGATCAATCCTGCACCCTCCTGTTTCAGCTCAAAAGAAAGGCAAGGCAGCAAGTGACACAAACGAGAAGGGAATGGACACATCCAACAGCCCCTCACGTGGCCTGCAGCCCAGGAACTGCTCCTTAAAACAAAAATAGGAGATGGAGCACGTTTTTGTTCCTGTTCAACACACTCCGCTCCCTTGGCCTCTGCCAAAGTGAGAATGTGAAATAAGAAAACCCTGTGGAACAGCCTGGCTTGCACGAGAGGCTGCCTTACTTCCTTGGAGCCTGGTGCCGTTGTTGGTGTTGCGGAGCAGCTGGAAAGCCTTCTGGAAGCCCAGGGCGTGCTGCGTGGAGCTGTCGGACGCCTTGATGCTGCTGACAAAGGTGGACATCTTCCTCTTGGTCTCACTGGTGGCAGGGGACAGGAAGGTCTTGTAGCACTGGTCCAGGGAGCACGTCCGCACCGCGTCCGCCACCGTCAGCACCGAGATCTGCCGGGAGGAGATCCCACGGGGAGGAGATCCCATGAGAAACAGGTCCCAGGGGGAGCAGATCCCATGGGGAAGAGGTCCCATGGGGAGCAGATCCCATGGGGAGCAGATCCCATGGGATCACCTCCCCTGGAGGTGGAGCAATGTGCTTGAACAGGCCACAGTGTGCTCCAGCCAAACTGTTCTTAGCTACTCTTGTCAGGACCCTTTGGGATTCTCAAGATTACCAGGACATAAATTGTGCTACATTAAGAAAGAAGAGGCTGAAAAACAAAATGCCAAGACCACAAGAATTAGATAAAGGAGGGCCTTGAAGCACTGGACTGTAAGCAATCACATATCCTGAAAAGTGCATGCAGAGCATGTGGACAAGGTAGAGGCACCAATCAAGAAATGTGTGATTGTGTGTGTGCAGAAGTGTTAGAATGTATAAACAGAGCTTAATGTAAACAGTGAAGGGGCTTCTGCTTAATGACATTGATTAGCTGTCCAGGAGTCCTGCATGGAGAACACAACACATCTTTACATCATCTTCACACACCCAGACACACAACACTGGGAGAAGCCAACAGAGGAGATTCCGTGGGTTTAAAAATGCATTGTTGGAAAAGAAATGCTTGAGGCACAAATCTGTCAGATTTCAAAAGGATTATGTGGAGTTCAAGGAAAAGAGATTTGGGTCTTTGTTTCTCAGCAGAGTCAGCTTCACTCTGCTCCTCACAATGGTCAATGCACTGCTCTGGGCAGAGCCTGAGTGGGCCAGGGAGAGCTGACAGGGAATCAGCAGAGAGCACTTTCAGGAAAGCCTGGAGAGCCCAGAGAGAAGTGGAGTGCACAGAGAAATGAAAAAAAAAAAAAAGAAATAAACAACCCCTCTAAGGACTGCTCCCAGCAAAGCTTTTTGTTGTTTCAATGTTTCAGCCAAAGCAAGGCGACTCTGACATCAGCTTTTCCTGTAAATAAGTCAATGCAAGTGTTACCTCTATGCCTTAATGACATCTAACACACCAGGCTCATTAACTGAGTGACAAACTTCATTAGGGAGCATGACTGAGGCAAGACAGCCCCAGAATTAAGCAGTAATTAGATACCTGTGTAACAGGTTCTATAACCACTGAGCTACTGACCAAGGGATAGGCGTCTCAAACGTATTCTCTGTATTAACACAAACCTTTCTGACACTTGAATTCAAGTGCTATTAATCCTGCTGAGCTGTAAGATTACTTTACAAATTAAATCTGTCTAAATGCACCATGCTACAAGTGGTTTTCCCATACTATTCATGAGAAGACTTAAGGCAAAGATTATCATCGGTTTTCTTCAATTTGATTTAACTGAAACTCTTCCTGCTCACAAAAGAAAACCCAAGCAGAGAGACTGATCAAGGTCTCAGCAGTAGTGAGTTACTAAAAGACCAAACTGCAGACGTTTTACAGAAGCACTTTACGAGGCCACGGTTGTCTGTTCTGGAAAAAAATACAAGTTAAGTAACTTTCTCACTGTCAAATGAGTACCAGGGACAGAGCAAGAAATCAAACCCAGATTTCTCAGCCCTTTGCTGGTACCATAATTATCTGTGAATCTTCCAAACACTAATTATGCTTCAGCTCACACCAGTACTGCAGGAAAATAAATAATTTCCACTTTCACAAGACAAAAAGAGAGGCTCAGAGGTGAAATGAGCTACTCAAAGCAGTTTAGGATGTGAGAAGGATTCATGTTTGGAGCATGGCTCTTCTTCCTGTTGACCACCACTGAAATATTGCTGAGATGGAGGAGCCTTTAAAGATTGCTCAGGTACAAGATTTTCAATTAGATCGGTGGGATTTCACTTTTTCCCCAGCCTGCAGATCCCCAAAGGTTTCCCCTGCAGCAGAAAGGCTCTGTCACCCCTCGGAGGGAGCTCCCAAACCCGCTGGAGCCCATGACTGAAAACACCACTTAGGGTGAGAGCTGAAAAGCCAGGGAAAGCTGCTCCTTGCCTGGAGGAAGCTCACCTTGTCGTGCTCATCTATGGAGCTGAGGATCACCTGGGCAGCATCCTTGGCAATCTGCAGCTGTGTCTCTGTGACAGAGGCGCCGTGGTCCACGATGACCACGATGTGCTTGGACTGAGGGCGGACGGTGGAGACGTAGACGGGCCTGAGGAGGGACAAAACCCAAACCAGCATCACCATCAGGCACCCCGGCATCCCGCTGGAATGCTCACAAGTGGGAATAGGCAGGAATTAGAACACCCAAGCAAAAAAACCAGGAAGAAACAATGAATTTTAACAGGAGTTTTTTCCCTTATGAAAACTTGTACCAGGAAAGGCCAGCTGAGAATCTGAGCATGCAGAAATTCGCCTCACTTCTTGAATTTTTTTTAACCTAACCAAGTTCTTCTCTCTCTGTCACAGCAAGAGCTTTCAGGAATTAACCCTGCTGCTTACACAGCAGCAGCGTTTGGGATCACTGCAGCAGTTCAGAGCAAGGTTTGAATGCAGCAAGAAATGCCTCCTGGTAAATCCTGGCTGCTGGGAACTTCACCCACACGTGAACTGAGTGCAACAATGGGCATGTGCTGGGGCCACGACAAGTAAAAACCTGCAGGGAGCTGATCAGCCCAGGGTGTTTGGGCTGTTGTAAGAAGGCTCCTGGCCAAGGCAGGCTGCCCTGGGATGACTCTCACCCGGGTCATGCTGCACAAGCCCTTGGATCTGCCCGGTGTTACACCCCAAAGTGACTCTCAGTGCTGCCATGTGTCTGTGCTAGCACCAAAAATCTTGTTTTCAGGGAAGTGCTTTCAGATCCAGCTCAATATTGAGAGAGGTGTGAAAGAGTTCACAAGCTCTCACGCCAAGGTTTCAACCTGGAATAAATTAGGAGGATCCTCAGCACGGAGGAAGGATTAATATCAAATGGCAAGTTTCTCTCTTTAGTCCAGACACAAAACTACTTACAGTCAAGGGAGAGTTTTGGGATCTCAATTTTATAATATCAAAGGCAGACACAGAAATCTTATTAAAAGGAGAGGAAATGCAGAAGATTTGACACAAGGCACTGCAGTAAACAACTGGCACAAATCAGTTCTTAACTGTAAAACAGCCTGCAGCTCTAGCCTGAATTAATACCTGCAACTAAAACAGGGCCTTTGATCTTCAAAGCACTGAAGCATTAACTAATTAATTCACCCAAACTACCCTCTGAACTAAATATTAGCAAAAAGAGACCCCTTATTTAGCCATGGAGGAACTATGACCCAGACTAAGTGATTTGGATAAAACCACTGATGGTTTTAGTGTCGAAGTTCTGAGCAGGACTGGGGCACCCCCTGCTCTCACCTCCTCACCTTTCCAAGGCCCCAGAAAACTCAGTCAAGCTCAGAATTCTGTGCTTTGATGGCACACTGAAGATACCATCAGTAAACTTTTGATTGTTCAACCCTGACAGAAAACCAAACCATCCTTAGTGTCCCCAAAAGGTTCCTGGATGTGCTGCTGCTTCCCCAGCCCAGACTGATTAACTTGTACAATTAATTAATGTGTGACCAGAGATATTAAAGCCACTGCACCTTCCCACCCTCGAGCCTTCATCTATCCCATGGTACTGACAGAAAAAGCAGAGAAAAATACTGGACCTCAAATTCTTGGCTTCATGTGTAGAGAACAGAAATCCCAGTGCAGGAAACCCTGCCACCAGCTGATGCTTTATTTTTACTGTTTTATTTTAGTGGAAAGAAATTTTCACTGCTGCTTCCCTACTATCCATGATGTGCCACCTGAACCTGGGGAAAAATGTTCCTACCTCTGTGCCCTTCCCAGTGTCTCATCCTTCCCCTCCCTCCCAAAGTGATGCACCTGCCAAACCAGCAGAATGGCTGCTCACTGCTTTATTAACAGGGGTCAAGCATGAGTCAAATGTAAGTCAGATTTTGCCTGCAGGCTGACCTACAATTTCCAAGTCACTGCTGTTTACAGCTGATTTAATTTGGGAGAGGTGAGGAACCTGTTTGGAATTTTAGTTTAGTTCCTTAGAAGTGAAAAGTGGTGCTTTAAAAAACAGCCCTAAGAAAACCCAAGGGACTCCATTAGAAGTTACTCGTGAAGGTTGGCAGCTCGGCCAAGGACAGCAGTGAGGGAAACCAGGGCCTGAGGAATGCACTGTGAACGCTTTTCCCAGGAAATTGGAAGGAGGCAAATCCTACCTGCTGCGGTGCTCGTAGCTGCCTTTGCACCGGAACTTGTGGGCTGGGAACACGGTGAAAATCCCTTCTTCTGAGCTGAAATATTGCCACTTGATCCCTGGGTTAGACTTCAGGTTATCAGCAAGGACTGCAGGGTGCAAGGGACAAGGAGGCAGAGTCACAAAGGCAGCCCAGACTCGGAGGGTTTGTTACTCTGGGCCTCTCTGGTGGAGTTTGGAGAACAACCAGGGCCCAACACGAAACACAAACTGCTCTGCTCAGGATGGGGAAAACACACTGGTGAAAACTTCACTGATCTGCAAACAGTTCAAGAAACTCAGCACTGGGTTGGACAGATTTTGTTTAATATGTGATGACAGTTCCTGAATCTCTGAAGTACACCCAGGTCCTGGAAGGCAAGGCAAGAGTGAGGAAGGAAGAGATTAAGGCAATTATATATAATTTATATACACCTCTACATCTCCATGTAATAATAAATACCTTGTCAACATCCTTTCCAAAGAGGAAAAAGCCTTCATGTTAAAAAATCTTGTTCTTTTTGGTGGAATAACTGCAAAATATTCAACAGGTTTTGTGCTCACAGCTTCATAACCAACATATTGCCAGGGAAAGGAACAGATCCTATGGACATTGGGAAAGGAACAGATCCCATGGACACTAGGATTTCTGCCTCATGGTGCAGTGGGAATGTCCCACAGACCTTATCTGCTCTCTCTCCAGCCTGGAGAGACTAAGGATTGATGTTCATCCGTGGAATCACCAACTTTGCCACACCACTGATCTTAACTCTAAGTCCTTTAAAACAAAAGGGAAATGCTCCCAGGAGAGAGGGAATGGGAAATCATTAGCATGGGAGGCACACAGCCCCTCAGCACCACAGCAGGAACATAAATATTTCCCACTCAGGGCTGAACATCCTCTCTGCTTGCAGCAGGCTGAAAACAAAATCTGGATATTTGAAATCGTTAGTTTTTACCGAGCCAATAAAGTGGATCACACCAGCTTAAAATGCATGAGAAAAAGAAAAGATTTCTTTGCCATTTCTCCTTTCATGTTCTTTGATTGCAGAACTCAAAGAGCTGGCAGAGGGGGGCTCTGATTTCCAGTGCTACACCTTTTGCTCAGCATTTCCCTCCAGCATTCCCTCAGGATTGAAAACAAGCCAGTTTCATCTCCTTCACTATCAAATATGCCAATATTTGGGTTGGAAAGGACTGCAGGGCACACTCAAGCCTTAGCCAGACACTCTACACCCAAATACCCACACTGAGGACAGTCTGAGCTCCACATCCTCCACACTTTAGCACTTACTCAAGTTTCCCAGACTGGCTGTGGCTGGATGTTCTCTCCACATCCAGCCCAGGGTAATTACCCTGCACAAACCACGGTCCTGGGCTTCCCCCACTCCTCTTTGCCACAGTATTTGACACTTCCCACAGTGCCTACAAACCCCACTGGGATGCTGGGCTGGGACTGCTGAGCTCTGTGCAAAAATGCAGCTTCTCATGAGGACAATTCCCTGCCTTGATGGACCAAGGACTACCAGAGATCCCTCACTCCCCTCCAAAATCTACTTGTTCTCTGAACTGCTGCCTCCTCCTGCAGGCAGAAGGGCCACGAGACTATAAAACATTTAAATCCTTCTTTTTATGCCCAGCCACCAGGATTTCATCGATCTGGGGGTGAAGTTGTTTTGTATAAAGAGGCTGAATTTCTGGTGTTGAAGTTTTTGTTTTGAGTTACAGAACTTGAAAAATGTAATTTCAAAGTTGACATGTGAACACTCAGTTAAAGCCTGGATTGAACAACTTGTCCAGTCTCATTTTACCAACAACATTACAATAAAGGAGTTTATAATTTAAAGGCTTTGGCTTTTTTAATCCTTGCTATATTAAACTTCTCATTCCTGCAAGGCCACGAGCTGTATTTATTTCCCCACGAGAATATGTGGATTTAAAAGTGTTCATTTTCCCCATAAAACAATTGGTTTTGAAACTCAAGCTCTGCTGTTCTTCCTTGTCACACAGTTGTGCTCATGTTTCCTCCAGTGAGTGTTGGTTCAATAACACCCTCCCCAGGGACCACCAGTTCTATCCTAACTCTGCTTTTCCCCCCTTTTTTTTATTTTCCTATGACCACAGCAGACAATCTCCCTCCAGATAAGCCATGGCTGAAAAATCCAGACTTTTTCTCTTCAAACACATTCTTATTTTCCATCCACTCAAGCTGCAGGAATGCCCTGCAGATATTTCCTCAATTCTTGCTCCTTGCCAGGACACACAGCAGATGATTTTTTTCTAACCTAAATCTCACTTACCCCAAACTTTCCACACCCTCAGTGCCTGTTGTTTATTCCCACCTCCTCCTCCCAGGAAAACCAGCCCCTGGACAGGTTATTCCACCCAAATAAAAAGCTGATCCCTTAGTTCTGGACACAGGCTGGGAATAAAAGTGGCCAGCTGCCCCTGAAGTGGCATTGCCAGGTCACTCCAAAACCTCTGTCTCCTCCACTTCCCCTGCAGCAAGATCTGATCCCAAATCCTGCTGCAGACTGGAAAAGTTGGGATGTATTAAGACGACAGCACTTGAAATGATGGTTCTCTCTAATTATAAATATCTCACAAGGCAAAAAGGACTTTTAGGAAGAAAGCCCTGTGTGACAGAGTTTATAAAACTTCAAAGGGAATGCGATATGATAACACTTAGCACTTCTAGATACCACTTTACATCTTCAAAGCACAGCCAAATCATTAACTAATTAATCTTCAAAGAACAGCACAAACAGTCAGGGGGAAAAAAAGGAACTACTGAACATAATTGCTCATTATAAAAGGGTTTCTTACAGCCCTCCTCTTTAGCATTACATTTGCTGAGCTGCCGACCTCGGATCTCATCCCACAAAAACCAGGGAAGTTTAATTTCCAGTTCTCCTCTGACAAGTCCCTCCATTAAGAACCCTCATGGTGAAGAAACAGCACAAAGAAATGTGTT
This sequence comes from Passer montanus, assembly GCF_014805655.1. NCBI lineage: Eukaryota > Metazoa > Chordata > Aves > Passeriformes > Passeridae > Passer > Passer montanus. Next base: position 11,146,445 of record NW_024367149.1, on the reverse strand, counting down.
TATTGCACAAGTGAAGACATCCTCTGACTCCCCAGACAGATCTCATCCAGGATTTTCCGAGTCAAACCCAACTGCAGCTCCTGTGTTGTCACCAGGAATAAAAGCTCTGCAGCTCAGCCACAATTAACATTCTGCTGGTGGCATGAGCCAGGACAGAGCCCTGCTCAATCCTCAGGACTCTGGAGGGAAAAGAAGGAAAAAAATCCTTTCATTTTAAGGAATGGGACCAGATTCCTCCATTAAAAGGATTTGGAAGGGGGGGTATTAACTCTTCTGCTCAAATAACTCCCAGCCATTTTAACTCAGCCAAAAATCAGTTTAAAATACAGCAATTTAAGGAACATTCCACATTCTGGACTCGATGATCCCTTCCAACTCCAGATATTTTACGATTCTGAGACTTTAAATGATCAACACCTTGAATAAAACAGACAAAATTTACTGGGCAATTTGGTGCCATCTCTGCATATTTCTTGGGAGGAGCATTCTGACAAAGCTGCCTGACTTGGAACAGACATTTCAGCACTTTGAAGGATGAGAAGGAGAAAGATTTACTGGTTCCCTGTTTATTCAAAAGGCAAAAAAAAAAACCTGCAAAGGAATCTGATAACATAATGCACTGGCTCTGGGGAAGATTTAATAAATAAAAGACTATTCAGAGCGGTGAGGACAGATCTCTTCATCTAACTGCCCAAAGCCTGTGTCTGCATCTGGAGAATAAAGACTTTCTCCTTATCTGTTTTGTAGTAATGGCTAAAAGTAATCCAGATGCAAAACTCCAACCAAGATAAAACAAACTCTTTCTAAGACATTAAAAGCCATTTTAAAAGCCACCTAATATGAAGAAAAAACAGTGGTAAAAGTGATATTTTTTAAAGCTGAGGAGGCACATCTATTTCTTTCTCCCTCCCCTAAGATTAATGTTTATTTTAACAAAAAAAAATCCCATAATAATGGAAAAAACAGATTTGAAAGTTTCATGAGCTCTCTCACCCCTCTTAACACCCTGCCCAGGGTGGAATTTGGGGCTGCTGTCCCTGAGGGCTCTCCCAGGCTCTGTTCCTGTGGCTTTGTGGTGCAAATTCTGCTCCCTTCCAACACCTCCAACTTCAGCACTCCAATCCCACTTTTTACCCTGGGCCAAGATTAACATTTCCAGAGCTGAGCTCGAGGTCGAGCAGAGCTGAAATTTATGTTTTGCCAGGAGCTTTTTATAGGCAGGATTATTTAAACTGCAGAACTCATGTGGGAAAAAGGGGGATACTCATGGGAATTTTGCCTTTTATGTGCAGAATGAAATGAAAAACTCATTCAGGAAGACAACGATGAGAACACCCAGATGTACCCACAGTTTTTAAAGCATAAAAATAAGTGAGGCAGAAGGAGTGCAAACAGATATTCCTCCCCAGCTCTGCATGAGGACACTTATGAGAGAAGAAAGAAAATTATGGGATGTGGGGATTTTTTTTATATTTGTCTGTCTTCTTTCAGAGTGGTTTTAGTTTAATGTGAATATTGATCAATTTACTGAGAATTGGCTCCTGTGCACACCAGGGGCTCTGCCCTGAGGGTGCCCTCAAAGGTAAGAGGTCCCACAGAAAGACAAAACTAAGAGTTTTAAGACACAGATACACTAATTAGTACTTTTAAACCCCATTTACAAGGTGACAGCATCTCCCCAGCTGGGGGGATGTCGGGGCACTGGGAGCACTCCATCCCTCCACCCAAAACTGCTTCCCACTCCATTTCCATCCCAAGCCAGCTCCTGTCCAGCCCATGAATTCCTTTGGGCACTCATGGGTTTCCTGGCACGGGTCACAGCCCATGGCTGCAGCCCAGTGCTGCAGACACCACCCACACACCCCCTGAGCACAGACACCCCAAAGAGTGCCCAGGTTTACCCCAGAGCCCAGTGCTCCTGCAGTCCCACACTGCTCCAGCCTGCCCGGCCCTGAGGCAGGGCATGGAGTGTGAGAAGAGTCCTGTTTATCCCTGAAAGGAGTTCTGTCAAGGTTAGACATGGAAAACAAGAAGAAGAAAAGACAAAGGAGAGGCCTGCAGCTGGATCTTGGCTGAGGACAGTGGTGGAGACTGCTCTGCGTGGATTTGCTGTGGCCAATGAACAAGTATAAACTTTCTGAAGAGGTATAAAAGACAGTGTGCTGTTAAAATAAGCAGAGAGAAGCCTTCTGAAAGGCACGGTGCTCTTCTGTGTCTCCCTGACACAGCCCCACCCCAGCCGTGCCCTGCTGAGTGTCCCCAAGGGCCACTCAGAGCCCTGGTGCTGGGGTTGGGCTGGTGCAGCCGGTGTGGCTGAGATGAGGAGCAGGGATGGGAAGGTGGAACTGCCATCGTTCCCAGCTGGGGCTGCCCTGGATCCCTGGCAGTGCCCAGGGCCAGGCTGGAGCAGCCTGGGACGCGGGAGGTGTCCCTGCCATGGCAGGGTGGCACTGGGGGGGCTCTGAGGTCCTTCCAGCCCAGCCCCACCTGTGACTGATCTCTCAGAGCTTTAAACACAGCAAGGACCAAGGGTGTTCCTTGGCCTCACCTACACAAAACTTCTCTCTTCACTAGGTGTGCACCCAGTACCAACTATTAACCATTTCCGTCCTGCTTTCCGTCCCGTTTTCCTGCCTCATCCACTCCTCCCATCCCATTTCTCTCTTACAGACATTTCCTCCCTAATCAAAACCTCCCCCCAAGGCTGATTCTGCAAAAGGAGAGCCAGAGGAGAGTGTGCTGTCAATAAATCCCTGCTCTTACTCTCCCTCAATTCCCTCTCCTCTCCTGCTGCCCTTTCCTGCCAATGCCATGTTTTGAAGGTTCTCCTTTCATCAGGAATCTTTCAAGCCAGAGGCAAGGGAAGAGGAGGCACTTGAGCCTCGCTGCTGAGCCACGACAGCAGGAACCTTGAACACCCACTCACTTTATTTCTCTGAGAATTCAAACCAGAAATTTAAATTATGTTTACCAGAAACTGCAATTTATTTGCTTTTCATCACTCAAAAATAAGGAATATTTCTTGAATACTTCATTAACCTCCAACTTCTGCAGTAGAAAAAGATTTTTATTTAATTTAATTAAAAACCGTGAAGTGATTCATTGTATGCTTTGCTCTTACAACAGTGACTCTAAACTTGCCTTCAAAAATTATTCTGATTAATTAACAACTGCATGTGATTTAAACATTATTTTAATGAGTCGTTTGGGTTTGTTTTTTTAATAAAGAGATGAGTAAAACAAAGCCCTGCAAATCACAGCGAGTGAACAAAGAGTGCCTGGCTTTAGGATGGAAAACACCACACAAATCATGGCTTGTCAGGAAGTCAGCCTGGCCAGCACCTGCATCCAAGATGTGGGACACCACGGATGGGATGGAAAACAGCCTGTGGGGACTGCTCATTTGTGTATTCCATGAGAATCCAGAAAGCAAAGCTAAAAGAAGGAAGCAGCAAAGGAGTTTATAAAAATTTGGGGTTCTTTCCCCCTGTTTGTTGCAAGATGGTGAGGGTGGAATGGCAGGGTTGCCACTTCATCAAGTCAAGTTAATAAAATAAATCAGCATTTTATTCCAAAAGACCTCTGAAAATGAAAATAAAATAAATCCCAAGTCTGCATTATTCCCCCAAAAGAATGAACAAACAACACCTCCCCAAAATGCAATTCACAAAGTCTATTAATGTTCCCTAATTTATAACCCTGAGCACCATAAAAAGTTGAAAAGTCAGGTGGAACAGCTGGGGCAAAGTCTGACTAAACCCAACTGAAATCCCTGTATTAATCCACACTGATTAGGATGCAAGGAAAAAAAAAAAACCTGCTGCAGCAGAGGCCCAAAAGCTGAATTTTTCAGGGATAAGTCGTGTGTATTTTGGTTCTAAGCATATTTCTAAGTCCTTAAACATGTTGAGAAAATGCCCTGACAGGACAAAGACAGGAAATATTTTAAGATGCCCTCATATTTGGTCGTTTTTGCATATCACTGCAAAGGCAGCCTCACATGGGCTGAACTCAGCTAAGCAGATCAGAGAAACTTCCCTGTGTGGCCCCTGCAGCAGCTGACACTGCTGATGCCAAAGCAGACAGGCCTAGGAAGGAGAAAACCTTGGGAAAAAAAATAAAATGAAGAAATAAAAAGTGCAGAAACCACAACAAAATTATCCACGGTAGGCTGGAATAAAATCTTCATGACATTTTTATAAAGTACTTAGACTAAGGGCATTACTGTAGGTATCAGCTTTCAATCATGAAATCTCAAATTAAGAGCAGTGTGACACTTGCAAGGAGAAATAAAAGCTTGTTGCTATGGCAATCTATGCAAATTCTCTGTGCCAAGGAAATGTTCGAGTCTAATGGGGAAAAAACCCTACAAGAGAAGGAAAAAAAACCCCAAAGTAGAACTGGGCTGCTCACCAGAATTTAAGTCACGTCCAGGATTGAAGGCTCTGCTGTTGACAGTGGTCGAGAGTCGATCGCAGCTGATGGTTCTGGACACGTTGGTGTTGAAATTCCCATCAAATCTGGGAGGACAACAACAGGATCAGCAATCAAACATTATTTACTGAACCTACATTTACAATGGAGACACAGCTTTTTAATGTTTCAGTGTAAATAACTATTAATAGTAAGATATTGCTGTTGAAATTCCCATCAAATCTGGAAAGACAACAGGATCAACAATCAAACATTTATTGAATCTACATTTACAATGCAAAAATCACAGCTTTTTAATGTTTCAGTGTAAATATTTATAGTAACACAGAGCTGAAATTCCCATCAAATATGGAAGGACAACAAGAGGAATAGCAATCAAACATTTTTTATTAAACCTACATTTATAATAAACCCAAAATTTTTTAATGTTTCAGTGTAAATAACTAGTAATAGTGAGAAATTAGTGTTGAAATTCCCACCAAATCTGGAAAAACAAGAAAAGGATGCATGAAAAGATGATTATGGAATCAAAGAAGGGTTGGAAAGAACCTCAAAACCCATCCCATTGCACCCCAACACCTCCAGCCCCAGCGTCCAGCCTGGCCTTGGGCACTGCCAGGGATCCAGGGGCTGCTCTGGGCACCTGTGCCAGGGCCTGCCCACCCTCCCAGGCAGGAATTCCTTCCCAATTTCCCACCTAACCCTGCCCTCCTTTGCCTCAAAGCCATCCTGCACGTTGTTGTCCCAAGTCCCTTTGATCTGCGCTGTCCTCGCTCTCCACAGCCAGGAAGAGGAACGGACGGACAGACGGACACCAAGGTCTCCTGTCTGTGCTCCTGCTCAGCCCCGGGCTGAAGATCAGCCTGGGATGCTCTGAGAGAGCCAGAGCAGCCAAACCTGGAGCTGTGCACGGCCCGTCCCCTCTGCTGGAGCTCTTTGCTGACATTACTGGCAGCCTCCTCCCAGGGAGCTTCCCAAGCCCTCTCTGTCGAGGAAAAGGCATTTCCCAGGAATGCAGCTCTTGGATGGAGGCCGTGGCTTTTCTTATCGCCCTCAAAATGTAACCACTTCAAAAAAATCACAGCTCTTTCCAAGAGAGCAAAACTGCTGTTGATTTTTTGTTGGCTGAAGAATCTCCAGCCTAAGATTGATTGATAACGGATGGGTTCCACAAAAATCGTGTTTATCTTGGGGCAAACCCAAAAAACTGCACATTAAACATCTCCATCCTAAAGAAATATTTCCGAGCACGGCTGAGGAACAACCCCACAGTGAAAAATAATGACTTTTCAGGATGTAAACGGATTGTCCCAGAGCTCCCATCAAAATCTATTAGTGATGGCAACAGGATGCCTTGTTAGCAACCAACATTATTCATTTACTGCATTAAAATGCTTCAACATGCTCCAAAAATCATCCAAGGCCTCAGCTCCTCTCAGGAAGCCACTGTTAGCTACCCACCAGGATGATGAATTTGTGGATGCCTAAACAATCTGCAGCAGAGCTGAAGAAGGAAACAAAAAAAATTCCTGCAGCCCAATCCCATCCCTTCTTCTTACAGCAAAAAGGAAATGCAGTTAATGGGGGAAAAAAGTATAAATAAAAGATGAAAAATTGTTTTCAGTCCCATAAATTAAAGACCAGACCTGCCAGCCTCGAGCAAGGGCTGCCCCAGACTGGGCTAGGTGGGATGTCTGCCTCAAATCTCCTTCCAGCTGCTGTTTGCCTTAAAATTGACTTTTTGCACCTTGCAATGGAGTGGTTTTGGTTCCATGGCACAAGGACCTGGAGGAGAGAGCAGCTCCCATCACAGCTGAAAATCAAACCCAGGAACTGGCAGCACTGTGGCCAATCTACATTGCAATATTTGTCATCATTTTAATGACACTGCAGAACTTTCCACGTGCTTCTAAGTTTCACTCAGAATGCATTATTAATATATTTAAGCATTTCCGCATTAAAGCCACAATTAAAACCAAAGCCCAGCACTGCTAAGTGGCCTTTCCAACTGATGTTTGTATTCTCAGCTGTAAATACTGGTTTTACCTTTCCCACCACGTTCATACCTTGCACATTTACCACTCAAGTTTCAAACTGTACAGACCTTCCCATCACTCACTTTGGAAAAAGTTAAAACACCAAAAATATCTGTATTTTAATATTTGAAGAAGAGCATTGACCAGCACCTTTTCTCTGCACAGAGCAGACAATTTTTACCAGTGTCTCCTAAAACTTTTACCAGTGCCTCCCTTATTTTTCACCAGTGTCTCCCTAAATTCTTACCCTAAAATCTCCCCTTTTTACCTTAATCTTTACCTCTCTTTAATTCCTGTCTCCTTTAATTTTTACCTGTCTCCCCTAATTTTTACCAGCATCTCCCTTCATTTCTACCAGTGTTTTCCTAAATTCTTACCCGTCTCTCTAAATTTTTATCAGCGTCTCCCCTAATTTTTACCAGTGTCTTCCTACATTCTTATATGTATCTCCTTTTAATTTTTACCAGTATCTCCCTAAATCTTCACCAGCACCTCCCTTAATTTTTACCAGTATCTCCCTTAATTTTTTGCAGGGTCTTCCTACATTCTTACCTGTTAATTTTAACCTTAGTGTCTCTGTTAATTTTAACCTCTGTTAAAATTTTAATTTTAATTTTAATTTTAAATGTTAATTTTAATTTTAACCTTAGTTTCCCTTAATTTTCACCAGTGTCTCCCTAAATTCTCACTGTCTCCCTTCATTTTTACCAGCGTCTCCCTAAATCCTCACCACTATCTCCTTTCATTTTTACCAGTATCTCCCTTAATTTTTTGCAGTGTCTTCCTCCATTCTTACCTGTGTCTCTGTTAATTTTAACCTTAGTTTCCCTTAATTTTCACCTGTCTCCCTAAATTCTCACTGTCTCCCTTCATTTTTACCAGCGTCTCCCTAAATCCTCACCACTATCTCCTTTCATTTTTAGCAGTATCTCCCTCAATTTTTCACAATGTCTCCCTAAATTCTTACCTGTGTCTCCATTAATTTTAAAGCGAGTTTCCCTTAACTTTTACCTGTGCCTCCCTAAATTCTTACCACTACCTCCCTTCATTTTTAGCAGTGTTTCCCTAAATCCTCACCACTATCTCCTTTAATTTTTAGCAGTATCTCCCTTAATTTTTCACAATGTCTCCCTAAATTCTTACCTGTGTCTCCATTAATTTTATCCCAAGTTTCCTTTAATTTTCACCTGTGCCTCCCTAAATCCTCACCACTATCTCCCTGCATTTTCACCAGTGTCTCCCTTGACTTTCACCAGTGTCTCCCTTGACTTTCACCAGTCTGCCACTTTTGCCAGGAGCACGACCAAAAGGCCAATAAAAGCCCCTTGAGATTTCACCCAAGATATTCCAGATGACAACACTTAGAAACCCCTCCAAAATCCTCATCAAAAACCCCACACCAAAATTTTCAAGCTATAATTTTGGGGCTTTTTTAAACAGATTTAAAGCCAATAAAAGGCATTGGCTGAGATTCACTTCCAAGGCAGCTTCCTCCAGCCCATCCCCCTTCTCCCTGTCTTGCTGCTGGATTCCCTTTAATGAAGAAGGGATGGAAGCTCATCCCGAGGGAGCAAACAGAGCCGCCACTCCCACTTTGATCTGGTCCCCACGGAGCTCCACGCTCCCCGCCTGCCTCCCCAGATCCCGCCTTGATTGACGTTGGCTCTGATGTGCAAACTGCTTTGAACTTCACACATGAAATTCCCATCAGGCCGCGCTCATTTTTATTCTCCTTCAACAGGATTTACGAGCGGGAGACGGGCGAGCGGAGGAGATAAAATGAATTTGCAGGAGCTTTGAATCTGACATCAAAACGGAGCTCGAGTGAGCTCCAATTGGATTTTGCTCGGCCTGAATTTACAGTGTAAATCAACTTCTTTTGTGTGGTTGGAGTTTAGGGAAAAACGAGGGAGATGTGGATAAAAATGGCACTTGAGCAGCTGCTGAGGGCTTCATATTGTTCTAATACTCATTTTTTCCTTTTCTCTTCATTCTTACTAATTCAAGCTGACATTAATATGCAAATGAAATTACATAAGTTCACTCAAAATTCAGGGTTTCCTTTGAAATTCCCAACTAGGCCTTGTTTGCTTGATTGCAAGGCAAGATTTTAACTCATATTTTCCATAAATACTTAAATATAGGGTTCCCACTGCATCTAAACAGAATGCTGGAAAACAATGTTTTTATGAATAAATTCAACCAAAAAAAAAGAGCTACTGATGGTTCAGTTACACAATTTCTTCTGGCAAGGCACCAAAGTTGTTCCCATTATTTCAAGCATTCTTGAAAAATCCAAGTATAGCTGCTCTCAGCTGTGAGGAGAATGTACTATTGGAAGGAGGATGCAGCCCAGGAATACAAACCATTCCCAACGTCATTTTTTCACAAGGAATTTCTATTCCAAACCCCATTTTTTCATGAGGAATTTGGCCACATGAGAAGTAAAAGCAAGAGCCCGGGAGAGAAGTTTCCTAAATACCTGCTGCACTTGATGGGCAAAAGCTGCCAAGGACTGTGCAGAGTGCCTCCATCTCCTAGCACCCCCTGGGCTGTACTGCAGCCTGAAACTCTGTCAGAACAGCACATACATCTTAAATTTCATTGATTGTGGCCCCCCAGTCCTCCTCTGGAAGTGCAGCTCTTCAGGTACTGCAGCAACCCAAGGAACTGAACAGGATTCCTGTTATCTCCCACTTAACTGCTCCAGAGAGGAAAGATAAACACAGAAAGAGCTGTGATAAAATTGAACTGCAATAGCAAATATTTAACCATCTGTTTAAAAAAAAAAAAAAGGCAAAAACCAGACCACTTCTGAAGGCAGTATCACAGCCAGGGAGTAAATGATTTTCAAATAGAGGTTTGTAAACTCCCTTATTCAAACAGCTCCATTCATGTTTGCAATGCACCACTGCCAAGTAGGGTGTTTTACCAACAAATATTTCTCCATTCCAGCTTCTTCCACAAATTTGGATAAATGCATTCCCTAAGCTCTTATCAGCATAGTTAAATAAAGAGCAAAAACAGATTTCCAGCTGCCTTGCAAGGCAGCCAGAGTGGGAGCATTAATGAACACCAGTGCCCCGAGCAGATGGATTTTGGAGAGCTGGGGCAGCCTCCCAGCAGTGAGATCCATTTGTGGCCTCCAGGGAAGGAGGGGGATGAAAAGGCACCCATGTCCAACGAGGAGGAGCAGAGAGGGACACTGGGGCAGCCTCCTGGGGCTGCCACTCTCTCCCTGCTCATATTCCACAAAAACTGCATTTCCTTTCTCTCCCAGAGCCGAGGACACGAAATGCTGGAGCACATCAGAGTGATGGGTCTTAAAACTGGATCATGCTCAGGGAAGACTTTTTATGTCCCCTTAAAAGCATCATCTGGTTTTTGTTGGAAAAGCTGCAGGAACAGTTGCCTTTCCTCACAAATGCATGTGAATAATCTATTTTATTTTCTGGAAGGTGGTTCCTACTGCAGCCACTGCTGTGTTACAAAGCACTGGCAGGTGCTCTAACACAACCAACCTCCCTGGCAAACTGCAGCTATAGAAAGCCACTTCTGGAAGTCTCCCACAAGACAGCATCTATCACAACTTCTCCAGAAAAAGACATTTTGTGTAGTGGGTAGAAGACAAATACTCAGCCATTACCCACATATCTGACTTACTCTTAGAGTGGAAGGAGCTTGATTTCCTTTCATCTGCAAATATTCACCATAAACCACCTCTTTGTCTGCCTGTTGGCATCCAGGCCAGCAACATCTCTATGGATGAAGTTATTCCAGTCATCACTCCCAGGCCAGACCATGCAGAGCTGCAAAGGTAGAACCCTCTAAAGCTTCCAAACCTGCTTCACAAAACTCAATTCTTAAATCCCTATTTAGACACTTCCCACAACTCACACGCATCCCAGGAGTTCCCACTGCAGGTACTCAGGACTTTTGATAAATAAATTCTGTTTATTCTTTCCCTCCCTTCTTGGTGCTCCATCAGCCCATTCCAGATCCAAGACTCCCTCAACACCTGCCGAGGCCTTTCAGGCACGAAAACCAGGAGACTCCAACTTGCACACAAAGCCTTTTATCCTCTTCAGGAGAAAGACACTTTAATTAAAACATTGTCTGGTAAATCACCACCCAGCTCCATCGTGATAGGGAATGTCTGGGGACAGCATGAAATCTGCTCCTCATGGCTTACTGAGCAGCCTGTGCTGGTGAGGGACACAAAGGCTCGGTTTTCCAGCAGGGATTTCTTCCAGGATTAGAAGATGCACCTCACTTGACATCCATTTTCCTTATCTCCCATCGGTTTGTAAGAGCCTGGAGCACTTTATCCAGATTAACTCTGTCTGCTTGGGGCAGCCACTTCCCCAGTGCCTGGGAAAAGGAGCTGGTCCGGGTGCCCAGGTCTGACCCAGGGACACAAACACAGCTGGGTGCTTGGGCAGGCACCAATTTCCACACCAAGCACGTGGGAAGAGCTGGGAAAGCTCTGCTCCCTGCCTGCCCCCGTGCCATTCCCAGAGCTTGGTTAGGGAGAGCTGAAAATCCCAACAGAGACCATCTGCCTTTGGAAAAGGATCACCAAAACCAAGGGGGAATGTGAGGATCGCCTTACAGGCCCAAAGTTCCCAGAGCTCCCTGAATTTCAGATTCCAACAGGAGAACACGAGCCCTGCTTCCCCTCCTTGGCAGCCCCTGCGCGTGGGTTTAGGCCTGGGATTATCTCCCTGTGCCCAAGCACATTCAGAGGCTTTGGTAAAGCAGTTGAGTAATTTTATCAGGAAATGTTTGTTGAATTAAGGCCTTGCCAAAACCACTCGATAGCCACCAACTGCCTCATCCAGTTGGGTTTGCATATTCCAATTCATTTCTCTTCACCACTTTCCAAACCAAGGCAGCTCCATTGCACAACCCTGCCTTGGAGGGGGCACAAACACACAACTGCTGGTCTTACACCAGTGAAACCAGAATATTCGGGGTACAAAACAGCAAGCAAAAGCACAGTCAGGCTGAGAATTTCAATCCAGACTGGAATCACATGGAAATTCATTCATTTGGGCTCTTCACTGCAAGAGCCAGCACCACGTACTGGCAATAAAATAAATATTGCTTTCCCTGTCGTAGCTCACTACTCATTAAACAACCAATTTAAATGCCAGGTTCGTTTTCTAGCCCAGTCTGTGCTGTTTTCTATCATTTATTTATACTCACGAGGTGTGGAAATCTCACCGTTTATCCCAAGCAACATGAAAAACCAATGCTTGGATTTCCAGAAGAAATACAAGCAAACTGATGGATAATTTTCTTAATGGTAACAACAAACACAAACTGAAGTCAGCAATCCCTTAAAAAAAGAATAATAACAATTTAAAAATCCTTTCCCTATAGAATAGTTTATCCTTCCCAAGTTAATTTTCCCCAGACCAAACTTGCAGCATTCCCAATTAATTGTCAATAAATTGGACAATAAGAGGCTGAACTCCATGGGACTAACAGCCTTAAATACTGTGGGGAAAACTTTCAAATCTACCTAAAAATACCTAAAAAACCACTGTAGATATGCACTTCTGACACTGCTCTTGCCCCAAGTGTTTGCTCAATGAAGAGGTCACATGAGGAAACAGCCAGAAGAAGAACACAAAACTAAAATACGTAAAAATACCTAAAAATAGCATGTAGATAATGCACTTCTGACACTGCTCTTGCCCCAAATGTTTGCTCAATGAAGAGGCCACATGAGGAAACAGCCAGAAGAAGAACACACAGAGTTCAGGAGCTGTAACACAAACATTTCACAACCCTCCAGAACAAAAACCACAGCCCTGAGGACTCAGACATGGCCAAGGATCTCATGGAAAAAGCGATTTTCACAGACAAATCTGGGTCTTTTCCACATGACCTCTTCTGCAGCAGCAGTTAATAAATACTTTAACCAAAAAATTATATTTATTGCTGCTTTAACACCAACATTAAACATTTCAAACACCAAGGATAAGCTGTTAGCAGCAGTAGCACATCCAATTTAACTCTCTGCAAGTGCAGACCCAGCTAGTCCACAAATTAAACATGGAAGAATTCAAAATATGATCACAATATCCAGGGGACTCGGCTTCATTCCTGATATTTTACCTAAAATGGGGAATCTCCCAGAAATGCAATGCCACAGGGAAGGAAAATGAAAGGAAGAGCAGATGGGAGAGGCAGAAATGGGAGAAAAACTGAAATGATGGCAGAAGCATTTAGACAAATCAGGCAATGAACAAAGCATGGAGCTAAAACTTGGAATTTCCAAACACAAAATACATTTTTATATTATTTTTTTTGTCTTGCAGATGATTTCCGACAGACAGCACTGAGTCCAATGGTCAGATACGCCTCAACCAGGGCTTGCAAAGGTCCAGAACATCCTGATAAACTGGTCTGGAAACCATTTAATTATTGATCCAAGCAACTAAATGATGAAAATCATGCTGTAGAGCCTGAACGAGGAGCTGTGCAAACAGTAAATTCCCCCCTCTGCTCTGCCAGCTGTTTGTGTTCTGAACCTCTTACTGGGAAGGAAATTTGTGCAAGCTCACCACAGGTAAAGAAAATTCTGAAAGACTTCCAAGCTATGAAATTTTGGAGGACGAAGTGAAAGGGAATTCACTAAAGTTCCAGACTAAAGGCAGACTTCTCTTTCTAATGAAAAATGAGGCCACGCTAACAAGGGGGTGATAAATCTCATTTCTCCTTCCCCTCAGCCCTTGCTTGGAAGGTGTTCCTGGTGATTCCTGCATGGATTTTGTGATCAGAGGGCAGAAAGGTTTTTATCCTCAAAGAATTCCTGACCCTTTTGTCCACACTGCCAACAGTCTGGATGTGGCAGCATTTTCCACAGGCACCTTGTCCAGCAGGAACTACATCTGTGTCCTTGGAGTCACCTGATGACCCAAATTACCTTCCTCTCTCTCAAATGTGTTTAAATCAGACTGAGATAGAAATAATAACAATCAGTCTGTAATCAAGGTTTGCATAAATGAAAAGTTACTCTTGTTCTTTTCAAGACCATATGGAAGTAAATGTTTAAAATGTTCAGGATTTCAAGAAAATTACTCCTCTTTAATTGGAAAAATCAGGGCTTCTATCACCCATTTTACAGTTAGAAAACCCAAAGAAATTTCTGCAAATATGCAGCACAACAGAAATTATTAAAGACAACCAACTGCCTGGATTTTACTCAAAACTCCTGTACTTCAAACCAAACCAAAGTGAACATGAACAAATGCAGTTTCCAAGCAATGGACTCGATTTCATTAAACCTCTGCTATCAAACAGCAGCATGTCAGCCTGATTAAACTGCAGCACAGTGCTGTTAGCATGTGATGGACTGACCAACTCGTGATTTTGGCTGCTTCAAAGGAGAGGAAAAGGTCCCATGACCAGCGTGAGGAGAGGTATTCAGGGCAAGCAGTGCAAAAGCGGTGTCTTGGATCTAGACAGAGTCTTTTTGTACAGAACACCATGAGCAAACTTTCTTCCTTTTATTGCTTCCAGCTGATTCCCAGCTCTTGTTTAAAGCCTGTCATTAAACACTGGTGTGGGAGAAATGTAGAAGAAGATGAGGACAAGATAAGAGGCACCTTTGGAGTTTCGCCTTCTCCATTTTTACCCAAATTAGCACAACACTCAGGCTGTTTTGCAAAGAAACCTTTGTTTTCTTCCCAGATAAACTGAGAGCATGAGGAATTCCAGGATTCCATACTCACTCCATCATGGACGGGGGGATGGTGCAGCAGTCCTGGATGGCAGTCAGGGGCGAGGTGAGGTGAGCAGTGTATGAGGCTTCCACGACCTGCTTGTTCCGATTCACGACGTCCAAGTAACGGTTGAACTTCTCACGGATTTTTTTTGCCAACTGGAAAAAAACATAAGGAAGTTTAAAATGAACCCAGTTTCTTTGCATTACCCCATGCCTTAACAAGCAATTAAAACCTGTGTTAAAGACAATTGTTTTCTGATTTGCTCATTGTGTTTTTATATTTGTGGCTTAAGCAAGAAGTCAATTAATTAATATTGGCTGCAGCAAGGAGACTATATAAGAAAATAAAATACATTTACCTTCCAGAAATGAGTGCTTCAATAGAGTTTGCATGTGTGAAAAGTGTGATTTCCATCACACAAACTTCCCTTTCACTAAGAACTGACAGCTGGATGTGACACTGCTGCTTGCTCCAAGGCCTGACAGGGGTGTGGTGGAGAATAAACCAGGCCCCAAGTGAATTTATTGAAGTTCTATACATGGACACTTCAGGAAAGCCCAAATAATGGTGTTAGAGATGCCTTCACTCTACAGAACTGCTACTGCTCCAGGAGCAAAGAGCCAACAGCAAATCTCCCACTGATGGGAGCAACCTCAGGATCCAAGGAACCCAAATAACCCAAATATTCCTCTGTTCCTCAGCAGCCTCTTCCTCAGGTGGATCTGTGCAGAAGTACTTCACCACCTCTTTCATGGAGATTTGGGCAAAAAAACCATCCCAGTTTTGCTTTTCAGCTACATTACTGCTGCTTTCCTGGGAGGCTGAGCAGTGCCTGGGTGGTTTTCTCATGGATCCAGAGCTCACTGTGCCTACTCACAATCCACAGCTTCAACCACAAACTGAAAAATCTAAAACTGATGTTATACTACAGCAGCAAGAAAATAATGACAAAAGTCCTGCACCAGTGAAATTCCTCCTGAAGCCTTTTGTTGTCAGAGGGACTCCTTATAAATCGGGACAAGGTTTAGAGGTGACACTGTGATTTGTAAGAGCCAATTTTGCTCCTTTCAGAAAGTAAAACAAACAGGTTGTGGCCCCTCCCATGCAATTCTCAGATTAAAAAAAATTAGGGTGGCTCACTTTGGAAATAGCAAATTGGGTACTTCAGCCCTTCTTTTTAAATGCTTCTGAAAAAAAATAATTAAAACAAAAGTAAAATTAGTGGGTTTTTGCTGGCAAATAGTTGCAAACTGGTGTGATCTGAGGGCTGGTGGTGCCTCTGCTCTCTCCATGCCAGGCAGATTCCAGGCACTGGGAAGGGCTGAGCGTGCTGGGACACATCCCAGGCTGTCGGAGTGACTGTGCTGTCACAGAAGAGCTCGTTTGTGTCCCTTCATTAGGCACTTCACAACGAGCCTGACTAATGACTGCCAGGGAAAATGGCAAAGGAAAAATCTGTGGCTGCTCCTGGAGCAAACGTGACAGTGAACACAGTTACCAGCAGGCATCAGGTTTTACAAGGAACATTTGCTGAGATTTTCACTCTTTCATCAAAGGCAGGAATTGATGAAATGGATAATGGATCAGGCTTTTTTTTTTTCTCTGCATTTTCTGCATCCCGTTCACACCAACCAATTATATATTTAATAATCAGCCAGACGCATCCCAAATGAAAGAATCATCTCTTAAGCAACAGACAGAGGTGTTGAATAATCAGAAATGCTGCTCTGCATTTCTGCAAACTTCTCCAGAGCTAAATCAGCTCCTCAACCCACAGCACTCCTCTCTCCTGCTCCCTGCACACCCCAAACCCCAGAGGGATGATTGAACAGTGCTGCTGCTTTGTGTGCTGGCAAACAGCCCTGGATTCTCCAGATCCCTGCACTAACAAATGTCTCTCCTAACTCTCACCAGCAGGCCGTTTTGTCGTGATTTACTGGGCTCCGTGAGGCAGGGGGCCTCCCTGATATCAGCACTGCCCTGCCTCCCTGCTCCAGGGAATGCTGCGCCTCCGGGACAGGTCTCCAAGGAGCACAGGTTTAATAGGACCCCGCTCAAATGACTTGCAGAATTACACCTAATTAGTTCTGTGGAATGATTTATTGCCAAGGCACCAGAGGACTGCTAATGGGCTCCTCCATGTTAGACATCCAGCACTATTAAATTGCTCCCAGTTGCTAAGATAATAAGCTGTTGGGGAGATCCTTTCCTGGTTTCCAATAAACTTCCTTTTTGTCTGGCTGTACCCCCTCAAATGTGTTTTTAGAAGTGGATTCTCCTGGAATTGTTTAAAACCCACCATTAAACACTGGTGTAGGAGAAAGCTAGAGGAAGATGAGGACAAGATAAGAGGCACATTTGGAGTTTTCCCTTCTCTGTTTTTATCCAAAGTAGCAGAAAACTCAGGCTATTTTGCAAAGAAACCTTCGTTTTCTTCCCAGATGAAATGAGAGCATGAGTACATCATGGATGGGGGGGGATGGTGCAGCAGTCACACAGCACAAATTGTTTGTGTTCTCAAACAAACACGAGCCAAGTTTCCTAAATCAAAGCACTTAGATTTGGTGGGTACAAAGTCCTCCTCTCTGGGAGAGGCTGGGCAAGTGAAATGCCAAGGTAAACCAGATATTTCAATCTGAGATTTCTTTGGTTTCCCTACCTGAGATCAGGAAGAGGGGAGAGAGCTGAAGTTTGCTGAGCATCATTAGCAGCCATAAAACCATCACAGGGCCCCAGAACAAAAGGCCCCTGGTTTGGAATCAGAGCTGCTCTCTGATAAATGAATGCTGTTCAAGCTGAGGCTTCGGTGTTGATGAGTTTTCACCTTCGAGGTTGAACGATAAAAGCACCCCACAGCCTTTGAATTTCACCCTGCTGTGCCGAGTCTAAAGATCTGACAAATCTGTTTTTCAGAAGATCCTGTACTTCAGAAGCTGACAAAAAGCAAATGCTTTGTTCCCAAACTGTGTCTCCCATGGAAAAGCCTCTGAATGGCTCAAAGTCACTCCGGTATTTTTCTGAAACGGGATCCAGCGCCTCGGTCGGGGCAGGGAGTCAAGTGCGTGTCAGCAGCGAGCGATCTGAAACCTCCCAGAGCTCCAGACACCATTCCCTGCCCACAGCTGGAAGGTCTGACTTCGTCTAATCTAAAGAACTCTAAAAATATTGCCCTCTGATACCAAGACAATGCTCCCAACAATCCAAACCACTTCAAAACCAGCGAACTCAATAAAGTCACCGAGGACAGGACGATCCAAAAATAATTTTCCGTTGAAAATTTCTTTGAATGAATAAACTATGATAAGAAACTGAGGGTAGCACACCAATGAAATACTAGAAACAAATGGTTCTAATTAATCAAACTGAGAAGTATCACCCAGATGAAGCCTAACAAAACAAAGTTTTCTTCCATAGTTGGGCTTCACTTCCCTCCCAAACTTTATTCCCTTTGCAGGGTGATGCACTCAGCTGCTGGAGTCTGTCACAGGAGAAGCTGCAGGCTTAAATCACCTTCTCCTCTTTCTAAATAAAAACCTGAAGTTTTTATCCAGCACATACCCTGTTTTTTTTAACCTGCCTGAAGCTGGAGAGCTGCTGGATGCTGATGGATGCCAGACCCACAAAACCTCCACAGTAGAGAAAGAGAGATAACAAATAATGAAAGGACAGAAGACTGAGTTATGAAACCATGCTTACATAATTGTTAAAGTATTTTTAAGGCAAAATGGAAAATTGTGCCCCC
The DNA here is from genome assembly GCF_014805655.1 of Passer montanus. NCBI lineage: Eukaryota > Metazoa > Chordata > Aves > Passeriformes > Passeridae > Passer > Passer montanus. The sequence goes on along the minus strand of NW_024367149.1, from coordinate 11,128,494 downwards.
AATCAGGCACAGGAAAGGGGCAGGGATGTCCCACACCTGGGTGGGTACCAAGTGTGACAGACATTTCCTGCTCCCACAGAAATCCTCCAATTCACCCATTTTAATGGAGACTGAAATAAATCTGGATACCTTGAGATTGACATAAAATATTATTATCCCACACAAAGTGTTCTTTGCCTCATCCCAAAAACAACAGCAAGGGGAAGCCTCTGTGGGCATTTTTCGTATTTCTGTGTTTTCTCCTTAACTTTAATAAACAAAACAATGAGCAGAGAGTGCTCTCTGTGAACAATGCAGCCATTAGCCCTGTTTTCCCTGGATTTCCTCTGGCAGCTGACATGCAGCCAAAGCCCCTGGGTTTGCAGACAGGTTGGACTGTAACACCTGTTTCTATTACTGCAGCACCCCTGGGTAATGCACTTCAATTGTCACCATCTCCACTGACAACCTTTCATCACAACATCACTGAGCTCCTCTAATTTTCCCAGAGACATTTCCCTCATTTGCATCGTTCCCTCGAGGTTTTTTTTAAAGCTTCTTCCCCCTCAAAGCTCCACAGCTCTGAAGTCTTCCCTTTGCAGGGAGCTCTGAGGGAAAGCAGAGCTCCAAGGTGAGGTTTTATTTCTGGCTGTAGCTTGAAAGCCAAGGTATTTTTCATGTTTCCAAGCCTGTATATAAAATATGCATCAGTGGGGTTGACAGGCAGGGATGCCAGGACGGACTCACAGCCAGGATTTAACACTGTCAAGCTCCTTGGAAATGATTGCTTACACATGGCAGAGCCGAGTTAGAATTGTGAGGCTTAAATTACCTCTGTAAACCAGAAAAATCTGGAAAAAAGCACCTCTCTCCAACCCCCACCAAGCATTCATCCTGCTGCTGTATCACAACTGAGCATCCACGGGTTCCTAACCCAGGAAACTTTTAATGTTAATTTATTTTTCATCTGCGTGGCTCTTGAAGGAACCACTGGTTTTGTACCAACCCTGAAGAGCCAGAGGTCAGCAGGGATATGGCTCAAGGAAGGGTCACAGAATCACCTCCAGCTTCATCCCACACCTCTCTTTTAAAGGATTCTAACCATTCATGGAATCCTGGAATGCTCTGGGTTGAGAGGGACCTCAAGCATCGTCCTGTTCCACCCCATCATGGGCAGGGACACCTTCCACTATCCCAGGCTGCTCCAACCTGGCCTGGGACACTGCCAGGGATCCAGGGGCAGCCACAGCTTCTGTGGCCTTCCCACCCTCACATGGAAGAATTTCTCCCTAAAATCCCTCTAAACCTCCCCTCCTTCCACTTAAGTCCATTCTCCCCTGTGGAAAGTCCCCGTTCCTGCTTCTCTGGGTGACACTGAAAATATATTTCATTATTGCAACCAGCATGCAGGAAACCACTTTCCAATGTGCACTTTGTCACGGAAACCAGCACTCATTTGAGGTTTTCTACTGGCCAGCACCTTTGGCAAAGCTTCCCAAGACTTATTCCAAGGAAGATGTTAAACAGGATGCACAGCAAAACCTAGAGAGAGGTCACAATTCCTGAATCATTCTGGAAGTACATTAAACACACAATAATTGCCTTTTATTGTGAGTGTGAATTCATTAATGTGTGTGAACACACCACTTCTCACAGCCAGGGAACGTGCTGTGCTCAACAGCTAAATGTAATTTTTTCAGCACATTTCAGATCTATTTCCTCCCCAAGGACCTCTTTGCCCAGTCCAAAACCAACCAGACTAAAAATCCAACCCAACAGCAGCATGGCCTAAGCTTTTCAAGCCTTTTCTCCTCGAAGCTGGTCAATCCACTCCTGCCTGAGAGCATTTCACCCTCTCGTGTGTGGAGCCCAGACCCCTGCTCTCCACACCACGGGAAGCAGATGTCTGGCAGGACACTGAACACACACTGACTTCCTTGACATTAGCTAATGTAGATTTTCCCCCTCATAAAACTCCTCCTGTCCCACTTTATTTGCATCACTAACTCACAGCACTGCATTCTCATATCATATGAGAGTTCTCTGATGCTGAAACAACTCACAGGGAAGGAATCCAAGTTAGTTTTGGCCATTGCCATCCCATTTTTAATAACCTATTCAAAGCAGAAAAGGTTTTATCTGTCAGGTACAACAGTAATTCTATAACTGCAGACCTCAAAAGTGTAAGCAGCTCAACGCTGAGAGGTAAAACTGCTCCTTGTGTGGCACGAAGAAAGCCAAAGGTATTGAACAGTTAGGCCTGAAGGCCAACAGCTGGAATCTTTCTCTTTTTCAATAAACTGAGAGTCATTATTTACATGGTTTGGTACAAAAAACCCACCACCCCCACAACAATTCAGTGCTCTGCCAAAAAACCAAAAAAATCCCAGCTGACATAAAATTGTCATTAATTGCCTTTGGATATCAGTTGCTATGAAAATGTTAATGAATGAGCAAAGCAGAAATGAGATTTCTCTGGCAGGGGATTTCATCTGCTTACATTTGTTTGCCTTTGCTCAAGATGATCCCATTCAATGTCCTACTCTTATAAAAATCAGGTTCTAATGCTGGGGATTCATTAGGGCTAAAAAATCTGGTTATTAATGAACCAGGAGTGCTCAATTATTCTTCCATCCACTTCACTGTAGAGCTTTTAAGCACAGTAATTATACTTTAGCAGAGCCCCGTTTTCTCCCCTGACAGCTCCAAATCCATCACCCCACCTCCAGTGTTTGGACAGCTCTTTAAATCCACTTGGGATGAACACAGACATCTGCTCTGGGAAACAAGGACTGTCTTTTCCTCAGTGGAGAATCCGCAGTCAGGACTTCAAAGAAGTTTTAATCCAGTTTCTTGGTTTCCCAAAAACAGTTTTGCCTTTCAAAAGCCATCTGATACATCTGATCCAGCCCACATGGCCCTTCTGTGGTGCACAGACCACCCAGAAACACTCCTGGAAATGCTGCCCTCCACCACACAGAGCCAGAGAGCCCATCCTGAGGGATGCTGGGATGGTTTGGGATTTAAATTGTTAAGCTCAGGTGACAAGTACATTCCCATGGTCCCTCTGTTTGCAAGCGCCCACCTGGGCATGCCTGCAGGGAAGCCAAAGCCTCCAAAAGGCCCAGGAGTCCCCATCCCTGGAGGGATTTAAAATCCCTGTGGATGTGGCACCTGGGGACATGAGGTGGCCTTGGCAGTGCTGGGAATGGTCTTGAAGGTCTTTTCCCACCTGAAAGTTCCTTATGATCCCATCTGAACCAGCTCTGCTTTGACTTTTTCCTCAGTAAAAAAATTAAAGCAGACTGGAAATGTCACCATTTCCAGGAAGCACAACTTGGAGAGTTAATGATTTCTGTATTCCAGCAGCAGTCTGAACCCACATGAACATGCTCTGGGAAACCACAGTGGGGCTACCTGCAGGGCTGAGCTGCACCCCCCTCTTCCCCAGGGAAAGCCCCACTCTGAGGAGCTTCTGGTTTTCCTGAACACTAAAACTGGTTTGATAGGGGTCTAGGAAAGTCAGGTTACTTCTGAAGGTTGAGCAAGTCCATGCTTAGACTGGGAAGAAAAGCTGGTTCTTTGTTCCACTTCTTCAACCAAAACCTATCACCTTTACCACAAACAGTACTGGGACTTTAATTTCTGAAAGAATAAAACATGACCTACTTGATCTGTTTGAAAACTGATCCAAAATTAATTTTAAAAATATACACATGTATTAAAACGCAAACAACCCATGTATTATCTCAATGTTAAACAGAAGAGTTAAATGTTGAAATGTGTTCCTGTAAAACCCCACAAAATTACAAGCACCCCTCAACCACACCTGTGATGCACCAGGCTGTAGCTGTCCCATATTTCCACATCATAATAATATTAATGGGTTTACTTTGAATTTGAAATTTAAAAAGAGACACTTCCAACATGAAAGCCTGACAATTAATGGGAATTACTTCATGAGGGCCCTTTTGCTTCAGGGACAGCCCCACACCAAGCAGATGGAAAAGCTCTGCAAAATTCTCAAAAGCATCACCAGCACATGCAGCCCATCCCCATTTCCATCCTATTCCTGGCTGTGATCTGGGGTTAGGAAGGGGCCACGAATGCAGACAGAAAGAATTCCCTGAGCTCACTCTGCCACTGGAGGTGAAGGGTTTTGGTCTCACCTGCTGAACTTCGCTTTCTCCATTCGATATTTTCTCTGTGTACACGAAGGAGTTGAATATCCTCTGCAAGAAAAACCAGAAAGGAAGTGTGAGAGGCTTTTTGGTCATCAAAGCCCCAGGAAAGCAGCTCCAAAGGGTGGGTGGGTGAGGAAATGGGGTCAGAGAGGGGCCTGGACCCTCCCAATGCCAGGCTCCCAAGGGGAATCATGTCTCCATGTGGGATCTGCACACAGAGGTTGAATTTGGAAGGCAAAGACATAACAGGTTTTTTTTTCCAAATATCTGTTTATTTACCAAACTGACATAAGATGCTAAAACTAGTTCCACGTGCAAACTATGACCCTTCTTTTGCTAAACATTCAACCCAATAAAACTACTTTTAAAAGCACTTTTTTCCAACTAAAACATGAGGCTGGGAGCCAAATTTAGTATGTGGAAAAGACAAGAGGGACCCAAATTGAACACAACCAGATTAACCTCATTAATAGCAAAAAAAAAAAAAAAAGAAATGTATCAGAAGACAGAGGTGAGAGCTGTGTCCTCCTGTGGGAAGCTCAGCTCCCAGGGGGACAGGTGACAGCCATGCTGCCATCCCTGTTTACAGACACAGAGGAGAAAACACCCAACACCTTGCTATATTCTGCTTCCAGACTGAAAAATAAGACTGGAAACATTTGGAGGGCTGATTTACACCAACAGCATTACTAAAAGGTTTGCCTGATCATCTGAGCTTCTCTTCCAAGATTTCTCACTGCCAAGGGCACTCTTCCCTTGGGGACAGTGGGGCCATCCCCACTGGCAAATGTACAATATCCCTAAAATATTCTTTTGCTGTCTTAACAGCAATCAGTGATATCAACAGCTGTAATAGCAATAAATGGAGGTTATTGAGGCTGTCAAGACATCTCTGCAGCAGAGCTGGGGATCAGCTGGGGGGATGGGTCCCACTTCTGTCAGTGCTGAGTCACACACATGGCACAGATCTGGCCCAGGACAGGGATCCCTAAACACCCTGGACTGCATTATCAGCACTAATGACTGCAATTACTAAAAAGTTTCCATTTCATCCAAATTCATCTCCCTGACAACTCTTGGAGTCCACAGCTCTAAGGGTTTTTTGATGCAGGTTCAGCTGATTCCCTCCCAGCAGTTACAGGCAGCAAAGCCAGCCTGGAAAATCCTTTGGTGTGCTCCCCATCATCACTTCCCCTTATCCCTCTCCCTCCTGAGGACCTGAGGAATTTCAAAAATGCGAACTCTTCATTCTGAAGAAGCATTTGGAAGGGCAGCAATAAATCTCCTTGGCTTACAAGGCTCAGAGAGCCAAGAAGGGGGAGCAGGGGAGGGGGAAAAAAAAGGTTTCTACTCTTAAAAGCTGCCCATACATCGAGACTTCATCAAGACCTTTGTTTAAAGTTCTGCTTGGGTACTTTAACTACAAACATGTTGGCTTTTTTCTTCCCTCCCTCATGAGATGAAAAGATAACTTAAACATCAGAAGGAAATACATTAAAGCATGTCATTTTGATGCAAAATGTTTTAAATGAATTGAATTTTTCTGTCCACACAGCGTTTAGTGTGCAGACATCAAAAGGAACGAGGAGGAAATCAACTGTCAGCTCCTGAGAATGGAGCTCTCTGTCCCTAACACAAAGCTGACCCTTCTCCCACCCTTTTCACATGTAGCCCATTTATGAACTTGCAAAATAATGCCAGAGAACATCACCCGTGGTTATGTAAGAGTCACAATGCCAGCAGGAATTTATTTGACTTGGTTTTTAACCTATTTTTGCTTGACTTTGAGTTAATTTCTTTAAAATGCTCTGGTATACTCTGTTGTTTTAATTAAAAGCACTGTGCCTGGCTGAGAGGGGGGAGCAGGAATTCCTCAGTTAAACTAAACACACATAATGAGTAAACTAACAGTAAAAATCGAGTAAGGATTGAGAATCCAACCCCGAGGCTACACATGAACTGCTCAGCCCCTGCCTGCGTCCAGTCCCTACCAGGGATATCTGCTCCCTACTCAAAAATTCCTGGGCACAATTCCACCCAGGGTGGGAAAAACATCTTTAAGCTAATTTCACTGACTTAAAAGTGCCCTAACTTTAACCAGAAAATCAGAGTTAAGTGCCAACCTCAAATGAAGTTGAGGGAACTTCACAGAGCAAAGAGAAAGTCAGCCCCACACACAACCTCGGCAAAACAGTCTAAATATTTAGGAGAACTTGCCCTGCAGTTTACACAGCCCATTAGCATCTGTACTTTATTCTCCCCACCCCTCTCGTTTAATTGGCTCTGTGGAGCAGATGGCAGCAGGCTCAGCTCCCTCACAGAACAATCCCACACGTGTTTAATGAGATGCTTGCCCAGCATTATTTGTCATAACCCATCACCACTCGCCCTCCCAACATGGGAAGGCTGTGCTGGATCAGCATCTGGATCAGCATCCAGCCTTTGCTCTGGATCAGCATCCAGCCTTTGCTCTGGATCAGCATCCAGCCTTTCCCCTCATTCAGCATCCAACCTTTCCTCTGGATCAGCATCCAGCCTTTGCTCTGGATCAGCATCCAGCCTTTCCTCTGGATCAGCATCCAGCCTTTGCTCTGGATCAGCATCCAACATTTCCCCTGGATCAGCATCCAGCCTTTGCTCTGGATGAGCATCCAGCCTTTCCCCAACCCAGCACCCAGCCTTTTCTCTGGTTCAACATCCAGCCTTTCCACTCATTCAGTATCCAGCCTTTTCTCTGGTTCAACATCCAACCTTTCCACTCATTCAGTACCCAGCCTTTCCCCTCATTCAGCACTCAACCCTTCCCCAGCTCAGCATCCAGCCTTTCCCCTGGATCAGGATCCATCCCTAGCCCTGGTTCAGCCCTTTCCCTTGAGCTGCTCCTCCCCCAGCCATGGAATATCTCCATCCCCACCATCACTCCCAACATCCCAGCACACACGTCCTCAAGCTCCCAAATGCCACCTTCTTTCCCTTAATTTGCCTTTGTATGCAGTAATTAAATGAGAAAAACCCTTTATTTTACATCCAGGTGGAACTATCCCAGTGCTGTGACTGAAGCAATGTCTACTTTCTAATACTAAAAAAATAATGCTGGAGAGTTTGATTTATCCTGACACTTTCCACAACAGCAAGAGGACAAGTGGAAACAGCCTTAAGCTGAGACAGGAGATTAAGGTTAGATACTAGAAAATATTTTTCATTGTTTTTGGCGTCAGGCATTGGGATAGGTTGCTCAGGGAGGTGGTGGAGTCCCCATCCCTGGAGGAGTTCTGGATCTGGGTTTAATGGTTCCATTAGGGGTGGGTCAACAGCTGGACTTGATGATGTTAAAGATCTCTTCCAACCCTGATGATTCTCTAATTCTTCATTTCAAAGCTTATTATAATATTCCTAAAGATTCTGTTGGGATTACTCAGACACTGGAGAGCAGCAGCACTTGCCTGGCTGTACCTGCAGCTCTCTGCTCAGCTTTAGGCTCAGTGCTGCTCCCAGGGGCTCAGCACAAAGCCCTGAACCATCCCGGGGCCTCTGGCAGCACCCAAACCCTGGGCACATCACTCCTGCTCCTAAGCCTGCCCAGCCCTCCTGCCTGGCTGCACAAACACAAGCCTAGAGAGAGAAAATCCTGGTTTCTGCAGGGATCACCACCAGGGAAGAATCCATGACAGCTCCTCAGGAAAGCTGGGAGATGCAGCCCTGTGAGCCTGCAGGGAGCCCTGGATGGAGCCCTGAGGAAGCTGAGGTTTGTTTTCCAAACACACATTCCCAGAGTATCCCACTCTTGACTTCCCAAGTCCTGAAGTACCTGGCTGGGTCAAAGCACTTGCAGCTTCCTAGGGAATTCTTCTGTGGTACCTGCATAAATCCTTTAATGACCCAACTGTCTGGCTGTTAGCTTTGGACAGCAGGTCAAGAATTTGATAAGAGAGAGAAATCAGGAAGTGATGAGGGATTCAGGAGCAGGGGGCTGGGACAGGGAAGATTTGGGCCACCAGCATGTAATGCCTGGCACAGGTGGGGTCTGACAGTGATGGATGGGCCCAGCACCCAAACCACATCTCAGGGCAGGATGGAGTCAGGTTTCCCACCAAGCCAGAGATAAGCTCGAGTTTAGCTCTGTGGTGTCCCAAAAAATCCTTACTTAAGAGACTTTTGTTTATCTGAAACTGAAGGCAACTCAGTTTTGAATCTGGGAGAAGACTAAACCAAGCACTGCATAACAAGTAAAATGTTAAGTGGCTCGTTCCCTCGATTCCTCAGGATGAAAATGCACTGCAGTGGGAAAAACACCTCCAAAAGCCCCAGTCTGGCTGCCAGCACAGCATCAAAACAAACAGAAAAATCCACCACCCCCAAATCTCCAAGGCTCCCAAGCAAACACAGGCACCAACTGCTCTGCAGAGCACTCAACCATTTGCACATCACTTTATTTGCCAGACAAGACCCAAATCCATCTCCCTGACAACAAAAATAACATTTTTTTGAGACAAAGAGAATGAGGGAAAACAAACACAGGATTAGTAAAATATCCACTGAGCTGTAAATACACTGAAGCAGCTTCACCATCCACACAAGCTATTTAAAAAAAACCAAAAAAATCCAACAAACCACTCATCTTTCTGCAGGTTTAGGGCATGGACTGCTGTTAGCTGTCATGTTTGGGTAAGGACTCCATGACAAAAATCCACAATATTAAAAAAGTTACACAGAATAATAAAATGTAGGTGTGTAAAACACAGGGCAGAATCAGCTCAGCAGGGCTGTGGTACTTTGTAAACTTCAGGCAGCCCCTAACCAGGGTCTGGTTCCTACTTGAAAGGTTAATGTTTTAAAAAGTGGTGAGCCAACAAATATCCAACAAATCCTTTTCCTGGTGGAGCTCACCCCGTGAGGGGCTGTTTTCAGGGAAACCTGTGCCTTCTGCCTGGAGTTTATTTTTGCAGTGTCTGAAGCCATCTCGTGTTCTGTTTTGTTACCATTTTCTAAAACCAAGGAACATTAACCAGAGACTTCCCAGGAGATCAGGGACATGCTCCGTGTTTTCCTTCAGGAATTTCCAGTCAGACATGGAAAAAGCTGAAGGGAATTGGAGGAAAACACTGGAAAGGCAAATCCAGAGGGATGGGAGCACTGAGGGCAGCAGTACAGATCTGAAAGGAATATCCCCACACCACCCCACAAACGCCTTTCTCCTCCTGTGGGTTTCAAAAACCCCATGTTTTCAGAAGGGATTCAACTAATTAATGCTCTTACTCATTACATGATTTGTGGGGCAGCCACAGACACCTGAATCAGAGAGAAAAGTGATGCTGAGCTCAGCTCAGTCCCTGCCTTCAGAAATGAGGACTTTCCCAACTAATTTTTCTAATTAATGCCTCTAACTTTTTCTAATCAATTGTTGTAATTAATCATGAGCAGTGTGATTTCCACTTCAGCCATCACGTAGCTACCTTTCTTCTCAAACTCATATTGTTGGAGTTTGATTGGGAAATTGCTGAAATTTGAAGTTTTGCTGAACTAACCCATATCTGTTTCAATAAGGCTGAAAACTGGACACCTAAAATGCAGATTTTATATCCCTCCAAGGAAATGCTGCAGAAAGCACAAGGTAAACAAGAGCCCAACAAAGACAATCAGCTAGAAACTCCCTGTCTGGGAAAAATATACTAAAAATAGTGAAAAATGTGGATTAATTAGCATGAGAACTGAGAAATCAATAACCAGCACAGGACAGAATAATCCTGTTAATTAATAAAGATAATTATATAAGTTATAACCAATGAACATTGCAGGCTCATAACACAGCTTTTGGATGCACACATTCCCCAGTATTTTAGGTTTTAAGTGGGAAAACATCATTTTCCTTCCCATTTTTCCTTTTCATGAAGATTGCTCACCAGGTCCCTATTTTGGGATTTGTCCCAAATTTTAAGTCCTATCCCTATAAGGATAAGATCCCACCACATTCCACAGGTGCCCATCACATCTCTGCAGCACTGGAATATGCTCTGGGCAACTCAGGAGAACTGGGATTCAAGTTTGATCTTAATTTTGATGGCCAAAAGCATCTCACCTATATATTTACATATAAATATATACAGTTAATATAAATATATACAGTTAACATTCCTATATTAGCCGTGGGGGTAAAATCCCATGGGATCATTTCAGGCCTCAGAGGGGAGATGGGGAGTAGGCACAACACTGAAAAGGAGCAAAGGAGAGCACAATTCTTATAAATTTGTTTCCTTGGAAAACTCTGGGCATTTGCAAGGAGAGAAAACTCTGGAAAACTGAGTAAGTGCCAAAAAAATTCCATCAGGAACCAGCAGGGTTTTTTGTCTTCTTTTTCAAGGGAGCAGAGAAGAGGAAGGGAAAAAGGGTGAGAGGGGAAAATACCCCAAGAAAATGAGTTCCACATGTTCAAGAGATTATTCATTCAGCCAGTGTAACTTGACCAAGGTTATTCTCCTGACAATGTGTATGGCAGAAAAAAAGAAAGTCATGCTACCCAACCCTTAAAATACAAAGCAGATGGGCTTCTCAATGGCATTGGATTTCTTTTCCTTACACTTATTCCTCATTCCAGCCTCTAGGATGTAAAACTTACAATATTTCTATGGGGTTTTTTTAGGGTGAGAACATTTTCATTAGTGAACTCTTTTCACCTTACTGCATCTTGTTTCTCCTTTTCCTTTGAAGAGAACCTAAAATTGAGCGTTTAAAAGGAGCAAAATTGAGCAAACCTTCCTTCTATTGGGAGAACTCTGGGTTTCAGTTTTCTGGTTTGCTTTCAAACTCATGTCAAAATGACTAAAAATTGGGGAAATGTTAAGCAGCAACCCAAGACTTGTAAATAGTTGAAATCCTAGAGCCAGAAGGGTTTGATACCACTTTAGTGTAATTACTGTGCTTGTCCAATTTGCTCATGGATTCAATGTACAGCAAGTCTGCAGAAAAACCATGGATCAACTGATGTAACATTCCAGGCAGGATTGTGTAATTTTACGCTAAAGTCAGGAAAAAATCCCAAAGCACAAAGGGACAGACACACGGAGAGAGGTGACTGCTCCCTCACCAGTTTTGCATAATTAAGGCAGAGGCTGATGGGTTTTGCTTGGAGAAATGCTGCAGCACTGGAACTTTAAAAAAACAATACCCAAGCAGACAACCTTAAATCCCGGGATTTAAAGATCATAAATCACAGGGCTGAACTTCTGTGCATGAAATGAATGGGCTGATGGCAACCTAATTACAGAAATGTTTGCTTTAAATGTCCAAGAGTATAATTTTTCAGGGTCTCTCAGCAGGAAACCATCAGCATCCACAGGATAAATGTCCCAAAAGCCTTCCCCACAACCTCTCTGGAACAGGAGCTGTCTCCCAGTGCCTGCACTTGGAGAGACACCCACGTTTGAAGTTTTAACACAAACTGCAGTCCATGTGCAGGTGCTTGCACCAAAACACCCAGACTTTTGTCAAGAGATAAATAATTTATGAGTAGTAACCTGAAAATGACTGGCAGGACATAATTATCTCCCTGTGAGTCAGTGTCTGCAATAAAAATGACAAGGTTTCTTTCATTTACAGTATTAATTGTATTAATAAGTACAGAAGTTTTAAAGTCACCTGCTTAAATACCTCATCTGCATCATTTTTATACGATGATTTGTATATTATTTATATTTGATATAACCCCCACCCTTCCTTTCCTGAGCAGAAACGAGGGGGTGCAAATCTGTGCAATTTTAAATCCTTAGGTTGAACCTCTCACTTGAAATTTAAAAGAACTTTAAAAAATAACTCAAGAAGATAAACCACTTTGCATCATTCATATGAATCACTCCCTGGGTGTAAAGTTATTTTCAAATAAAAAATCACATTCCAAAGTGGCTGCAGAGACGCCAGGAGAGGCGTCCTGGCCAAGCAGGGCCTGAGGAGCTCAGCAGGTCTGGAGCCACCTCAGCTGCTCTGCTGTGGACACGGGGCCAGCCCAGGGCTGTGACCCCACATCCAAAAGGGGGGTCAGTCACCAAACACTTCCAGAAGCAGAGGAGAGGCCATTTAAGCTGCACTGATGTGACCTCGGGATTTGAAATCCCCTGGGAGGCTCTGGGGGCTCCAGGAAACACCATTTTGCCACACTTCAGTGCTAATGAAAAGAGAATTACTCATCCACCAGCACTGGAAATGGGTATTTTCCCCTCTGCTCCCAAAACAGGGGAGGAATGGACTCAGACATTGAGCACAGTGATGGATCTGACAGCTTGGTATGCCATGAGCCAAAATTCCACCTGGAACCACTGATGCCTTTGTGGGGCCACCTAAAAACAGAGGTCAGACGAAATTAAGGGAATAAAATGTGGTTCTATTTACTGAGGGGCCTTCAGGTACATTTAGGGCAGGCAAAGACACCCCCCTCCAAGAGGCTACACCCCAAAAACTGACAACAGGTCACGGGTTTTCATATTTACAAGTTTGGGCCATTTACATATTGGGGGTTAATGTTCCAATTACAGCTTCAGGTAATGAAGTCATTCACCCCAAGTCTGCAGCCCCAACTCACTTTTGTTTACATTTCTCGGGGCCTTCAGGTACATTTTGGGCAGACAAAGCCCACCCAGGGGCTGCACCCAAAATGGACCATGGGTCACGGGTTTTCATATTTTCATAAGTTTGGCCCATTTGCATATTGGGGGTTAATTTTCCAATTACAGCTTCAGGTAATGAAGTCATTCACCCCAAGTTTGCTGCCCCAAGTCCCTTTTGTTCCCATCTCTGGGGCCTGAGGCAGTGAGGAGTCCCTGACTGCCAGGCCTGGAGAGGAATTGTGTCTGCCCAAATGGGACAGCAGCAGCTCCCACTGAACATGGAGTCTGGAGTTATGCACTAAAGAACTGCAGGACCACAAATATCTAAAAAATTGAAAAGTCAAAATCCTAAGGCATTATCACCAACACCCTAAACACACTGACAGCACTGACAAACTGCATCCTGCAGCCCAGAAAACAACAGACAGGTGAAAAACAGCAACTAATTCCTGGGTAAACAGAGCAAAGAAGGTAATCCCTGGAAGGAAGTGCTCAAGCACTTTTGCAAGGAGCTGAGCTGTCCCACAGCACCCAGAGGTCCCCACAGCCCCTGGGACTGTTCCCTCCTTTTTCCAGGGAGCTGTAGCCCAGCACAAAAAAAAAAATTCCCAGCACCAAAACCTTGGGAATGCTCGCTGGGAGCTGCTGCTGAACTTCTCCCTCGTGTTGAACTCATTATCTCGGGACACAGGAGGAGGCAGAGCAGCCCTCAGAAAACAAATGTAATCTCCTGGAAAGAGCACAGCCATTAGATGTTATCAGTGTGCAAAAAAAATTAAAGATTGAGACTGGAGGAAGCTCATGAATTGAATTCTTACAGCACTTCAAAGCAATTTGTGCATGAATGCAAGCATTTATTCTTCTAATTAAAAAAGGGGAAAAGCAAGCAAAATAGCAAGACATCATTTACATGAAAGAGGGGGGAGTAAAAAAACCAAAAACACAACCAAAACTCAAACAAAACCTCCAGTGTTAATCAAGCACAGTGTGGATTCCTACCCAGAAAAGGGAGAGAAAGCTCCAGATTTAATGAGGGAAGGCGAGGATGAAGGAGAGGAGCAGAACTCGCCTCGGTGCTTTCTCAGCCATCCCACAGGAATTTCTACATCCAGCCTTTGGGAGCAAAAAATCATCAGATGTTGTGCAAAGCAGGGATTTGATCTTATTCCTCTCCCTCACTGTTTTCCAAACAAGCCAAGGGTGGGGGCTCCAGGGTCCTGGCTCTGGATCCCAGGGGATGGGGTGGTCCCACCACAGCAGGGATGGAGAGGAGCTTTTGAAATATGGTTTATCCTAAATAAAGGTAATGATCCCAGGGTTCTAAAAATGAGCAGTGCTGAAATGATAATGAATAAATATATTTACCTTTCAAACAGTGAGTAGCAAGAAGTTACACTCAACTCCAGTTTAAAAGTCACGGTGTGCTCTTCTGAGGAGCTCTGCTTAACAACCCTGAATGATTCCTGTGTCTGAAATTAGCCTCCAATTAGCAGCTGAAATTTGTAAGAACTGCCCCCCAAAAATCCCTAAAGGCATTTCACCTGTGCAAACACAACCCCTCAGGTCACCATGCCGGATTTTTTCAGTTTCCACTCAAAACTCCTCCTCAGGCAGGGAGGAGCTTTTTGCAGTTATTTCAATGCCAGGGATGCTCTGTGGCTCCAGACTCCCACAAATTCAAGCCACACATCCTCGGAGTCACTGCAGCAGGGGAGTTCTCCTGGCTTATCCCAGATTTCCCACTGGGTATCCTCAAGTTTTCAAGGGAGAAATGCTCTACCTGCAGCTTCAGCTCCGCTTGGGAGAACTGCCCATTTGGGGCTTTTTGTGAGGTCAGTGTTATTGATCAAAGATAGAGGAAAACGGGGGAGAAATCACAAAAATCACAATGCAAAAAAGCTGCAGAGCAAAGAGGAAAAAGAAACCAGCCCTCAGGATGTTTAGAAACAGCCTGGGTTCTTTTGGAACATTGTTTTTTCCTCTGCTCTCAGTTGTTTTTACCTCCCCAATGCAAACACATCCAGGAACAGACTGGGCTGAGAACTGCACAATCCCAGCTGGGGAGGATGGAATTAATATCTCAAATTGGTATCAGATTCATGTTCTGCAACCTAAATCACAGCAGATCTTGCCACAAAACTGGAAGCACAGCCTGGGACCCTGCCCATCCACACAGTCTTGTAATTTCTGGCCAACAGAGCACAACATGACGAGGACAGGGCAGCCAACAGAAAGTGGGAGCAGATTTCTGCTGTAAAAAAGGGATTTAAACTGGAGGGAAGCAGCTTTTCAGAAAAAAAAACCAAGCCAGGAAGTTGACAGTGGCAGCATTAATTCCTTTCCTGATGTGATGTCATTGCCAGTTGGGTTGCCTATTAGAAAGATCAAAAAGGCCTCGAGTGCACACACACTGTTAAAATTCAAGCAGTAACAGAGGCAATTATTATTTTTCATTCCCTCTATAAATATTATCACAAGCTGCTTTTTAACAAAATGTTTACAAACTATGAAGCAAATCCACTGCTCCTGGTAAATGAACACAAACCAATTTCTCTTTGAAAACAGGAGAGAATGATCTGACCTCTTTGTTAATCTCCAGTCATGTTTAACTTTGCCTAAATAAAATATTTTGGGATCTCTGGAGAAAAGGCTGCTCGTTTACTCCAAACAAATCTCTGCTGTGATTTCCTTCCATGGACTCCCTTATTTGAGAAGCACTTGTGCTGATCATGGGCAGTGTCATCTTCATTAAAGATAATCAAGAATCCCTGGGCAGATATTTGCACTTGAAACTAGATGTTTCATAATATTTCAACATTTCCTACTACACATTCATATTTAATTCTCGAGGATGCTTCAATGCACATAAAATATGGATCAGCCCAAGCAGTTTTCCAATTAGAAATCATTCTGAGCACGAGGCCAACAGGACTGAGTGGCAAACCTGAAATTGAATTAAGGATTTAAGGCTGGATAGAGACCACCTCCAGCTCAGCAACTAAAGAAATTCCCTTTCTGTTGCCTTTCTGTGCAATTATCTGTGTGTTGCACATCTGTCTGAACACGCAGGAACGACACCATAATCCACTTTGGGATCGGGATTAGCGAGTTCAGGCTCCAAGGAGAAATAAAGGCATTAACAGTGCTTTGAATGGAGAATGCAAGTGGATTAATGCTACTCAGGGAATGAATATTCCTGTTGTCTCACAGCTACTCCTGCACTGGCAGCAGGATTTGACTGTCAGCAAGTGGAGGAGGAAAAAAAAATCTTAATGGGCTGAAAAATTTTCATTACACTGAGAGTGATAATTTATCCTCACAAGTTAATGAATAAATTTCAACTTTAATAAATTGCTAATACCCAGGAATTAACTTAGGTCTCTGTTTCAGCATGGAATCTGTAGTTTAATTTCCAGATTCCATGTGTGTTTTCACAATGCAGTTTTTGCATTGGGAACTGACAGACACTGGAGCAGCTCAGAACTCCTGTCTCACCCCCTCAGTTGGACTCTTATTCTGGTTTTTCACTCCTAACAAGGACACAAACAAAAGGCTGCAAAATCAAAAGCATCAGGAGATATAAAAGTTCAAAACATTCCAAAAAGCGATGTCCATCCTCAAACAAAGAGGATAAAAATGAAGGAAGAGTGTGAATTTCAGGGTCAGAATGAATTGAAAGAACATTGAATTTCTTAAGAAGAAAAAGTAAATGATGAAAATGCTCAGGATTTGTCTTGCATGGCTCTTTCTCCAGTGTCTCAGAACACATTAAATCAGGGTTATAGATTAGGGATGTGCTCCTGTTTCTCACTTGCACATGAATGAAGAATAAGTGGCAATAGGGAGCAGCTGCCTGTATCTCACTGTGTGTGAGTGGTAAGAATTTAGGAAAAAAATTTAAAGTAAAAATGACAACGTGGCCACTGTAACAATATCACCAAATCCCAAGGAGCCACTACCACCAATTCCCGGAGTCTTTTCCACATTTCCTGGCTCTGCAGTCCCTCATCCCCCATGCCAGACCTGGCTCCCTCCTCCTCCTCGTGCTCCCACTCTCACCCACAAAAGGTTTCCAGTCTGAGCATTGTCTCATGGAAAAAACGGGGAATGCCAACCCAGTCCCCCCAAACACCAAGTCAGGCATTAAAAAATGAGAATTACTGGACTTCAGGATAGTTTAGGAGTGCATTCTCATTGATAAATGCAGCAATCACTAATTGGTTATGTTAATTGGATATTTTTTAATGCACTTGCATCTGATTTCCACCATTATTACCCACAAGTTACTATTTCTATAAATGTGATTGGATCCTCTCATTTAAATAATCAAAAAAGGGCAAGAGACTCCCACAATTAAGCTAAAAAATATACAAAGTGTAGAAGAAACTGGTGGAAAGAATCGATGTTGATGTGTTCCTTGTGGAGAGAGGGACACAATGAGACAAGTGGTTGCTACAGTGTCAATGTCATTTTAAGTTAACAAGCTGCAAAATTAGCTCTGTTTTTAGAGTTTGGCATATCCTGATCAAGCACTAAAAGACAAAACCAAAACAGATGCACACAAAACAACACCACCCAACCTGCATGGTTGTAATTAACCTATAATTAAAAGTTCATATTCAACTGCTGATAAAGTCCTAATGAAAACAGAGATATTGATTTTAAAAACCCAAAGCTGCATTTAACACAAACCCTATTAATAACCTATTTTCCCACCTGTTATGAAGATTCATTTTACGTTAATTTTACATCCCTGCATTAACCAAAAAAAAAAAAAAAAGCTTTCTTTGATATTTGTGGAATCCCAGGGTGGTTTGGGGTGGAAGAGACCCTTAAGCTCATCCAGTTCCACCCCATGCCATGGGCAGGGACAGCTTCCACCAGACCAGGCTGCTCCAAGCCATTACTCCGGAGAGAAAACCCAGATTATTTCACTCAGTTTGAAGTAAGAAGACCAAATACTCTGCATGGAAACTTCAGGAGGAGAAAACAACACTTGGAAATAGCACTGATGAGCTGGAAACACTTCCAGGACCACCAGGGACATGGAGAGCACACGAGGTCCCTATCTCAGACTGTTCCTACAACGTTCCTAGCCAGGTATTCAAAACTTCCCTGGAAAACCAAGGTAAGGCACACAAGGTGACAAGAAACCCTTCAGGCACAGCTCTGTGACACCCCCGGGTGCTGCAGCAGGAGCAGCCACCACCCCTCGACCAGAAACTGCCCCCTCAGCAGCCCCAGCTCCTTCCACAGCTCAACTCCACGGGATTCCATCAGGATTTATCCCTCCATCAAATCCTGAGGTTCAAACCATTTATCTTTTTTGGAGGTCCTCACGCTACACCAAGGTTTGACCCCTGCAAGAGTCACTCATTTAAGGGCTCCATGACCCTTGTGGGGCCTTTCCAGCTCAGAATACTCCGTGATTTTCCTTCCCTCTGGTTTGAACATTTATCCCCTCTGCCACGCCTTGGAGGAGTGCTGCTCACCACAGAGGTTACACAGACGTTAACAGCCACCAGAAGAGGCTGCTCACATTTCAATTTCTCCACCAAAAAGATTCATTTCTGCCTTCTTCCCCACAGGGACATCTTCAGGCACAGTGGCAGAGGAGGAGCCACGGCCATGGTGAGATGTGAGCAGTGCATGACCTGCAGCTCATCCGAGAGCAGAAGGGCTGCAAACAGCCTCCAAACACTCAGTTTTTTGGGGTAGAAATTTACTGAAGTACGGAAAAACACAAAAGAAAACCAAATTGCCATTTTGTTGCCCAGACAGAAACAAACCCCAGCACCACTTCTCACAGAACAAGAAGTTCTGCTCAGATTTTACAACTCCATAATTTATCACCACATTTGTTCCAGCAGATTTTTATTTTAAATACGAGCTCCCCCCTAAAAAAGCCACAATTAGGTTTTCAAAGATTCTTAATTTTCTTTTCCATGAGGTATTACTGTATTTCCTCGTCCTTGGAGAGTTTTATCTGGGATTACACACATGTACCAAAACACAGCTGTTCCACTTCTTGGCTCCTTTATTTTTTTCCCAGAGAAAAACCTGCCTCTATCAGGCACCCAATTAGCTGCTCACTATCAAAAGGCTGCTCGGGCCTTTCATCTCCTTGAAAACTGGATTCAAGTGAGAGGGTGTCATGGAAACTGTGGCTGGGGTCATTTCCTGTTGCAGTTTTTCAGTCACCAAAAATAAAATAGCAATAACAATAATAGAAGGGTTTTTTGCTGATTAAAAGAAAATGAGTATTTGTTATCCCAGCCTGCAAAGCAGTAGCTGTGTGAAAAGGAAAATTATATTATTTTTCATGAGAAATCTTCATCTGACAAAGTAGAAACTGATTTCAATTCCATGTTCAACACCCCCTTAAAAAACTGAAGATCACACGTGCAGAACACAAAACTTGCAGCAAATACGCAGTGAAATTAATGAAGAATTTAAAATTAAAAGCCCAGCTCACAGTGCTACCACAGACTGTTTCTCTAAGTATTTCACTGAGCAAATGGGATAGAAAATTACAGATAATTATATAGGAGATTCTAGCTAATGAGCTAAGGACAGCACTAAAAACTAAAACAGAAAAAAAAAGGGAAAGTTCATGAACCAGAGAGCTTTTTGGCGTTAAGATGAGTCATAAATAGAGGTAATTAAGAATTAAAAAAAAAAAGAAAACTTCAGTCCTTTGCCAGATTTTCTTCTATTTTGATGAAAAAAAGAGGGAGAGAAAAAAAATTTGCACACATTCCCAGAGAATGGATTTCTTAAACACAAAGTGAGGGAATACCAGGGAAATACAAATAAATTCCTCTTAGAGAGGAATTAAATGACAGATCTGACTTCTGTGAGTGACCTTTGGTAGAGGAGCTTGAGGAACCCCTGACACACACCCATTTCTGAGCACACCTAGGAAGGCCCTCACTTGGTTTTTCAGAAAACGCCACAAGTTCACTTGGCAGGAAGGCCCTGAGTGCTTTGTCTCCAAAAGGTGAAATTCCCCCTCAGCCCAAGGACAGCAGTGCAGAACATCCTGGCTGATCCCGAGACAAGCAGTGCTTCCAAGCCCCGGAGGAACGGAGCCCAGCCCTCTCCCTTTCACCCCGTTGCTGCTCCCCTGGCAGCGTTTCCCAGCTGAATTCCCTCCCAACCCCTCTGAGGGCACCTGGTGCAGCCCAGCCCTCGCTTCCACCCCACAGCCACGGCTCTGCCCTCGGAGGAGCTGCAGACGCTCAGCCCAAGGCACACACAACGCCCTTGGCTCTCCTGACACGATGGAATCCGCGGCACGGAAAACCAGCAGCAAACACACGGATGGAGGGAGACGGGCAGCCCAAGGCGAGGAGCACGGGGAGGTTCATTGTGGTATCCCCACGTCTGCCTGCAGCTGCCCAAGCAGCTCCTGCATCTTCCTCGCTGGGATGGTTTCAGGGGAACACACGAGCAGCGTTTGCGCTCTGACCTTTCCCACCTGGGGTGGCTCAGGGTGGGCACAGCAGGGGCAGCTCCTGCATCTTCCTCGCTGGGATGGCTTCAGGGGAACACACGAGCAGTGTTTGCACTCTGACCTTTCCCACCTGGGGCGGCTCAGGGTGGGCACAGCAGGAATTTCTCCATGGAAAGGGTGCTCAGCCTTGGCAGGGGCTGCCCAGGGAGGTCTGGACAGCAGCAGGAATTTCTCCATGGAAAGGGTGGTCAGACCTTGGTCTGGCTGCTCAGGGTGGGCACAGCAGGGATTCCTCCATGGAAAGGGTGCTCAGCCTTGGCAGGGGCTGCCCAGGGAGGTCTGGCTGCTCAGGGTGGGCACAGCAGGAATTCCTCCATGGAAAGGCTGGTCAGCCTTGGCAGGGGCTGCCCAGGGAGGTCTGGAGTCCCCATTCCTGGATGTGGCACTGGGCTGGGGACAAGCATATCTTGGACTCCACGGTCTTGGAGGGCTTTTCCAACCTTAGTGATCCTGGGATCTGACCAAACTAGAAACCCTACTCCAATCACATCTATCCAATTTATAATTTAATTAAATATCTGCATTTTCCTGCGTATGTTCCCCCACCATTTGGGGTTTTTTTGTTAATAATCTTCTCTCACTTCGCCTTTAGTCAGCAATCTCCAGTGGGTTTCCAAAAAGTTTTTGCAGGAGCAGAAACTCTCTCTGCTTGTGACCCCACAAAGTACCACATGAATTAGCAACCACAAACAATTAGGATTTTTTTCTTTATCAAACAATCCAGGATTTTTTTTTGCTGAACTTTCCCTCTTTTTGTTAATGCAAAGTTAAATATATGTCCACTAAATTCTTGTTCTCATGAAGATTATTGCCAGGCCAAGCTGAACACATCCATGACCTTGCAGCCTTACTTTTTGAGGATGAAAGGTAAGGTTAGAAAAAGTTTTTTTACGAGCCACAGACAGGAAACAAAATGCGGCTGAGAGATTAAACAGAAGATGAACGACAACATCAAATCTCAGCTGACAAAAATAACAAATAACAAGATATTCAATAAATCAAATGCTGTTGTGGTACGTGGCCCTTACAGACAAACCTGAGAAGTAAAGGGACTGGGAAAAGCTGTCCCAGTGTCCCCAGGTGTCCACCCGGGCGTGATTCCCGGGAAGGTCATTGGGAATGCAAAGCCCAGCTGGGCCAGGAGGGGCTGCAGGCTCAGAGCCCTCCCCCACTGCCATCCTGCTCCCCATTATTCTCCACTCAAGCTGAAAGCCACAAGGGCTTCTCCTCGGCCCCGCAGTGTCAGGCAGACTTGGGAAGCTCCGCAGGAATTGCTGAGGGATCCAGGGAGGCACAAAAGGCTCCTGCCACAAAGAGCCCTTTCATCTGGGCCCTGTGGCCATTAAACACGTCCTGCTGATGTGCATGCGCTTTATAAAGTGATTATAAAGTGAAGGCTCAGTCACTAACTCAACTGCACAAAAAGATTTTTAAGTCTGACACTGGAAAACTGGGATTTGAAACGAGGAGCTGGGAATGTTGCACAGCTACTGAGTAACACTCAGGGCCTGGTAACCCAGCTGAACGCGGGTTTTGTATGTATTTTTGTATTTTTTAAGGCTTTCATTTCTTTGTTTGGTGACACTCAGGCACCTCACACTGCTCAGGAAAACATGGAAAAGAGGATTCAAGCCCTGACAGTGTTCCTGCACCAAACACGATGCTCTGAGGACACTGGAATCGCTGCTCTGGCAGGCTGGAAACAGAAAGTTAATAAATAAATAAATAAATTTATTTATTTATTTATTAAATAATAATATTATTATTATTTAATATTTATTAAATAATATTAAATAATAATATTTAATATTATTTAATAAATATTTATTAAATAATATTAAATATTATTATTTTTATTATCAGTAAATATTATTATTATCAGTATTTATTAAATAATAATAAATAAAATAATAAATTAAAATAATAAAATAAATTAAATAAAATAATAATATTTATTAAATTAATAATAAATAAAATAATAAAATAAAATAATAAAATAAAATTTAAAAATAATAATATTTATTAAATAATAGATCAGATCTTGCTGTTACACCATGGATCAGGATGAACTGGTGAGCTGCCCCTCCTGCTCTCAGCAACACCAAAGCTGTGAACAGCCACTTTATCCTCTTTCTCCATCTTTTGCCTCCCTTTCCTTTCCCACAGGGGCTCAGCATCTCCTGAGATTTTGAATAACTAAGGTAGGAACAGACTCCTGCCAGCTCTGTGAGAGAATATGTCATCTTCTGTCCACCAAAAGGAAAGAAATGTTTCTAAAAAAGTCATCTAAAAAAAAAAAAATCTTTTCTTTCTACATCATCAAAGCAAAGGCAGAAGTTGAGGATCCTCCCCAGCAGGGGTGTGGCTGTGAGGCAGCTTTGCATTCCAGCCTGTGCAAACCACAGCCTTGCTACAGCAAGGTTTCTGAATTTTAAATGGATTTTTAGACTTAGGGCCTGATGCTGACACCGGTTCTAACTTCATTTCTGAGCAAGGATCCCAAAAAGGATCCCAAACAGGCTGTGAATCTATTTTCAGGATTAAAATGAAACGTCCTCTCCCAGCAGCAGCAGCTAAACTCCAGTCCAGCTCCTCATGGGACAAGGGTGGTGGAACTGCTGGGGTTTGTCACGCACACCAACACCAGGTGTGTGCTCCATCCATCCACACCCCTGCAGGAACAGAGAATCCCAAACTGCTTAGGGTTGGAAGGGCCTTAAATCCCACCCAGTGCCACCCCTGTGCCATGGCAGGGACACCTCCTCTGTCCCAGGGGCTGCAGCCTGGCCTTGGGCACTGCCAGGGATCCAGGGCAGCCACAGCTGCTCTGGGCACCTGTGCCAGGGCCTCACAAGGAACAATTTCCTCCAAATATCCCAGCTAAACCTGCTCTCTTTCGGTTTCAAGCCATTCCTCTTTCTCCTATCACTCAACGCTCACATCAAAAGCCCCTAATGGATACCTTCCATCAAGCACAGAATTCCAGGGAATTTGGTGGCATCCTGTAATTTATTCCCTATTGGAATAATAAGAAGAATATATATAAAAATGTATATCTAATGTAGAATAAATGTAATAATTTATATAAAATAGTACTGCATATAAGATAATAATATATTGAAATTATATATGTGTAATTTATATACATGATAATGTATATTAAAAGAATAATGTATATTAAAAGAATAATGTATATTAAAAGAATAATGTATATTAAAAGAATAATGTATATTAAAAGAATAATGTATATTAAAAGAATAATGTATATTAAAAGAATACTGTTGAAGAGGTCCCTGCCACACCAGAGCTGCCACCAGGCCACCCCAGCTGTGCAGAGTGAGGCCAAGTGCCACGGGCAGGGAAGTGGCCTCCAGCACCCCCGTGGCACTGGGAAGCCAGGAGACAGGGAATGGCAAACAGGGAATGGCAGAAATGGCAGGAAACAAGGAAAGTAGAGGCCAGGAAATGTGGAGAGACACGGGAAGGCAGCACAAGCCCAGCCCTGCTGCTCCTGGCCCTGCACTGGAGTTTGATGCAGGAGCTGCACAGGAAGCCCCTGTGCTTCCCACGGAGCCACAGTTTGGGATCCAAGCCCTGGACAAGAAGGGACAGATTTTGTAGCAGAGCTGCAGGAAGATGTGATCAATAAAAACAGGGAAGAGCCCGGAACGAGCCTGACCTACACAGTGTGCACGTGCACTGTACCTCAAGAACATTCCCAAGAATCCCAAATGGACGCCTTCCTTCACTAAATACCTGAATCACTACTGTCCCTTTCCCTGCTTGTTTTTCCTCCTCCCCATCCTGACTTTGCAGGCTCTGTGAAGGCACCACATGACACACACCCCAAGCAGGTCTGGGTTTCCAACGAGCCTCCCCAGAGCAGCTCTGCATTCATTTCATCCCCAGCCCACAGCTGCTGCACCTTTGCTCCTCCAGGAGCAATCCACCATTCCCAGCACTGAACACCGTGCTGATGGATGCTGGCTTTCATTTATTTTTGGAGGCTGAGATTCTATTCTTGGAAAGGTAGGAAAAAGCAGCATTTCAAAGTCTGAGGTTGCAATTACCAGAATATACTTTTATAAAAAATGTATTTCTAGACTTTCAGCCAACCACTTGCTGAATAAATACATAAATAATGAAGGGGGAGGCAAAATTCTATTTACGTGACATCACAGTGAATTGATATTTTAAAATTCATGAGATTGAGTTTCACACCAAATAAAAATAAACAACTGGTCATTTCTATTTCTATTAAACAAGTTATCTCCTATCATGGCTATGTTGGGGTTGCTTTAATTTTGGCTTTGCAGCCAGTAGTTTTAATGGAAACACACCATCACCAGAATGTCAGTATTTAAAATTTCAGAAACCAAACACAACTTTTGGAATAAAATTCTGTGTTCCCAGTGGTGAGCTCAGCACAGCAGAGGTTCCTCTCTGCCAAGAGCAGCTGCATCATCAGTGAACTGAATTTAACAACTTCAAGACCATCAAGAACATCCATCAAAGCAGCTACTGAAATGATCTAGGGATTGTAAAATAGCAGCAGAATTCAAAAGGAAGAGCCAGGATAGGATCATTTATAATTATAGCTTCATTTCAGTCAAAAATAAGAAATTAAAGAGAAGATTTCTTGTTTTCCCTAATTGCACTAATGAGAAGCTTGGCTACTTAGTGCCATCAGGTTTGGGTTTGCACCTCCACCTTGGTGAAGCTCATCTGAAGCTAAAAAACTCTCAGAACTTCACATTTCCACCCTCCTCCTGCAGTGCACGTGAATATTATCTTTCTTCCATTTTTTAAATCAAAACCTCCTTCAAGGAAGACACAAGAGACTGTGCACCCAGAAATAAGATATTCTAATTTTAATCACCCAGATGAAAGGCAGAAATTTGCAGTTGAAAGCCAGCTGCCTGACCACAGCTGCCTCCTGTGACAAACAAGCATCCTCAGTGCTCATTCCTGCCTGCTCCAGAAAGTGCAGTTTCCCTGTAAAATGCTGCGTGCAGCTGAACTCCACCAAAACAGACCAAGGGAATAAATCCCACAGCACACCTGGCAGTCCTGGACAGCCACCGGCAAAAGGAATCAAAGAGAATTCTGAAATTCATATTCCAGACAATTCCTTGGGCAAACAATGTGCCCAAGGAAGTCGAACTACCTGCAGCTGTAGCTTATTTAAATGAAATATCCTTTCATTGTTAAAACTGCTAAGTGTATTAACCTCAAATTAAAAGCATGTCTGTTTTTCTCCTTCTGTCCTTCCATGCCACACATAAACCTCGTCTCCAAAATGCTGCTTTGGTCCCTCTGGAATACACCTGTCCGTGAGGGCTTGACCAGATTGTTGCCAACTGGAAATAGAGACTAGAGAAAAAAAAAGGCCTTTTTTCTTCCAGTAACAAAATATGAATTGCAATTTAGAATCCGCGGAGTGGAAGTGGCTTTTCCTCCTCATTTCACACTCCCTGCAATGATGGGAGATCCTTTTCTTTCTTATTCTCCCATTAGTCTTTATCAAAAGCCAGAAATCCCACATGACTTCAACACTGGAGAAAAGAGGAAAAACAATCTGTTAATTCACTGACCACGAACAAGGCAATAAAAATCTCCTGGATGTGACCTCCTCCTGTACCCACCTCCCACCAGCAGCTGCCCCTGGGCTGCTTTGCAATGGACAGGCAGCCACTGAAAGCAAAACTTACTTTTTGGAAAATTTCCTTCTGCTCCCACAATTCCATAGCCACGCCAAGGAGTCCATTGTGGGCTATTCCCAAAAAGCTCTCCTGGCTTCCAGCACATCCAACCCCTCAGCAGCCCAAAACGCCTCACGTCACTCATTTTTCTCTTCCAGCACAAGACCATAATCCCAGTTCCCAGGCTTTGGGAAGCGTCAGGAGCTGAGGCATCACCCCGTGCTGGAGCAATCCCACCTGGCACAGCTCCAGGAATGGTCCCTGGGCAGGAGCAGCTCTGCTGGCACCCACAGCTCTCCTCAGCTGCAGCACTGCCTGGCCAGTTCCCAGTTTCTCATCCGTGTCACGAGCAGGGAAGGACAAGGAATCACCACGGGCAGGGGGGAGCACAGAGCTGATCCCTGTGCTCACACAGCTCCTGGGGAAAGTGCTCTGCTGTGGATAAACCCCAGACCTCGTGCTAACTCCCCACCCTTCCAGTGCCCAGTGCTGCTGTGACACTCCTGCCCCACACGGTTTGGGGCTCCTCTCTTTTCCAACAAATAAAAGCTCTCCTGGCTCTGCCTGTGCCCTCCCCAAGGGCTGGAAGTCCTTTCCAGCCCTGGCTCAGAGGCTGCTCCAGGCAAAGAGGCTCCCAGTGCAGCTATTGCTGGGAGCCTGTCCCCTCTCCCCAGCCCACCACCACAAACACCTCCCAGCTTTTGTCTGATCCGAGTCCCGAGGCGAAACGCAGCCCAAAAGGAAATGTTTCCAATTCTTCCTTTGCTGAAAGGGAGAGAAGCAGGCTCTGAGCAGGGTCATGGAGCACCTCAGCCCTCTGCTGTGGTACCACCACATCACCTCTGCCCAGCTGAACTCATCTCCACCTGCGCTTTGGTGTGAAATCCCCCAAAACCAGCACAAAAACAACCCTACCCGGGTGAACAAACCAGAAATCCTGCTTAAGGCGTTCCAGCTCCCAGGAACTTTTATGGCAACTTCCAGATGTGTCTATTTTGAAGGTTTTTTTTTTTTCCCCTGGCCTCATTCCCACCTGTGACAAGCCAAAGTAGAGCCAGAAATTCCTCCAGCATCGCAGGGATATGTGCAAAAGAAGGTCAAAACCGGACAGGGAGCGCTGGCTAGACAGTTCTGCAGACATGCTGAATGGAAAATTGCAGTTTTTTATCCAAAAGGTGGAAGGGGCTTCAAAGCAAACAGTCCAAGTTGTGCAAATCTGCGAGCTCAGAGGCCAACAGCTCCACGAAAAGCTGGTTTTATCAGCTGCTGCTGGCTGGGAAGCTGCTAAAGGGAGATGTAATAGTTTGCTTTTACTAATTATTGTAATTGTGCAAATATACTTTTGCAAAATCTCCTGGGAGACTCTCCATGGAGGCAGTTGATAAAGTGACTCCATTAACACTTTTCCTGGGATTGGAAATGAGTGTTCCTGATTTGTGGCACCAGGATTGTTTCAAAAGTCAGCTCAGCTTTTCACTGCTAAAGCAGACACATAATTTCATCCAGATTTCTGCACAGGGTAAGAACACACAGAGCACAAGACTCAAGCAATAACTTGGCTTGTGTTTTATATCAGAAAAGGAAAATTTCCACAACAGACATTGCATAAGCAGTAGTGTTTTTACACTGTTTTTCATGGAAAAGAGAACACAAGGATATTCTTTCAGATTTTATCAAAACTGCATGGTATTCAGCAACAACAAGCTACAGGAAAATGATTATTGAGGAATGCAGGCTCTCTATATTTTTATACTTTATTCTGCATTAGAGCTATTAATCAAAATCTCAGCAAAATTTCTGACATACACAACAAAGATTGATGCATCAGATAAGTCTCTAAAGTTGCAATTATTAAGTTATATTATTCATTTACTGAAAAAAAAATAGAAAGGAAAAAAATTTACTATTTTCCTATTCAGCTGCATCAAAATAAATCATTCCTGGGCCATTATCCAACCCTTATCCAGGAAGCGTTGCCATTTCCAGGTTCACAGAGACCCAGGCTCAGGTAGCCCCAAACCCCACTTGCATCTGTGGAGTGCCCCAACAATGGAAATAAACAAAACTTGGGGCATTTCCTTAGAGCTGGGCAGTTCCATACACGAGGGCACTGAACTGACAAGGCTCCAAGCATTTCTTGGCCAATTCCTCCCCAGAAATCGACAAACAAAAAAAATCTGTTTTTTCTCAATTCTCCCTTTTAAAACACAGATATAAAAGAAAAACTGGGAAACACACACACAAGAAAACTTCCTATTTTTTTTTCCAATTCAAACACATCTTGCCTCTCTGAAAGAAGAGAATTTCTCGATGCTTTTTACAACAAAAATTAGGGATTTTTCTGCCCAGTGCCTGGCCAGGCTATGACAGCAGAGCAGCTTCTCAGGCACTCCAAAAAAAAAAAATAAATAAAAATAAAGTGCATTTCCCTGCGTGCCTTCCTGGTGTTATCAGCCCTGGCGCAGCCGAGATCCCCAATCCCTTCCCAGGATATTTGAATTCCTGCTGGCTGCGCGGGGTCCTCGGGCACAGCCCATTATCTGCCAGCCCACCTTGCTGCTCCCCATCCCAACTTTTATCTGGCCGGCCCAGCCGCATTCCCGCTGTTTGAAGTGGAATGTCAGCCTCGGCTGATGCCACAGCACTGAGGATGCCCCGACCCTTTGAAGAGACTCAAAGCTTAATTAAAAATTCAGATTTGGTCTGCCCTTCCAGCAGGACCTCTCGCTGTCTTTTGGAAATGTTTCATGGTAGGAAAATAAAGGAATATGTGTGGAAAAGGATAAAAAATTTGGGCTGTCAGAGAGCCTCGGATAAAGCTGCTGTAGCTGGATTCAAGCTAAGGCATAATCATGGAAAACAGATGAGGTTTTGCTCCACTGCTTTCTGCTCTGTAATTATTACTACAGCACACACTACTGCCAAATAATATTAAAATAACCCAAAAAGGTACAGTCAAACACTTAACAGCCTTCCTTACTTATGGGGGTTTTTTGTATTTCAGCTTCAAAGATGAAAATAATAGGGAAAATAAATAAATAAGCAATTTTTTGTGCTGAGGGTGCACAAGGTGCAGGTTTCAGAGCTGGAGGATGTGGGGTTTTACACCACTTGCTGTGCAAGTACCTCACAGTCAGCACAGATTTATTTATACAGAGCCATCAAGAGAAGCAGAGAAACGTGTGAAAACCCTGATTTCAGAGATGGAGGACCACCGTTCTGCCATTTAAACTGGTCTGCAGGACAGCTCAAAATGGGATTTATCTCTTCTAAGTAGTAAATCCATTAGCATAACCCAATTAGAAAAAATAAATAATGCTGTGTTCTGTCAGCGCTCATTTTCAAAAGGATTGAAAAAATGGAGAGTTCTGGTGACTCCAACTCTCTGCCATTACCCAAAAATTTTCAAAGAATGTGGATTTTTCAGCCCATATAAACCCTTGGACATGTCTGTGTCTCCGTGTTGTGCTTGCCTGAGCACAATCTGTTCTTCTTGAAAAACATATGGCCAGACAAGCTATTAGGGAGATAAATAAATAAATAATGTGCTTGCCAATCAGCCAGGAGAAGCCTGTACGAAGCTGTTATTTTACACATCACTGCATCACCTGATGTATTAACATATTATTGTTTGCACAGTATTAATATTAAGAATAAACAGGGAAAAAGTGACCAGCAAACTGTTTTTTCCTCAGATTCAAAATGCATTTTTTTAATTCCAGCCCCCAAATCAGTAGCAGACAATGAGAAAGGGCTGTGCTTCCTTCTCAGAGCAGGAGCTAAGGATTAAGATGGCAGAGCTGCCTTCACAAGTACTCGAGGCCCTCTGGGCCTACAACTTTTGTTACTGTCTGGCTGGAAACATCAACATGCGTTTTGGGAGTTATAGAGGCATTTAATGCTTTTCATCTTCAAAGCATTTCTTATCCTTTCAACTCTGGCTGCAAGTATTATATCCCTGTTTTGGAGATGGAAACGTTACCTTGACCCACAATATCAAAAAATATTCCTCACCTCACCCAGAGCAGATTTAGAGGATTAAACCTCACCAAAACCAAACCAACCACTCGCAAAAGTTCTGATTTACTCTTTTCCTCCCAACTAAAGAATTTCAGTTGTTTCAACCAACAACCTCCCCTGTAATTTCAGCCAGGCCAGAGAAGCTGGGATCAGATGAGCCAGGTAACAGCGGTGGTGAAACTCCACCCACAGACCAGGTCACGCCACAACCACCAATTTAGCTATAATTTTAGTAAAAGAAGGCTCTTAACTTTTAATTAGTGCTGAGTGTCAGCTCTGCCCAGGAGAATATATTACAGGACTGTCACACAAGCAGTCATTGACCGAGCTGCAAGCCATGCCAGGGGATATTGGGGGTTTGCTGAGGAACGGCAAGAACACGGAGCTGGGAGTGCACACCGCCTCCCAAGGATGCAGCCTGCTGCCAGGAGCATTCCCTGGAATGACAGGGATGCTGCCAACGTGCTCTGGCTGCCAAAAAACAAAGGAACAGTTACAGGTGACTGTGGTACAGCACAACCCTCCGTCCCACAGGAGGAAAAGGGAGGGAAGAGGTTGTGGTGAGGTTGTTTCTGCTTGATTTGGGAAATCACTCTGGGCAGAAACAAACAGATCACCTCTGCTGCTCAGGGCAAAAATTCCTGTAAAGATGTCAATGTACACACTACTCACGCCCCAGGATGTGGAAGGGAAGACACAGAATATTAAGACACAGCAACAACATTAGCTGGGGGTTTGGCAGAACTGTCAAACAGAGGGGGAACAATAATTAATCAGAGCAACAGAGGAAATCAGACAACTGATGAACTTTCAATATTTAACCACTCCTGGAGAAAGAACAGAGGCAGACACTGAGGAACTCACACACTGCAGAGCCCAGCACATGTTCTCACTAAGGGAATCCCTGGTACAGTGCAAACATGTATAATCTAATTGGAAATTTAAATAAGAAACTCTTAAGCTGCTGCTCAACACATCCAGCAAATGATGCAACTCACGAGTTGTCACCTACACTACATGATCCTCAGCTGCTCTAGGCAGTACCATTCAAGGAATGGATTCATAAATTAAACCAGAGCACTTGCACAAGGAAACAAAGCACTCCCAAAGGTAACAGTGAGACACTGCCCTCATGCAAGTCTCTGGAAATAGAAGGCAGTGGTGTGAGTGCCAAAATCAATTGTCACACTGGTGTGCCACCAGGAGCCTCTCCCATCCTCAGTCTGCCTGGAGCTTCAGCCTCTCTTCCAGCTGTACCTTACTCCTCTCAACAATGCAAAATGATGTGATTTTACAAGAAACACTGAGTCCTCACTGCTGCAGGAGCAGTGCCATGAAGCACAGGTAGAAGGAGAAGGTACCACAGGAAGGAGACACCATGCAGAGAAGGAGCTGGGTCACAGCACCGCCAGCACTCCCGCAGAAATCTGATTTATTTCATATCCCACGCTCATTACTCCCTGCCCCTTCTCACAGGCATTTAAGGCTCACAAATCCCATCCTTCTCCTCTTACCTCTTCCCTTGCTCCTCTGGTGTCCGCTCTGGAGACTCCAGCTCATCTGCCTTCCTGCACTTACGGAGGCTCTGTGCACACTTTCCTCCTTTCCCAGACTCAAAACACACCCAGCCAACCTCTCACCTTGGCTCCACTGAAGCACTTCCACCTGCTCCCGCACTCATTGGATGCTCCCTCCCCACCTCCAGCTCAGACCGACCCTTCCTGCAGAGCCCTCTGGTGACACCACCTCCTGCCTCTCAGCAGGATGTGCAGATGTGGGAGCCACAGCTGGCAAGGGCCAGAGCGTGGGGAGAGCACGCGAGGGAAGCATTAAATCCTGCCACTTCCTCCCCTCTGCTTCATGAAGCGAAATAAAACTGGATATCAGCCCTTCCTCCCACCACCACAGCTTCCCCTCTCCAGTCCTGATTTGGGGCCTGTCACCCCCTAAACCGGGACAGCACCCTTGGATTTGTACCCACTTAAAGCACAGAAGTGTTCTCACTCTCCTTCCAAAAGCCCACACCTTTCTTTTGTCTTTTCTGCAGACACAACCTGTTTGCATCATCCCAAGCATCCCCACCGTGGCACCAGGTGCTCACCACCACTCCCCAAGAGCCCTGAACGGCAGAAAAAATGGGGAATTCTGTGCCAGCTACACCCAGCCCTGCCTGAGCAGGCTTTGGAGATTTCAGCCCTAAAACCGAGTGAGAAGCACGGGCTGCAGTGACACATGTCATAACATTTTTTTATTCTACAGTAGGAGGTCAGCAAAAAAAGCTTCTAAAATCAGGGGAGGTTTGTTCCCACCGGTTTTTAATCTTAAACAGCTGTAACAATGTTCCAGGGGGGAGCAAAGGACAGGCTGGGCATTAGCGAGATGAGAGTTGAGACAGTCAAAATATGAAGCATATAAAAATAGAGCTGCGCATGAAAAGGGTTTCAGTTTAACTACCAGTTCCACCACATTAAATTACTTCGGGGCCTTAAATATCCAACTAATAGTAAACAGAATTTTAACATTATTTGCATCTCCGTGCACTGGCATCCAGACTGTTCCCGAGCTCGGATCATCGGTACAATTCTTGGAAAGAAAACCTGGCTCATCCTATGGGTCATTCTTGTAACAATGTATATTTTTGTGAGCTGCTTTTCCAAATACAACACACGTTGAGATGATAGTATTTTATTTTTTTTTACGCCAGAAACGGATTTAGCAACGCAATTATATTGCCTTAATTTGCATTAACAGAGACTCCACCAAAGCAAAGGATTATGCTTATGTCTTTTGAGGGGAAATATACACATGCGTATGCACGGCAGAAGGGGGAAAAAAAGAGACTTCCTTGAATTCAGTACATCAATAATGTACCTTGTTAAGTGAAGTCATTTAAATCCGCGTCTTCTCAGCATCAAGGACAAGAGACAGCTCAGTGTTTGCCCGGACAAAACGAGCCCTAGGAGGCCGCGCAGCACAATGATGGTCCAGAGGTGAGAGAATGCAGCCAGTTTAGAGAAGATAAAAGGCCATTTGGGTAGAGACCCCCGCTGATCCTATGAAAGTGTCTCCTTTTCAATTTGGGAGGCTTTTAAAACTGCATTTGCTACTGACCATACCTTCCCCTGAAAGGCGCCTGGGATCCGATTTCACTTTTCCCCCCCTCCAGGGAGGGTCGGCAGCCGCCGGCTGTACCGCAGGTACCAGCGCTCCCCGCAAGCCCCCCGGCCCCTGGCCGAGCACCCCGCAAACAGCACACAGCCCCGGCACCGAGCACAGCCTTCCCCCGAAAGCAGCATCCGGACAAACTCCGGGGCCGGGAGCCATCGCTCCCCCGATCGCCCCGCGGCTCCTGCCCGCGGGATGCTCGGCCGGGACCGGCTCCTCCCCGAGCCCCCCGCCCGGAGCTGCCCCGGGCTCAGCCCCGAGCCCGGGCTCGGACCCCTCCGCGACTGCGGGGGGCGGTTTGGGCTACTCCTATTCTGTAAATCGCAAATAAAACAAGAAACTGACCGTGCCCCGCCGCTACGGCCCCGCTCGCCTTCGGGAGGGAGGCACGGCGGGGAAGCGGGGCCGGAGAGAGCCGGGGCTGAGGGACCGGGGAGAGCCGGGGCTGAGGGAGAGGGGAGAGCCGGGGCTGAGGGAGCGGGGAGAGCCGGGGCTGAGGGAAACAGGGCTGAGGGACCGGGGGAAGCCGGGGCTGAGGGGAGCCGAGGCTGAAGGGAACAGGGCTGAGGGAGCGGGGAGAGCCGGGGCTGAGGGGAGCGGGGCCGGAGGAAGCCGGCCAGCCCGCGCGGGGGGGAGGGAAAGTTTGCGAAGAAGAAAAGAACCGATGGAAGAAAGAAAGGAATGGAGAGAGAAAGGGCAAGGCAGGAATCGGGAAGAGCGTGTGGAGGAGGGAAGGGAAGGGAAGGAAGGAAGGAGGGAAAACCAGGCGAGGCGCGGGCCGGGCCGGGCCGTACCTGCATGGTGACGACCCTCAGCTCCTCGGTGGCGAGTTTCCTCATCTGGCTGGCCAGGACTTGCGCCTCGTCCAGGATGGAGAACTCCGCCTCGGCGGCGCCCAGCGCGCACAGCAGCGCCAGGCACAGGAGGCCGAGCGGCCCGCGGTGCCGCCGGGCAGGGTCCGAGCGGCCGGGAGCGCCTTCCCAAGAGCCGCCGCTCTGCCTCCTTTGATTCTTTAAAATATTTTTAAACTCTCTTAAAACTTTTTTTTTCCCCCTCCCCTTTTATTTTATTTAGTTTGCTTTATCAGTGTTCAGGGTCTGCTTTCGCAACCCCGAGCACCAAGGCATCCGTCCCCGGGCACGGCACCGCCCGGCGCGGCCTCGTGCGGAGCAGCGAGCCTCGGGGGAATGTTTGTAGTGCAACTGACACGGGCAATAAACAAATAAATGAATGGGAGGAACGGCGGCAAACACACAGCTGCGCTCCCTGGGAGAGCGACACGGATAAGGCGACAGCCGAGATACCCGCAGGAATATCTCCTTGGGGGCAGGAAATCAAGAATCGTTGAATGGTTTGGGTCGAAGGTCTTTAAATCCCACCCAGTGCCACCCCTGCCATGGCAGGGACACCTCTCACTGTCCCAGCCCCAATGTCCAGCCTGGCCTTGGGCACTGCCAGGGATCCAGAGCAGCCACAGCTGCTCTGGGCACCCTCCCAGTGAAGAATTTACTCCTGATTTCCAATCTAAACCTAATCCCCTTCAATTAAAAGACATTCCCCCCTTGTCCTCTCACTGTGCCCTTGTAAAAAGCTGTGTTGATGCCATGTGCACAAGCACACGACGAGCCCTGCATCCAGTGACCTGTAGGAGCATATCAAAGTCTAGAATCACAGAATAAGTAAATGGCAAAAGACATCCAAGACCATCAAATCCAGCACCACTAAGCCATGTCCCCAGGTGCCACCTCCACTCCTGACCATCAGGAACCAAGGTACAACATCAGGTTGTGTTGGAAAAACTCGAACAATTAATAAATTTTGGACCTGGAGGTCCTGCACAGCAATCAACAAGCCCAAGAGGCCAAACACCAGGCCCACACAAAACACACACCCTCCAGATTTACTCTTCAGTAATTAACACTTAATAATTGTGCAGGTGTAGATAATGTTTAAATAAATCTGGCCTGCAGAGACACAAAGGCTTCAATAACCCACATGCACAGGTACATTTTTAAGAGTCCTACCAGAGCCACTTGTGTCCTGTAGCAGTAAATTCCAGGAGTTAGCAATTCATCCAAGCATTCATACAACGTATTATTTACTATAATCATATCCTACTGCCTTGAAATGTGGTTTCGATTTGCTTTAATGGTTGATTTTTTTGACTTCTCCCAGGTGCTGGTGCCCACAGGAATTCCTCATCCCACGTTGTCAAGGATGGGAGCTGAGAGCTGAAAGTTGCTTCTCCCAGCAGCACCTGCTGGCACCTCTGAGGGACATCAGCAAAACTCTCTTTCATTTGATTTTAATAAATAAAATATAATTCTTCCTATGCAAAAGCTGCATCAGCTTATCCTTGCCTTTTGTTCATTTAGGTGATTTATGAGCTTAATATTATTTATATTTATACTTACATATATTTATATTTTTGTGTATTTTTAGTCAGGATTCCTGAGAATCCTGGTTTAGCCAAAGCAATCCAAACCCAAAGCATGCCTCTCAAAGCTGCCCTAATTGTTACCTTGTATTTCCATTGCTGAAGCAGTCTTTGCTACATGGAAGTCAAGGATATTTTCTTTCCATCATGCTGAAGCTTCTGCACCTCTGCTGCAAAATCTTCCCTGGGTCCAAGTGAGAGGCAGAACTCAGCCAAATTCATTCTTAGCAGTGGTCATTTTCATATTATATTTTACTTTATTTTATTAGATTCACCAGTGGAGGACACAAAGGTTTAGCCAAGTGGTTTTTCAATATCCTGGCTAAACCACATTTTAAAATTTTTTATTTTATTTCTAATACAGCTGCATGTTTGAAAGCTTCATATCTGAACTTTGTTACATAATTAATTATCAAATCAAGGTCACAGCCGGAGCTCAGTCAGTAGCCAGCTGCATTTGGAGCTCCAAGGATTTCCAAGTCATCCCATTCCTGCACCCCATCACAGGGTAAAGGCTACAAATAGAGTTTTTTGTGCTAAACTAACCCCAGGAAATGAATGAGGCAATTGTCCTTG
This sequence comes from Passer montanus, assembly GCF_014805655.1. Taxonomy (NCBI): domain Eukaryota; kingdom Metazoa; phylum Chordata; class Aves; order Passeriformes; family Passeridae; genus Passer; species Passer montanus. The sequence goes on along the minus strand of NW_024367149.1, from coordinate 11,092,321 downwards.
GGCTTCCAAAGCCCCAGGATGCTGCTGGTGGCGAGGGAACTGCCTGAACAGGTTCCACATTTTCCTGCACAACCAAAACTCACTGACTGCAGAGCCCTGGAGGCAGAGCTGGGCTCCTCCTGGAGTTCCCATGTGCGTCCTTTCCTGCCTCCTCTGCCTCCCTGGAGCAGCAATCCACAGAGCAGGGAGTTGTTCCAGGATGTGGGAACCAGCCCCGACGCAGAATTCCAGGGATCCACCACTGGGGTGTTTCTAAACCAGCTGGGCTCGTGCTCACTCAGTGCCACATGACAAAATGCTGAGGGAAAGAGAGGAAAAAATCTCTCTCCAAAGTGCCAAGGGGGAAAGAGATAAAGAAAAAACCCCAAAATTGAGATTCCGTGGTCTTTGGATGTGAGTTAAAGCTGCCAATTCAGACATTCTCGTGTTTGTCACCTCCTCAAACCTCGTCTTTCAGGGCTGTGGATTAAATCTCTCTCGTCCTATTATAGAATCATGGAATTGTTAAGGTTGGAAAAACCTCTAAGTTCATCAAGCCCAGCTCCACGTTCACCATCCTCCAGTGCCACATCCACACATTTTTTGGACGCTTCCAGGCATGGTGACTCCACCACTGCCCCGGCCAAGCCTTATCCATGAGGAAATTTCTCCTGCTGCCTGATCTAACCTCCCCTGGTGCAACGTGAAGCTGTTTCCTCCCATCCTGTTATTTTGCTTTGGAATAAACCCTGGAGAAGAGGAGGATCCCCCTAGCTTGGCTTGTGGCATCCCAAAATTGCAGTGTGTGCTGCTGTGGGCTGGAGAGGGAAAGCACCCAAAGGACAAAGAGCTGAAGGCTCTGCTCTGCTAAAAGCATCAAAAACTCAGACTGCAAAATTGAGGCCAGCCTTGAAAAACATCCCTCTTTCTTTTCGAGAACATGGCAAGGGAGCTGGAGTGTCAGTGCTGGAGTGTTGGGAAGAGGAGGAACACGTGTCAGATATAAATCCCAGCCCCGTGGTGGGAGTGAACTCGCTCTGACAGCAGCACAGGCAGACGCCAAGCGGGTCAGTCGGGAAACAGAACAAGAGGGATGGCTCTGGAATAGCTGGAGCACGCAATGGCCCTGCAGAAAAACACTATTCCTGTAGGGAATGACTCAACGTGGCTTATTCATGGTGTAGCCCCTCTGCAGGGATCAGGATACTGCTGATGTGTCCTCGCCGGTTGCTCTGCGGATAAATATTTCATTTCTACTCTGAAATTTAACTGTAAATACAGATCCACGTGGAGGCAGAGGTCTCTTCTCTCCCCAGGTTGCTGTTCTTCCTTCACTCCCTGGCAGATCCCTGTACTCTCACAGCAAATTGGAAGCCCCACAAGTTGAAAAAATGTGGTCAGACCATTGGAAAATCCCCTTAAAATGGACACTTCTTTTATGATACTGACCTTCAGGCCTGCAAGCAACACAATATACACTCCAGAAGGTTATTAGCTAGTTATAAGATAGTTTGGAATAATGAAATAATTTGGAATAATAAGATAGTTTAGAAGCCTCACAGCTCCTGCCCAAGCCTCCTCCCAGTCCCCAGCCTGTCCCTAACTGGTCACGTGCAAACTGCACATCCAGAAACCCTCCCAGGGATGGAGCAATCCCAGCCCTCACCAAGAAAGGGACTGAGCAACTCTTTGTGGCTCTCTGACCTCCAAGCAAAGGCTAAATTTACTCCTTTGGTATAAATCCAGGATAAAAATAGAGAAAATGAAAGTTTGCATGGACTACTACTTCTCGCTTTGCTGCAATTCTTGCCCTGCATCGTTTCCCAGTTCACGTGCTTTATTTCATTTTCTGATCTGACCCCTTTTCAATTTGCCTTAATTTGATTGTGGCCATCAGCACACAGGCCAAGTCTGAGGGCTCCGTTTCCCCATGTCGATTTTCATGTTTAGTTTCCCATCCCTCTCATTATGCCTCTAAATATTTCCTCTGGAAGTTACAGTTTTGTGTTAGTTTTGGCTGCAGTTCCTGCTTCCCCAGTAAGTTTGATCTTTGCTCACTCCTGAGAGTTACAAGTTGCACACTGGATTAAGCCAAGGCTAGCAACTCTAATTTGTGGATTTAGGGTGGAATTCTTGGATTTAAGGTGGAATTTTTCAAGTAGCATTTGATTCATGCAATCTGGAAACTGCTCCTCTAAACCTTGTTTTCTTCTGTGCAGATGACAAACCATGTTACACATAGAAATAACAGTTCCTTGAACATATTTCATTAACTGGGAAGGCGCCTGTGTAACTGTTTTTAGGTCTGCACTCTTACAAGCACCCATTTGCACAAGAATCACGTGCTAGAGTCTGTAAGACTTGAAACTCTGATGCCTCAGGTTTGGGTTTTCTATTTCCAGACTCTGAGCTGCTTCAGTGTGTGGGGCTGGGCTTCACACGAGGGGATGGGGAGCTCTGCACAGAGCAGGGACACAAAACAATTCCTGCTCCAGCTGGGCACCAAGGACAAATGATCCCAATCCCAGGCCAGGAGCACAAAGCCCGTGGGCTGCAGAGAGAAAAACAAGCAGGGTGGGACTGCAGGGGCTGCAGTGGGGTTGGACACTGCACTGCAATGTGCACATGGAGCAGAGCTGAGCCCAGGGAGAGACCCCGGCAGCGCTCGTGCATTTTGGGGCCATTTGGGTTCATCCTGGGGGCAGCCCTGGCTGGGCTCTGCTGCTGCCCGAGGTGGATCCATGGAGGAGATCCTTTGGATCAATCTCTGCTTTGTTCTGGAACTTTCTCCAGTCTCTGCTCCAGGACAGCCTGCACAAGGCATCAACTCCAAGTTTTATCTCCTAGAGCAACATCTGCCCACTTAATCAGTCATTGCCCTGCAGATTACAACCAGCCATGAAAATGGAAAAAATGCCTTGGTTCCCTCCCTCTGCAGCAAGTTTGCCTGTGAGAGCATTCTTTCCACAGCACCATCATCACCAGATAATATATTTAATATATTTAATGAAAGCCATCACGTGTGTGGTGTGGGATTTCAAAGTGAGCATTGTGCCCAGCTGCACAGCTCAGGACTGGGAAAACCTGATGTGAGCAGCAGGGCTGCAGCACAGAATCCCTGCTGTGGGCTCTGATTTTACACTGAATTTTATCCTAAATATCCCAGGGATGATGGAAGGGAGAAAACAAACTCAGAGTCTTCAAACCCTCGGCATTGCAGGGCTGAAATGTTTAAGCAAGAGTTAAACACAGGGAGAGGCAGAGGCCACGAGGAAGAGGGAGGCAGATGAATGGCTTGGGGTGGATGCTGGAAGTTGATGGAAGGACCTGGGGGTCGTGGTTTGCTGCTCCTGCAGGTCCCAGAGAGAGAAAGTGGAAGACAAAGGCAGAAAGTTTGGAGCTTTCTGGTATTCCAGTAAGGAATTTACAGGGATTTTCTTACCTGTCAATTATTTGGGGTCTGGGCACAAGAACATCTCTTTCTCCAGGAAGAAAAAGTAACTGTGTGTGGTTTAACCATGGTGTTAAAGCAAAAATCCAGGATACAGGAGAAGGAATCGCAGAGTGGCACAGTGATAGAATCACATAACAGACACCATTTATCCAGTGCAGGAAAGCTGCAGCCCAGCAGATTGGGGTTATTATGACCAGATGGCATTTTTTAACCTCTTGTCCAGCAGTCCTGGCAATTTCTAAGCCATGACCTCTCTACAATCCCATAATTACCTGGGAGGGAGCCTGTTTGGCTGTGAACATTTCACCTGGCACCCATCAGAGTGTTCATCCTGTTCTTGCTGCACCACCTGAGCTTTCCCAGGCTGCAGCAAAGCCTCTTCCCCAAGCTGAGATTCCATCTCATCCCAGCTCCAGGCTGGGGAGCTTTCCTTAGCTCAGCACATCTCCTTTGTCCATAAAACACCTGGGATCACCCCTTTTAGCAGCACAGCCCCCAGTTTAGTGGGAATTCCCTTAGAGATGGACAAGGTACACCAGGAATGACCCAAAAAATTGTGAAGGAGAAGCAAACTCCACTCAAAACAAGCTGAAGGAACTCCTTGAATCCCCCTGGTTCTGTCCTGAATCAACACCACGTGGATTATTAAGCATTTTTTGTGGTTGTGGGTGAAAGGACAGACCCATGCTGTGAAGCAAAGGATACAAATTTCCAATTCCCATTTCTTGATCTCTTCATTGTTCCACATTTTTTTCCAATTCAGAGACATATTTTAGCTATCAATGGGTACTTATAAAAAGTACAGACCTAAAAGCAGGTACTGGAAAGAGCAAACAAGATTAGCAAGGTGCTGTCAGTGATCCTATTGCTCAAATCAAACCACTGGTTACTTGCACTTATTTAATTTTAGGGTAATTTGGGAAATGTTTCTAAAAATAGCATTAAATGCCTTCTCTTTTTTATTTTAAAAAAGTTGTTTTCAATTTCTGTGTCATTTTGTACCCTGCACTGGACTCAGCTGCAGATGCTCAGGAACCACACATGAACTTTGATGATATATGAGCAATAGTTTTCCAGAGACTCATAATTTGGCTAAATTTGGATTTTCACAGGTGTTTCAAAGGACACATTCTTGGCCAGTGTGGCAAAACTTAACCAATCTCAGCCTCTCTCTGTTCTCAACAAAACAGCTTTGTTTTTTTGTTGTCTGTAGCCTCACTTGGAGAAATGGCTGAACCTTTCAGCACAAATATCTCGGAGCCTGAAGTGAAAAATAGCTCGGAGCTTTCCAGCACAAATAGGGGAAAAAGAAACACTACCCAGCCTGCAAACCTGGATCTTATCACTGGGAAATGGCAGGCAGCCTTGGGAACAGGCACTGCTAGGGGCAAGATTTGTCATAATTCTGATACTCTAATCTCTTTATCTTCCTGCTGCATCTCTGCTTTTATCTTCGTGTTGATGCCGTGGAATTCGTGGCATCATTTTTATTTTTTTTTCCTTTTGCTTCACGCTGGAAATTGGAATGGCTTCATTTTTCAGATTTGGGAAAGCATGGTGTGCCTTCCACGCTGTCCTGGGCTCAGGGCTTGGGATGAGGTGCAATTATCCCTTCCTTGGCTGGGGAGCAGCTCCTGGTGGAGCACAGAGCACTGAGAACCTTCTAAGGGCACAGGGGCACCAGGAGTGTCACTGTCACCACGAGATGGGGCGGATGGAGGCATCTGTGGTGACAGGGAGGACGTGAGAGCCACCATCCCTGCTGGCTCCTGGGAAACTGGATCTATCCCAGCTGTCCTGGCACGGGAATTCCTTGAGGTCCCTCAGCTGAATGTCCCAGCGTTTGCTGAGCAGACACTTGAGTCACAATATTGCTGCTATAAATATCCCTGCCACCCCGAGCCCGGCTCCTGGGGACAGGGATAACTCCTGCTAGGCTCCTGATATGGCCTGTGGAGCACTGGGGAAGGAGGCTGGCACATCTTTGTCTCCCAGAGCACGCTCTCTAATTAGGCAGGGGAGGAGGCAGCGTTCCCTGGGAGCCATCCCCACGCACTTGGAATTCAAATCTCCCAGCTCCAGCACACAAACAAAGCTTGGGAAGAGCTGTCAGCCAGCAGGGAGAGCGTGTGGTCTGACAGGTTCCACCAGCCTGGCGGGCTGAGGGATGAGCCGGGCGTGGAGGAGGTGGTGAGGAACATTCCGGGCCCTTCAGCACCACCTGGGTCTCGCTGGCTCCAGCTCTGCTGTCCTGGGAAGTCCTTCCTGAAGTTGTCTGCTCCAGGGCAGCCTGCACAAGGCATCAGGGCAGGGTGGAGCTCCCACCACCTTTGCATCCCCCAGCAGCCAAATTCCAGACCTGGACACCGAGCTCTTCTTCCCTTCTCTGCCTTTCCCATCCAACATCGCTTCAAATATAACCCCAAAAATGGATTCTATTACTATATATTATTTTATTACAAGGGATTAGATTGTATTATATATTATTTTGGCTCAAAAAAGGGCCAAAATCCCAGGTTTTTTCCTGCCTCATGAACACCCTGCTCTGGCGTAACACCCTCCCCATCCTCCTCTGGCCCAGCACATCTGGAATTCCTTTAGCTGCAACAGGATCCACACCAGAGCTGGGGAACACCTTGAGCTGGTTATGGCCTCTGAAATTAGGCAGCCAATAAGGGGAATTTTCTTTTATGGCCTTTTTAGGAATACCTAATGTGCACCTAAATAAATGCCTGAATGACACAATCTGCAGGTAGTTACCTTTTCAATATATCCAGCTCCATGGTTTGGAATTACACCACTCATTAGGACCTGCAGAAGTAAAGAAAAGTAAAAAGTAAAGAAAATGCATATTAACCCAAAGAAGGAGACTTTTGAATATCTTTATCTTGCAAGATCTGAGTGTGAATGTAGGATTTGCCTTATTCTGGGGGATGCTGTCAGAGTGAACCAGTGACAGGCTACAAAAAAGTTCCCAAATTTATAAAAAATCAATATATTTCTCCTTTTTCTGTCATTATTTTTAGGACCACAAAGCTCCTTTTTGTGCCAGCTTTTGCTGCATTTTTTGTATCCCTTTCATTTAAACCCTTTAAAAACGATCCCCTATAACATCATCTCTCTCTGTGACTATGTGGGACACCTACTTTCCTCAGCTGGAATTATTCCTGCAGAGTTTTAGCCCTCTAAATTATCCTGTGGGCAGGACTGCAAACTCGATGGAATCAGGGCCACTTTTAAGGGAAATGATGAATTTAACTGCCAGTAACAGCAAGATGTGCCAGTGGAAAGGTTGGAGTGCACCTGAATCCGATTTTTGTTATGTTGTAAAGTAAATAAGAGAGATTTTCCAGTTTGATGGAAAATAGGAGATAACAACATGTTCACTTTAGACTTCACATTTGTTTGACTGATCAAATAAATAAATATCCCTGAACTGCGGGAAAAAAAAATCCAGCCATAGGAGAAAGTGGTTTTTACATCTGTATTCAAACTATAATTGTAAATTCTAAATTGCTTGGCCTACCTGCTAATTAAGCAGCTCATTTACAGGCTGGTTAAATGAAGTCCAAGCATGCCTGTGTGGGGTGAGCTCAGGGGATGCAGCCACTTCCCTGCTCCTAAAGGAGGAATTTCTCTGGAAAATCAGCAAATGTCCCTGCTGGCCTTGATGGCAGATGGCCACACTGCCCCAGAATTATTCCTGGTTATTTGGGTGCTGTTTAAGCACTGCAGCTAGTGAGGGAGGAGAGGGAGAGGAAAGAGAAGCCCCAATTATTTTATTGGAGTTTAAAGGAAAGACGTGAGAAATGGATTTGTAAAGGATTCTCAAAGCCTGACACAAAACTGAGCTAGAAACAAGTTTCAAAATACAGCTTTTAGAATAGAAAGACTATTCTAAAAATAATAAACTAACTAAAATTTTGTTTCTTTACATTATCAATTTTCTTAATTATAGAAAAAAATATTTTTAAGGTTTTATTCTAATTTTTATTACTCTTTCTTTTAATCACTATTAATAAATGTTTCTTTATACCCTTTTAAAATTCTAAGCCTACTTTACCTTTTTCCTAACCCTATCTCAACCAAAAAAGATGCATTAGTAATTAACCAACAAACCCATCATGCTCTTTAACACCTTAACCAAAAAATCTCAGAATTAGCAAAATCTCAAATTACCAAACCAAAACCACTACAACAGCCTTACAAAAAGACTAGATGTTTTAGAAAATTAAGACAATAAATCATTCTAGCAAGACCGAAAGAAAAAATAGAAACAATTAGTGTTTAAAACAATGACAGCATTGTGTAGCAAACCCCAATAAACTAAAGAACATTTCTGAGTATTGTAACCAGGAAATAAGTTGGCTCCTGATGGAATGGCCTTGAGTTTTGCATCTCTTGTGTCTCACCATTCATCGAGACTGAAAATGGAATAAAATCTTTTAAAACGCCTCTCAGTTGCCTTGTCTCTGTAAAAGCTGGGAAAACCAACAAAAATATATAGGAATAAAGTGAAATTGTGTACCAGCCTCAAAGACAAAAATCTCAGAGCAGAGACCATAAAACTTTGCAGGTTTTTTTTTGTTTTGTTTTGGTTTTTTTCTTGCACTCCTTGAGATTTACTGAGGAAATCCTTTGGAAGGCTGGAATGGGTGCTCTGGATTTTAAACAGGAAGCCAAAAAGTGAAATCTCCTCACCCCCATCACTTCTCTGGGGTTTGGGATGTCAAATTCTGGTTTCATGGCAATCACAAGTGCTGCTGAGAATAAATTTTACCAGCTTGGAGGAAAGAACAATTCTGTTTGAAGTTCAGAGCTGCTCTCTTAAGCAACTGGAGCTGCAAATCAGAGATTTCTTTTCTCTCCTAAACTGAGCCTCTGCTCATTCTTTTCACTTGATTATTGACATCATAATCAGAATGCAATTTGGTAAACATTTCCAGATTATTTCCCAGCAGCACAACACGTATAGTCTAGACTTAATTAAAAAAAAAAAAAAAAGAGAGAAAAATCCCAGCTGCTTTTCTTTTTCCATCAGCGAAAAAAAAAAAAAAAACCAAAAAAAAAAACAAAAAAAAACAAAGAGAGAAAAATCCCAGGTGCTTTTCTTTTTCCATCAGCAAGATGGAAATTTATCAGTTTGGCTCTTCCTTCTGATTCTTATCACAGATTTCTGCTCCACCACCTAACAAACAGCTGGATGTGGTAAAGAAATAGAACTTTTTTCCCAGTTATTCGTCATGGAGGCTGAAAAAAAAGTGATGAAAATGCAAAGATCCTCTGTGGCATTAGGGAGAAAACTGAGCCTTTTTAAGGAATCCTTAGTTAATAAATGACTGAACTCATCTGAAGGTTTGCCTTGCCTTTGTTGGAGCAAGAAGTTTAAAGGAAAGTTGTACAAGGGTAAGTTTGGACTAATGAGGTCAAAATCCATAGAGTGTGTGGATTTGGTGTGTGGGTGCCTTCAGCATGCCTGGAAAGGATTCCCTGTAAATATTCCCAGGTTCTGGGATCCTCAGCACAGGGAGGACGTGGAGCTGCTCCAGGAGCCAGGCTGGGAGAGTGGGAATGCTCAGCTGGAGAAGGGAAGGATCCAGGGAGAGCTTCCAGGGCATGAAAGGGCTCCAGGAGAGCTGGAGAGGGACTGGGGACAAGGATGGAGGGACAGGACACAGGGAATGGCTGCAAGCTGGAAAAGGGGAGATTTCGATGGGAGATTGACAGGAATTCCAGGCTGTGAGGGTGGGCAGGGGCTGGGCTGGAATTCCCAGAGCAGCTGTGGCTGCCCCAGGATCCCTGCAGTGCCCAAGGCCAGGCTGGGCACTGGGGCTGGAGCACCTGGGACAGTGGGAGTGTCCCTGTCCATGGATTTTTAAAGGTCCTTTCCAACCCAAAGTGCCCCAGTTGTGTGCAGGCTCAGCACGTCCTGCAGCCATGGGAGCATCCATCAATCCCAGGACAGGATCCCAGAGGGAAGACCTGCAGAGCGTGGCCACCACAGGTGTGGAGAGACCCAGGGTGGCCGTGGGTTTGTCTCAAACCCCTCTTGAAAATCACCTGATTTCATGAAGCTGAACAGCTCGGTGCTCTCCATCCCTTCCTGGGGTGATTTTTATCCCAACCCAAACAGAAAAAAGGGATTGCTGCAGTGTGAGTCACGAGGAGGGAGCAGTGTCCAGGGCCTGCCCCTGCCCACCCACAGCAAACAGCAAATAAATGTTCCTGCAGTGGGAGAACCGGTGGGGACTTGCCCCAAAGCCTCCTGCAAATTGGCTGCTAATGATTCATCAAAGAAAACAAGGAATAAGTCTGGTGGCCAATTCCTGATATCCTTATCAGTGAAACGCCCAGCACTGCAGGGTCTGTCTGCACCCAAAAGCCTGATTAGGAATCACATGGTACTGAAAAAAAAAAGAGGGAAAAGCAGAAAGTTTGCTGTCCTGGGTGGATACACTCCTTGGACTCCAGGATTCTGCTTCTCTTTGGTCATCTTATCTCCAGTGGCCCTCTCCATGTGCACCTTTCCTTTCCTTTCCTTTCCTTTCCTTTCCTTTCCTTTCCTTTCCTTTCCTTTCCTTTCCTTTTTCCTTTCCTTCCCTTTTTCCTTTCCTGTTTCCTTTCCTTTCCTTTTTCCTTTCCTCTTTCCTTTCCTTTCCTTTTTCATTTCCTTTCCTATTTCATTTCCTCTTTCCTTTCCTTTTTCCTTTCCTTTCTTGTTTCCTTTCCTTTCCTTTCCTTTCCTTTTTCCTTTCCTGTTTCCTTTCCTTTTTCATTTCCTTTCCCCTTTCCTTTCCTGGAAAATGCCCTTTTTGAGCAGCAGCCTAGGCAGACGCCCCAGCAGAGCCTTTGGTGGCTTTCCAGCGGGGATGACAAGTGAAGAAGGGGCACAGACAGAGCCCAGATCCAGCAGGGCAGTGCCACAGCTCACAGCTGCCCCTGCTTTGGGCCCGGGCCCATGAGGCCATTTATTCTTTCATTTTTCTTATCTATTATTCAGAAATTCAGCAAATTGGGATTGCATTTCTCCTGTGGGAGGAGCAGCTGGTAAAACAGAACCTGGAGCCAAAGGTGCTCAGGCAGCAAAGTGAAAATATTTTTCTTAAATCTGAACAGACCAAATGATCCCAGGCAAAAAAGAAGTATTCAATGGGAGAAAAAAATTAGCTTGTGCAAAGTAAATATATTTCAAGTAATTGTATGAAAAATAATAGTTTTAGTCCTTATCTCTGTCTTAAGATATCTCTTGCCACAGAGACATCACATTTATTTTATTTATTTAAGATAAATTTATGTAATTGTATGAAAAAGAATAGCTTAAGTCCTTATTTCTCTCTTAAGGATTTGCCACAGAGACATCACATTTATTTTATGTTGGCCAAACTGTACCAGTGCAAACTCATTAATATTTATATATACCAAGAGTAGAACCAGGGTCTGCCTCCTTGCACATCACTGATCTCAAAAAACCCCTCAATAACAATAACTATAAGATAAATTTATGTAATTGTATGAAAAAGAATAGCTTAAGTCCTTATTTCTCTCTTAAGGATTTGCCACAGAGACATCACATTTATTTTATGTTGGCCAAACTGTACCAGTGCAAACTCATTAATATTTATTATACCAAGAGTAGAACCAGGGTCTTCCTCCTTGCACATCACTGATCTCAAAAACCCCTCAATAACAATAACTGCTCCAAGGCACCTTTGCACTCAGTTTGAAATTATTCTAAATTAGATTAAATTACCCCCTTGACTTATGAGTCAAATTAGCTTGAACCTAGCAGTAGAACCTTGCCACAGAGACATCACATTTATTTTATTTATTTAAGATAAATTTATGTAATTGTATGAAAAAGAATAGCTTAAGTCCTTATTTCTCTCTTAAGGATTTGCCACAGAGACATCACATTTATTTTATGTTGGCCAAACTGTACCAGTGCAAACTCATTAATATTTATTATACCAAGAGTAGAACCAGGGTCTTCCTCCTTGCACATCACTGATCTCAAAAACCCCTCAATAACAATAACTGCTCCAAGGCACCTTTGCACTCAGTTTGAAATTATTCTAAATTAGATTAAATTACCCCCTTGAACCTAGCAGTAGAACACTTTCTTTTTTTAAAAATTTTTGCGGATTTATTAGAATATCAGAGGTAAAATTTGGCCAACATAAAATAAATTTGATATCTCTGTGGCAAATCTCAGATAGAGATAAGCACTTAAACTATCATTTTTCATACAATTATTTAAAATATATTTACTTTGCACATACTAAATTTTTTTCTTCCATAGAAGCATCTTTTCACCCTTAAATGAGCAGGTTATCCTTAGTTTTACTCCAAAAGATTAAATTATGCAGCAAAGACATTGGAAAAAATTCAAGAAATGCATAGAAATGCTCAGAGGGCCTTCAAAAAATGTTTCCCCTAGTCATTAAAGATGAGAAAATACAAACTGGCTGAAATATTTAAATAATTTTTGCTCTAGCTGGGGAGACAGAGGTGTAGCCACACAGTTAAACCCTGCCCTGACTTGCCCAGCAGCAACCATTCAGAAATGGAAAATGTGCTTTTTGGCACACGAGCCAGCCTTGGGTGCACGTGCAAACACATGATTCACTCAAAAGGGATGCTTCCCAAAAATGTGTCCCCAGAGTGGAGCGACATTCCCCAGTGCAGCCCTTCTGGGCACAGCTGGAGAGGGCTTGGGAAGGGGACTTTGTCCCTGTGGTGTGCGAGGGACACTTCATGTAACGGGTGTAAGAGCCTGGGACCAGAGATGTGGGACTCCAGGCAGCTCCTCAAAATGCTGCATATTGTACACAAAATGCTGTATATTGTACACAAAATGCAGCATATTGTACACAAAATGCAGTGTATTGTATACAAAATGCAGCATATTGTATACAAAATGCAGTGTATTGTACACAAAATGCAGTGTATTGTACACAAAATGCAGCACATTGTATACAAAATGCTGTATATTGTACACAAAATGCAGTATGTTGTATACAAAATGCTGTTCATTGTACACAAAATGCAGCACATTGTACACAAAATGCAGTGTATTGTACACAAAATGCTGTATATTGTACACAAAATGCTGTTTATTGTACACAAAATGCAGTGTATTGTACACAAAATGCAGCACATTGTACACAAAATGCTGTTTATTGTACACAAAATGCAGCACATTGTACACAAAATGCAGCACATTGTACACAAAATGCAGTTTAATGTATACAAAATGCAGTTTATTGTATAGAAGATTTTCCAGCAGTCTCAGGTCGTGGGTAACAGAGCCACGCCTACAGCTATAGACAAGCCTGAAGACCCTTTAATTTTGGTTAAAATGCATTATATATTTTTCTTTGCTGGGCATCTTAATAGATAATCCAGCAATCAATACCTTTACCGTTGCCTACAGCCCATCATAACTACTCCCATCACCACATTATGCTCATTTTTATCCAGCCACCTGAGGTAGTGTGTTACAGTTTGAGTTGAAAGTTGTTTTCCAGGTTCCTTGCAGTGGAAAATTCTTGGACCTTTTTCCTGCTTGCCACATCAGCACGTCTGTTTGCCTGTGCATCCTCTGCTTTTCCTGAGACCTGCTTCTGCTTGGGAACATCTTTTTTGTTTGTGGTCAACATTCTCTTTGCTCTAGTCATAAAACCCCCTCCCAACTCGACCTAACCTTTGCTTTTTCAGTTGTCCAGTAACGACTGGCTCGGCAATTCTCCATTTACACATCCATTATTCTCCTCCATCAAAACTTGCTCCCACCTCTGCTCTGCTCCCAGGTTCCACCTTCGGAGAGCTTCCTGCCAAGCACACATACCTGGGAAACGTTCTTGTCAAGCTTCCGTCTTTCCCAGCAGACTGGGAGGATGGACAGCAGGATATCACATCCCTCTGGGGCTGCTCTTGGAGCTGGAATAAGAGGGATTTGTAGGAGGAACAGACACAACAGGGCAGGTGGAAACCTGCCAGGATGGGTCAAGGAGGATATTGTGTCTGAAGGAGCCAGGAATGCAACACAATATAGAGCTTGGCAGGGCAGGCAGAAATGGTTTGGATTGAAATAAAAGATAAAAAAGACCAAAAGAAGGAAGATAGGAAACTATTGTAGCCCATCTGGAGGAGATCAGGGAGCAGCCAGGAATATTGATGCAGATGGAAAAGGCTCCTGGTGGCAAAGCTCTGCTGCCTGGGACGAGGTGGGGACAGCTGGGATGGTGCATGGGGCTCTCCTGCCTGCTGGATTTCACTTATCCCTTGATTTTGGGGCTTTTTGAAATGCCCATGACTTACAGCCAGCATTTCTCCTGCTCTCTGCAGCTCTAGAGGCTGCTGGGCTCTCCTCCTCCTCCTCATCCCTGCCCCGAGGTCACCTCAGTGATCCAGACCCAGCTTAAAACAACCCCTCCGGGTTAAACTTTAAACCCAGAGTGATTTAATCCCTGCTGAACTCCCCAGGAAGGTCCCAAGGAGCTGGAAAAGGGAAGGGGCAGCCAAGGGAGGGGGTGGTGGGCCCACATTTCTGTGGGGCTGCGGATGGAGCTCGTTCAATCCCACTGAAAACACAAGGCAGCAGGACCAGCGCTTTTCCAGAGGAGCAGGATCCAGCAGGATCCCCCTCCCTGTCCCTCCTGGACATCTGGAGGCAATATGGGAGGGGAGGTCAGCGGCCCCACACAGGGGGAAAATTTCATTTAAAAATACTCAAAGTCCCAGCGTTTAAAGGGACGTGGCACAGAAGATGACATAATTTCATTAAAATGAAAATTGAAATGAACGCCACGTTTGGAGCTTCAAAGCCCTGGCCCTGCTCTGTTTTGGGGAGAAAAAAAATCCCTCCTGAGGTCACCCCCGTGCTGTGGTCGGGTTGGCCTGGGCTGCAGTGCTGCAGGTGCCAGAGGCTCCCACGTGCTCCTGGCTCCTCTGCTCGGACTGGGATGGACTGGGAGAGCTCTGCTGGCACTGGGATGGACTGGGAGAGCTCTGCTGGCACTGGGATGGACTGGGAGAGCTCTGCTGGCACTGGGAGGGACTGGGAGAGCTCTGCTTGCACTGGGATGGACTGGGAGAGCTCTGCTGGCACTGGGATGGACTGGGAGAGCTCTGCTTGAACTGGGACGGACTGGGGAGAGCCTGACCCCCCCGGCTGTCCCCTCCTGGCAGGAGCTGTGCAGAGCCACAAGGGCCCCTGAGCCTCCTTTGCTCCAGGCTCAGCCCCTTCCCAGCTCCTCAGGGATTCTCCAGCCCCTTCCCAGCTCCTCAGGGATTCTCCAGCCCCTTCCCAGCTCCTCAGGGATTCTCCAGCCCCTTCCCAGCTCCTCAGGGATTCTCCAGCCCCTTCCCAGCTCCTCAGGGATTCTCCAGCCCCTTCCCAGCTCCTCAGGGATTCTCCAGCCCCTTCCCAGCTCCTCAGGGATTCTCCAGCCCCTTCCCAGCTCCTCAGGGATTCTCCAGCCCCTTCCCAGCTCCTCAGGGATTCTCCAGCCCCTTCCCAGCTCCTCAGGGATTCTCCAGCCCCTTCCCAGCTCCTCAGGGATTCTCCAGCCCCTTCCCAGCTCCTCAGGGATTCTCCAGCCCCTTCCCAGCTCCTCAGGGATTCTCCAGCCCCTTCCCAGCTCCCTCAGCTGCTCCAGCTCCTTCCCCTCCATGGATATGGGAAATTCCATCCTGCAGAGACCCTGGAAATGAGCACCATCAAAAAAGGTGCCTGGATCACCCATGGGACATCTCCAGATCAGTGAGAATTGTCACTAATAAATTCATCTGTCCAAAATTCAGATTGGTTCCATTTTCAAATGGGGAAAAAACCAAAACCCACAAGCTTTAAATGATGGAAACAATCTGACTTAACCATGAGAAGCTTAATTAAAAGTGTGTAATATCTAAATAGAAAGCTCAGAGTTTAAAGTTTTAGAATATAATAATATATATAAAACTAAGATAAAAGTTGCAAGACAATAACTAATTTTTCTTCTTTACTTTTTTCTTCATGAGTTTAAGTAGTATTTTTTAATTAAACAAAAAAAGTCCACATTGCAGACTAAAAGTAATTAATTAACTTAAAAATTAAAAAGTATAATTTCTTATGTAGTTTAACCTTAAAAATGGTATATTAAAATATATAAGTATTTTATAAATAAATATAAAAATTCATAAATATATAAATAAAAAATAAGAATCTTACACCTGTATAAACTGTTCTTATATCTTTAGGTGATTTTCATTTTTCTGCCTCTCACAAACAACTTTTCCTGCATGCACACACCAAGAGTTTGAGTGACCAATTAATATAAATAACAACTTATTACTAACCAATAAAAGTAATTGGCAAGAAAGCTACTAACTAATTAGAGTCCCACACTGTAAAACTGTATAAAAAGAGTTCTGTGAATAAAGAGTTGTGGAGTTTTGGGGGTTTTTTTTGCTGGGATCAGGATTAAATGAACGAGATGTTTCAATACAGAAGAGGCTTTTCTGCAACCTTAAAGAAAATCGAGTTTGTGTGATTTATTGCCATGGGCTGGCACAAAGATCATGGCCAAAATCTGGGGAGAACCATCTGGGACAAGCCTCAGGGACATGGAGGTTTGGAATATTTATAATTTTGCAGAAAAGCTGGATGAGGTGGTCCTTACTCACCGTGGGGCTTGACCCTCCTGAGCCGTGGGGGAACCTCAGCCAAGGCTCACAAGTGTGACAGGAACCTCTGGGGACTTGCAAAGCTCCAGCATTTGGTGATAAAATGAAAATTTGGAGGTAAAAAAAAAAAAAAAAGCCAACAAAGCCAATAATGGGAATTAAATTTGCATTTCCATGCAAACCATCCCTTAACCCGGTTTGGAAATGATCTGCACCCCCTCTGCTGGGCTGCTCCTGAGGTGCAAACGTTCAGATTTCCAGCAGAGCTTGGCCTGCCAAGCCCCGGAGCAGGGTCCCCTCTGTGCCAGGAGTTGTGCACCCACACCACAGAGAGCTGGGAAAAGGTTCAGGGAAACGAGAACAGATTCCTAAAATCAGGTGGGTGAGGAAAGCTGGGAAGGGTTGGCTTTGCTGTGCACAAAAATTGCAAGATTAAAGGCAGTAAAAGTCCCCATAGATTATTCTGCAGAAACCCATTCTTTGCTGTTTTCTGTGTCCATGAAGAATAAAAGCAGAAGAAATCAGTTCAATTCCCAGCAAGAGGGGTTTCTGTCAGATACTTAGAAAAACCAGGTAATTATACTCAGATACCTCAGAGTCTCCTCCTAAAAGCCACCAGTGTGGGATGCAGAAAAAACAGAAGGATGGACATGGAAAAGAAAGTAGTTCTTTCAGGGCAGTGTTTCCCTAACAAAACCTTCCCATTTGAATTTATATGCAACGCCAAAATTTTAATTTTGCTGATAAGATTATGAATTAAAGCCAGGTTTTGCTGCATTGCTTGTACTAGTGATTTAGCAGAAGTATAAAATAGTATAAAATCTGATTTCTACTGGAAAATATATTTAACAATTGACTTTCAGTGAAAAAACCCCAAACCCCAAAAATCCTGTAAACCTCACCCAGTAAATTCCACTCTGCTCCCCACATGTGATTTGCCCAAACTGCTGTCCCTGGGTGTCAGTGCCACCCCTGGTGTGACCCTGCTGTCCCCAATCCTCCCCAGACCCAGCCTTTCCTCACTGCTGCCTTGTTCTTGGCTTTGCTCCAAATGATCCCAGCCACAACATCTTAAAAACAAACTCTCAACCTGTTTCTTCACCATGTTTTCAATATTCATGCTTTTTCCCCCCCCCCCCCCTAGTTAAATCAAATTACCTTTTGGTTTTGGGTTTTTTTGGGAGGGGGGAGGGTGGTTTTCCTCTATTTAAATCCAATTATCTTTGGGGTTTTTTTTCCCCTGTATTTAAATCAAATTACCTTTTGGGGTTTTTATCCCTCCCAGTGCTCAAATATTAAATCTTCCAGACCACGTGGGTGAGGGCCACGTGTCCTGTGCCAAAGATGTGCTAAAGGATGGAAAAGCTGGGATGTGGCTGAGCCTGTCCCAGGGAAGGGAAGGGAGCTGGGAATAGGCAGGAAAGGGACGTGGAGATCCTGGGAACAGCCTGAGCTTTGCCAGGCAGATCTTCACAAAGTCCAGCTCCCAGCAAACAGCCCAGGCAGCACACTGGCAGGTTTTAGGTCATTTTTGCACCCATTAAAAGGGTGATTTTTTGTCCAGGCAGATACACAGCAGTCAGAGCCACAATTGTTGGGATTTTAAACTGTGCTAGGAGGAATCACCCTCTACACCCACAAAGGGTTTGGGAGCTCTTTCTTACCCCTTCAATGACACTGGTGTGACACTTTAATGGCACTTTGAGCTGGAATTTCAATCTCTGACAACAGGAATATCTGGGAGCTCACACAGCGACAGCTCTGGACATTCACAGCCTCCTGCAGCAAATGTCTCTGTTAGAGGGAGGGATGAAGCTCTGCGGGGCTGAGGAGCTCTGGGATGCTGACAGAGCAGAGCTGAAGTGCTGTTCTGCTCCAGAGAATTATCTGTGCAAGGAAACACCACGGGATGATGAATCACAGCTGCCAGGGATGATGACAGAAATAACGGAGCCCACGTTTGGGCTGGGCTGCATCTGCAGAAAAGCTGCAGGAGGAAACAAACCCAGCTCCCCGGGATGTTGGGGTGTGCTCAGGGAGAGGGGCTGGGGCACAGCAGGGAGCAGCCAGGCCGCCTGTGGGAACAGGGCTGCTCCAGGAGATGGGAATAGGATGGCTCCAGGAGATGGGAACAGGGATGGATGGCTCCAGGAGATGGGAACAGGGATTGATGGCTCCAGGAGATGGGAACAGGGATGGATGGCTCCAGGAGATGGGAACGGGGATAGATGGCTCCAGGAGATGGGAACAGGGATTGAGGGCTCCAGGAGATGGGAACAGGGATGGATGGCCCCAGGAGATGGGAACGGGCATTGATGGCCCCAGGAGATGGGAACAGGGATGGCTCCAGGAGGTAGGAATGACGATGGCTCCAGCCCAGGACCCCAGCTCTCAGGTGAGGCAGTGCCTGTGCAGAGATCAAACCCCAGGGGCCTGAGCTGTGACCACCCAGGCTCTCTGGGGCAGGACAACAGCACCTGAAGCAGCAGGGGGTTCAGAGAATACCTTAAGGATCACAGGATAAAGGGATCCACCAGGATCACTGATCCAACTGCTGCCCTGCACAGACACCCAGCAATCCCACCCTGGCATCCCTGGAGCTCTGTCCAAGCTCTCCTGGAGCTCTGGCAGCCGCAGGGCTGGATCATTCCTTGGGGATCTGGGCATGCCAGCACCCCCCGGGGGAAGAACCTTTCCCCAAATCCATCCTGACCCTGCCCTGGCACAGCTCCAGTCCTTCCCTCCCCACTCCTGTCACTGGTCCCACAGCCCAGGCTGCTCCCAGCCCTGTCCTGGGGCACTGCCAGGGATCCAGGGGCAGCCACAGCTGCTCTGGGCACCTGTGCCAGGGCCTGCCCACCCTGCCAGCCAGGAATTCCTTCCTAGAAATTCATACAGACATGCTGGCCTACAATATCCCATAATCCATTAATCCAAACCCGATGTATTACACGAGCAGCTACACGTGCATGCCTGTATAATTCAATTTTCATAATTTATAAATACAGCCCTTTGTTGTAGCAACTGCTCCTGCACATGTTATGGAAAAACATAAATCAACACAATAATAGGATTGACTCCCATTCCAGGCCTTCCTGTTACCCCCTCACGAGGGACTGAGCCCCACAGCAGCTCCCCAGGTGCCTTGGGAGGCCCTTTGGCCAGCAAGGTTCTACCATAAAACCTCCAAGAGCAGCCTAAAATTAAAGGACAATTCCCCACCACTGCTCCAACCTGCTCAGAAGATGCCAAGCAGCCCCTAAACCTCTGATTATTATCATTATTATTATTTCTTCCAGATGCTCCCCTTGTGCAGGGGCTGTCTGGGCGCCTTTGATCCATTAAAATCCCAGCTCTGGCCATGGCTGAGGGCTGGATCTCTCCCTTTGCTCTTCCCTTCCCTGTCAGCATCCATTATGGGAGAGCCCAGTGCCCCCCTGGCCACGGGCAGCACCTCCAGCAGGATGAAAGAGCTGATGGATGGGAAGGGCAGGAGATGGGCCAGAACATCTGGGAGAAGTTAAATTTCCATCCGTCACATCTGGGGCCTGCTGACAACAGCTGGAGCCCTGCCTGGTGCTCGGGGACAGCCTCCCAGGGCTGCCTTTGGAAATGGTGTTAGCAGATGGATCTGCAGGCTGGAAAAGCCACCAGGACAGCAGCAAAGGGAGAAGGAGCAGGTTCTGCTCCGTCCTGATGGATTCCTGCTGGATCCAGCCTTTACACACGAGGTCCTGTGCCCCAGGCAATCCGTCCTGCAGATCCAACCCTGGCCTGGCCCTGGGCAGGGGGGGCAGGTGCTGCTTCAGGGATAAAAGGAAGCTGCAAGACTCCCCGGGGTTTTATTCCTCAAAGCATCCTCTCCCAGCATTTCTGTGCTTGGAGGGGAAAATTTTCCCAGGTTCCTGGCAGATGGAACTGCAAGGTGTAATTATCTCCAATAACGGAGATAATTCAGCTCCAGCTGTTTCCCTGACACATCTGCCTTGGCTAATTCCAGTGCAATCCAATATAAAAGTGTCCTGCTGCACTGCTGGGCTGTGGAACAGCCTGGAGAAAGCTCCAGGAAGCCACAGGGCAGATGGCTGCAGTGCTGGTTTTCCCCAGTATTTCATTAATCCAAGAGAAAGCAAGGAGATACACTGGATTTTCAACAGTTCCATCCTCCTTCTCTAAAATCAAGGAGTGCTACAAAATTAGCAGTGACTCCTGGATTGCAGCTGGCTGTCATCCTCCAAATCTGCTTAAAGGGCTGGGAAGTGTCTTTCTGGGGAGGAATCAAAAGCTGACAGCAGAATATTCCTCAACCTACTTAGATTCCACGGGGATTATAAATAATGCAGACATTTGTGGTATCTTTGGGCTCAGAGAACTCACTGATAAAGCCAAATCACTTCTCTGACTGTGGCCAAGTGCATTTTCTCTGTCTGGCTTTTCCTATGGATTTTCAGGAATGACCTTTAAGATTTCAGGCTGTATTTCTGCGACCTAGAAAAATCAAGGTACAGCAGAGGCTTGACACATGTGCTCTTTGCAGCAGAACACTCTGGTGGTTTCCTGCTAGTTCCCCCAGAGTCGTTCATAAATAAATATTTATTGAGAACTGCCCTTTTTTCCTTCCCAAACTTCACAGAAAAATTTAAAAATTAATTTTTAAAAATCCCTCCGTCTCTGTGGATGGCTTATTTGACTTCAGTGCAATGATCAGCAGCTGTGAAAGGGGGGAAAAGAGAAGAGTAGAAAAGTGCAGCTCCTGTGCATGGCTCATCCTCAGCCCATCAGGATACCCCGCAGGTGCTGGGGCAGAGGGAGCAGCCTGCCCTGCCCGAGCTGCGGGTTTCTCCTGCTGGGAACAAAGGATTTCTTGTTTGGCCAGACCTTCCCCTGAACCCTTGCACCCCAGAGCAGCCCTGCTCCTCTGCTTCCCTCCTTAACCCTTTAATCCTCCTGGAGCAGCCACTCGGCCCCGCTCTGGAGGGGTTTGGCTTCTCCCAACATCCCTGGTGGGTTCTTCCAGACTTGGGGGAAAAAAGTCCAAAAGTTCTGCTTGGAATAAACACCCAGGGTGTGATTTGGAGGCTGCAGGGGTATCCCACAGCGTCCCTGTGCAGCCTGGACTCACAGCAGGTTTGTTTCAGCATCTGCAGAGCTCCCAGGGCTGGGGATTTCCACATCTCATCGACAGAATCTTTATTTTGGCTTTCTCCCCTCCTCCACTGGTGACAATCAAGGTGAATTCACAGACCTGGCTGCCAGCCTGTGGGGTTTTATTCCCCCCAGGATGAACCCACCCTGGGCACTTCCAGCTCTGATATTTCTGACTATTTACACTCCTACAGCCTCCAAAATCAGCTCCCTGCCCCGGCTGGCAGCACTTCAGGTTGAAATTATAACGTTGGGGAGGCTGGTTAATGTCAGGGGCTGCTCCAGGGCACAGTCCCCACTTCAGGCCATCCCACTACATTAAAGTTTGTGGGATTTTAGTCAGAGCCCAAGCCAAGATCCTTAAGCTTCAGAAAATGAACATGCCACTGTAACCTGAACCAATTGCTAGGGAGATTCCTCTGCCAGCAGTGCTGGTACAGAAATCCCAGCTGATTTTGGGCAGGCTGCACCTCTCCAGCTGCCAGCTGTGGGGTGGGAGACACCCCAGGCAGCCTGTGCTCCCCATCCAGCCCCTCCTGCCCCCAAACCCCACAAAACCCCACTGGCAGAGGGTGCTGTGAGCCTGCCCTGCTGCTATTCCCAGCACCAAGTGGGACCCAAGCAGAATATCCAGGAATCCTTGATCTGCTGGAAATGGGAATGCACGGGGTTCATTTCCTGAATTAGCCGAGTGAAATGCAGAATTCCTGGCTGATGAGAGGCACACGAGGTGAGGGAAGGGGATCACGCTGCTGACAGCAAGGGTGAGCAAGGAGACTCCCAGGGGAAAAGGCTCCATGTGATCCCGAGTGCAAAGCAGCACATGATAGATCTGGTGTGTGATTATTACAAATTAACCATAAATTGAAAGCCAGACAGTTTCCTGTTCACGGGGAGGAGATGGAATATTAAGCACTTCATGCAATTATGAGGAATTGTTTCCATTTGGCATAAATCATCCTCCAGCCCCCATTATCTGCCTGTAAAAAGCACAAGTGTCTTGGCTTCTCCACATTAATAACTTCCTTGGAAATTATTCTTGCAGGCTCTGTGAGTGATGGGCTAATCCTGTTAGGAGATTTTAATGCCAAATTACATATTCAGCCTGGAATGATACTATTTAAACTCCTTCCCCTAATCAGAGTTTTTCATTTCAGACCTTTTTTCCCCCCGATATCCCTCACACAGATTCCAGCAGGAATCCATGGACAAAGCTCCTGGAGCCTCCAGCTGCCCTCAGATATTCCTGATGTGTTTTGGTACCTCTGAATCTGAAGGAGTGAGGAACTCGTCCCCAGGCACAGGAGGGGCTTCACTAAAGGGTGATTTCTGCATTTCTTTCCTGAAAAAAAGCCAAAATATCCTTCATTTCCCAGGCACACAGTTCCATTCAGGAACAGCAATGGATCAGAGAGGGAAGCTTGGAAAATTGATAATGAAATCTTGAATAGCTGCTCTTGGTAAAGGCTAAAACCAGAAAGCAAAAACTGCTAACCCTGACTTGATCCAACTATTATGCCTAATCTACATCTACATTAGTTGCTATCAAGTTATTTTTTACTATTTATATATAAAATATATAAATATATTATATATTATATATATCTATTATATATATAATTATAATATAAAACACATTTGACTATTAATCACAACAAACTTTGATTTATAAGTGAGAAAACCCACAGAAGTCAGTTTGCTTTACAGGAATACACTGTATAATCAGTAATATCTAAGGTACAGCTACAAAGAGCTACTTCACTGCCAGAACTGATAATTTAAAATTACTTTTCTTAATTAAATATATTATTTTAATTACTTTAAATGAAATATGATTTAATAAAATAAATTAGATGCCTAAAATTTAATTTTTTAATGAATAATTAAAAATAAAACACAGCAAAATGTACAAAATCAGATGTAGACTTCTCTAAACGTGGCTTTGCAATTAGTCTGAGGAGCTGGTTAAACCCAGTCCTGGTGTTAGCTGGGACAAGATGAATGGCAGTTCCCACCCCCCTGCATTTCTCTGATGCCAATCCAAAGCTCGGCTTCCACAGAAGATTTTAAATCCCTTCCCCAGAGCCGAAAGCTCCCAGATCTGCGAGGGGAGCCGGATAAACCCGGGGATGTGGAGGTGACAGCCAGGCAGGCAGCTCCAGGAACGGGGAATTCAGGCTGACCTGAACTACAAATCACAGTTTAGATGGTGCTGGGGCCTTTTGGGACCTGAGGGAGGATAAATGGATAAACCTTTATGGCCTGCACTGAGCTGGGCACAGGCTTGGCTGTGAGAGGGAGGAGAGGCTCCTGTGGATAATTCCAGAGGGAAGGAATGGTGGGAGCACAAATTCCACACAGAACATCCCCAGCTGGGCAGCCTGGAGGCACAGGACAGAACTCCAGGGAAGAGCAGCCCGAGGGAAAGCTGCGCTGAGCACTCAGAACCTTCCTGGAGAAGCTGGAGCTGCCCCTGCATCCCTGGAATCTCCTTTGCAGTCACCTGAGTGTGGCCAGGCTCTGGGAGAGGTCACCCTCACAGCTGGGAAAGCAGGGCTGGAAAAGGAGCAAATACCTGATGAAGGAGTCACTCAGGCACTGCAGCCCCTGTGGCTGCGGATACTCCCAGGTGCAAGCTGCTCCCAGGAGAAACAAACTCCTCTTGCCTTGTTCCTCCAGGAACCAGGTCTCCTCTGCTTCATTAACTCCTGCAAACCTGTCCCTCATGGGAAATGTCCCCATGAACTCCTCCAAACCTGTCCCTAATGGGAAATGTCCCCATGAACTCCTCAAACTATTCCAAACCTGTCCCTAATGGGAAAGGTCCCCATTAGCACCTCCAAACTATCCCAAACCTGTCCCTAATGGGAAATGTCCCCATGAACTCCTCAAACTATCCCAAACCTGTCCCTAATGGGAAATGTCCCCATAACCCCCTCAAACTATCCCAAACCTGTCCCTAATGGGAAATGTCCCCATGAACTCCTCAAACTATCCCAAACCTGTCCCTAATGGGAAATGTCCCCATGAACTCCTCCAAACTATCCCAAACCTGTCCCTAATGGGAAATGTCCCTGGTTTTTGACTGGAGCAGCCTGGGACAGTGGAAGCTGTCCCTGCCATGGCAGGGTGGCACTGGATGTTTTGGATTCCCTTCCAACCCAAACCATGCCAGGACTCTGTGGTTGGAGCCACTCCCACCCTTGGCTGTGCTTCCAGGACAGTTCCACCCTTCAATCCTCAACACCACATGAAGCATCACTCAAATATTCCGTCTGCATCCCCTCCAAACCTTGATCCCTCCTCACGTGCCCCCTGCAAGCAGGAAAATTGGCCTCTGCTCCTGGTGGGAACGTGGCTGGGATCCATCAGGGAGCTCCAGCCCAGGAATGACGAGGGGAAGAGCTCTCCCAAACCACCACAGGGTAATGACAGCCAGCTGTTGTGCTAATGAGAGCCCAATCAATAATTCACGTGATATTCCCGCTGCAATTAATCGTGAGAAGTCAGCAGGGCTTTAATGTGGCGCTCACACACATTTCCAGGCATGGAGCCATTCCTGCTCCCTGGGTTTGCCCCACAGCTGCCCTGGCCCTGCAGGCACACGGAAACCATGGGGGCTGCAGCATCCAGCAGGGATGGGCAGGAGCTGGAAACATTCCCAAGGCATCTGGGAGACTCCTCTGCCCAGCCTGGGCTGGCTCCTCACCCTCTCCCTCTCCCCAGGACTGTCCTGACTTCAGGACAAAATATCTGTAGGATATTTGCTGAGTTTCCTTTTTTGTTATCCATGAGAAGTGTGTGGTTGTTCAAATACTGCACCCAAAAAACCAGCATTATCTCTGCCCAGCAGCTGATAAAATACAGATAAAAGTCTAAAGAAGTTGTAAAATGGCTCTGAACTCACCCAGCACACCCCCAAAAAAAAGGTATTTTCATGAGCAGCAAGCCCTGCAGAATAAAGTGCTTGTGCATTCTGTGCTCAGAGCTGCTAAATTGGCCACATTTAAAGGCTCAGGCATCTCCTGCAGAAGGGACACACCTGAGGAAGGGATTTGGGGTGGGTGGGGGCTAAAACACTGATTCAGGTGCCACGCAGGGTGTCAGTAAATAGGTGCTGTCAGGAGAATGGGGAATTATTCTCAAGAAAACAAAAATAAGGCATCGAACTGCTTCTCTGTCGAGCCCCAAATTCTGGGGTTTTCTGAGATGCCCTGTGGAGCATCCAGGCAGAATTCCTGGTTATCCCAGAGCCATGGGAGATTCCAAACTGATAGAGAGCTCATCCAGCCCGGGCTCCTCTTCAAGGCAAATCTTCCAGCCTTTAGGGCTGTTCACACCAGCTGGCCTCAGGATTTCAAATCATCCCTTATTTTATTTTTTATTTAAGTTAAAAGAAAAAAAATAGAGAAAGCTGTTTGCCTTGGGCATCAATCTCATTAAGAATTGCTTCACACCTCTTTCTTATGCTGGAGTCAAACGAAAGATTTGTTTGATTTCCTCGCTCTGCAAACAGCCCCCATAAAACCCGCGCCATTCTCTCACCTCCCTTTCAAGTGCCATCTTTTTGTCCTCGGATGCTCGCAATTATTAACATATTTTACAGTGTTCCCGAGATAAAAGAGCTCTCCCGGCCCGGTTCTCTCACCCTGCTGGAGGTTGTTGTACCTTTGATCAGCCTCCTTGTCGGATGTGGAGCCCCGGGACACCTGCGTGGGAACAGGAGCCCTGCAGCCACCCCTGCATTTCCAGGCAGCACTTTGCAGTCACCTGAGTGTGGCCAGGCTCTGGGAGAGGTCACCCTCGGAGCTGGGAAAGCAGGGCTGGAAAAGGAGCAAACACCTGATGAAGGAGTCACTCAGGCACTGCAGCCCCTGTGGCTGTGGATACTCCCAGGTGCAAGCTGCTCCCAGGAGAAACAAACTCCTCTTGCCTTGTTCCTCCAGGAACCAGGTCTCCTCTGCTTCGTTAACTCCTGCAAACCTGTCCCTCATGGGAAATGTCCCCATGAACTCCTGCAAACCTGTCCCTAATGGGAAATGTCCCCATGACCTCCTCCAAACTATCCCAAACCTGTCCCTAATGGGAAGTGTCACTGTCTTTTGATTTGGCTTCATCTCAGGTGGCACTACGCTCTCCTGGTGGAAAGCCCAGGAGATTTCTTAGGGGAAGGTTTAAGCAGGGCTTACACTGGATTTTAGGGAAAATTTCATCATGGAAAGGGCTGTCCAGCCCTGGCACAGCTGCCCAGGGCAGTGCTGGAGTCCCCATTGCTGCGCTGGCCGTGGCAGTACCGGGGACTCAGTGGTCCTAAAGGTCTTTTCCCCCTAAACAATTTTGTGATTTTGTCATTCCACAGACTGTTAAAAGCAGAACTGAACCCTGCTGGTGGCTGACACAGCAAGAAGGAGCTCCTGAGAGCAGGGAGCATCCATCCATCCATCCATCCATCCATGCATCCATCCATCCATCCATCCATCCATCCTCCCAGGAGCAGCTCTGTGTCCCAGCAGGGTCACGGGGCCATCTAGAGGAGAGGGAGGATGAGGAGGAAAGAGAAGGAGAAGGAAGGAGCTGGAGCTCTCTCATCCCTGGTGGCACCTGCAGCCCCTGGAGAGTTCCAGCTCTCTCCTGCAATCCCAGTGCAGGTCCAGAGGGAAGCTGCAGCTGGGGGTTTCTCCACAGGTGGGGGGATGTCCCTGAATGCCACCCCATGGACACAGGTGTCCCCTCCTGGGGCAGGGACACGGGCTGTGCCGGGACAAAGGGCACGGAGAAGGGCTCATAAACGAGTGTGGAATTTAAAGTTCAGTTCCGTGTCCCGTCTCCCTCCCTTTGCGGGTGAAAATCCCGGAGCTGGATTTTCCCTGGAAAAGGCGCCGGGGATAATTCCCACAGGAGGATTAAAGGGATCTCCCCTGCTCCGGGCTGATCCCAGCTGCCCTTGGGCATGGATTGCTCACATTCCCGCGGGATCTGCTCCTGGAGATCCCATCCCAGGTGTCCTGCAGGGCTCAGACCGGCTCCCGCTGTTCACCCCTGGCTCCAGGAGCTCAGGCACAGCTCATCCCTGCTCCTCGCCCACTGCCAGCTCTCACACCCTGCAGGGATGAGAGAACACACAGCAACAGCTCCTCCAGCCTTCCTAAGGCTAACGTGGGGATTTTCTCAGAAAAGTGAAGTTGTTGGTAAATTCTGAGGCCGCTGCCTTGCTCCAGAAACATTTCCACAGCGTGATCCTCATCGGCTCTGTGCCTTCCCAAGAGGATCTCATCCCACTGGTGCTCTGAAACCAGGAACACCAGCAGTGACTGAAGGAAACCTGGAAAAAGGAGAGAGGAACATCCTAATCCAAGCCAAATGATCTTTTTCATTTTAAATGCAGCCCCAAATTTGTCCTGGTCCATGAAACTGCATCTGCTGGGAGCACACAGCTTCACATGGCCTATAAATATTTGTGTAACAAGACACAGAATTATGCAATAAAGCACATTTTTCATCTGCCCGACAGCTCTGCCTCAAATCTGCCCGTTAATCTGAAATCTCTTCCCAAATTCTCCTTTTTAACCTGTCCCAAACCAAGCCCCTTTCCAGAGCTCTGTCACTTGAGGATGAAATCTCAGCATTATCAATATTAACAATTCTGTCAGCAGCCCCCTTTTGCTCTTTTCTGGCTGCAGGGCTGTGCTGTGTGGAAAAGCTAAAATTTGTTTTTGTCGGGTAATCCAGCCCAGATGCTCCAGCCCAAACAAGGCCCAGCTCTACTGAGAAACGGGGTTATTTTTAAATGGGGTTTCTGACTAATTTGCAGCCAGTCAGTGATGTCAGGGGCCGTGAATGCCAGAAAATCACAATGCTCCAAACCTCTAAACTCTTGCTTGGTGTACTAAAGTGAGGGAAAAGAAAGGGCTTAGGAAATTTGTGGTTTTGACATGTGGCTGAAAAGCTTCAGGTTATGAAACAGCAGCCCAGGGGGTTTAGGGTGGGTTTAGGGTGGAAGGGACCTCAAAGATGAGGAAATTTGTGGTTTTGACATGTGGCTGAAAAGCTTCAGGTTATGAAACAGCAGCCCAGGGGGTCGGGGGATCCCTGTGGGTTTAGGGTGGAAGGGACTCAAAGATCATTTCGTTCCAACCTCCTCCTTTAGGTGTTGACATAATCATCCTCATTGTCACCTATTCTCCGACAAAACCAGGATTTTAAGGGAAAAAAGCAGTGGTGGGACAGTGGAATCAAGTGTGGGGTGCTCTCCATGAGCTCCTCCCCTCTCCTGGCCGGCCAACCCCAAATCCTGCTCCAGAGCATGAAGTGATTTCCTGGGCAGCATTTTTCACTTTTCAGTCCTTTTAGCCCTTTTGTTTTTCAGGAGATGACACAAGTGGCTGCAGCTCTGGGGTGGCTCCTGTCCCAGTTATCCCAGTCCCAGGTGGGTTGGGATCCCCCTCCGAGCCATGAGCATCCCACATTCCTGATGACTGCTTGGATGAGGGGAAGATTTTCCCCTCACTGTGCTGAGGTTCAAGTTCTCCTCCAGGTCTAACTCTTGAGAGGAAAATCTGCTCCCAGTATTCTCTTTTTAAAATATTTTCTCCCCCTGATTTAGACATGGGATCATTTGAGGCAAACCAACACCATGCTGCTTGGGTTTGTATTTTATCCATCAGAAAGGGTTGGTTTGGGTCAAAGTAAAAACCACCAGGAATACCAGGAGAATTCCCTTCTCAGGGGACAAGGATGAACTTTCGGGAGCCACTCACAGAGCTCCCATGAAGAAAGAAATATTTTAAATTAATGTGCAACTGTTGTACTCCAACAGTTTCTCTACATAGCCTTATATCTGTTATTTCTTCTCCTGTGGATTTAAAAAATTCAAAAGTAAATTATGAAGGTGTATAAATCACCTCCTGACTTATGTAAATCCCAATTATTCTCCCATTTAAATCACCTTTAATCATTTAAATCACAAAAGGAATCCTGATTCCTTTTGGTTATTAGGGAACAATCCAAGTTTGCAAGCCCAGCCAAACCAAGATGCAGTGCCTGGGTTGGAGCAGGCCAATTCTCACGGCAGAAAAGACAGTAAATTGTTGGCATTTACCCTTCTGAACAGGTCAAAAAATAACCTGCGACCACCAGGAACAACCTGCGGAGCTGCACGTGGATTTATAAAACACTGATTTTTCTTCCACAGCATCTGGTTCTGCCCATCATTTCCTGGAGGATTTTTTCCCCTGGGTGCAGCACATTAAAATCCACAAACGACAACATTAAAATTCATCTGTATTATTTGTATCATTTATATTATTTATGTTATTTCTATGATTTGCATAATTTACATTATTTATATTCAGGAAATTTTAATTTTACGATTTCCAGCTGCTGCTGGAAATTCCAAATCCAGGTTGGACGGGTTTGGAACAACCTGGGGCAGTGGAAGGTGTCCCTGCCGCGGCACTGGATGGGTTAAGGTCCCTCCCAATCCAAACCATTCTGGGATTCAGGAGCCTGGGCTTTCGGAGGGTATTTTTTACGTTCCTGCTTCCTGGAATATTAATTTTTCCAGCGGAGGGAAGCGGTTCCTGAGCGTTAATTAGATGTTTAATTAACACCTCCCAGGGGAAGCCTGGGAATGCTCGGGACGGAGCCGCCGCTCCCTCCCTTCCCTCGGCAGCCACGAGATGGCAAAAGAGCTTAAAAAACATGCCAGGAAACCTCGCAATTCCGGGCTTTTTCAGCAAAATCCGCCGCAAACCCGCCCGGCTGCGCTTCCCAGGCTCAGGGGTGATCCAGGTGCAGGGACATCCCTGAGGGAAAGGGAAAGGGAAAACCCAGCCTGGCCTTGGGCACTGCCGGGATCAGCCTCAGCTGCTCTGGGAATTCTGTGCCAGGGCCTGCCCCCCTCCCAGCCAGGAATTCCTTCCCTAAAATCCCAAAATCCCCAAATCCCAAAATCCCAAGTCCCAAAATCCCCAAGTCCCGTCGCACATCCCGCCCTTCCCTGTGGCAGCGGAAATCATCCCCCATGCTGCCCCTCAGGCCCGTCCCCGGGCTCAGGGAACTCTCTGAAATGCGGTTTTCTGCCCCATTTCTGGCCCTGCCCTCCAGCCCCGCACTCCCAGGCCGATCCCGAGCTCTCCCCGGTGGGAATTCCCGGCACAATTCCCCGTGTTTCGCCCCATTCCCCTCACGCACCCGAGGAAGGCGCGCAGCGGCCTGCTCCTCCCTCAGCACAGACCCCCGAGCCTGCCGCTAATTAATTAAAACCTGTAATTAACGGAGAAGTGAAAACCCCCCCGGGCACGGCGTTCCCGGAGCCTGAAGCACTCCAGGCCAGACCCAGCTGGATTTGCAGCCTGTGCCAGGGCTCTGAGGGGATTCAGAGCCCCCATTTCCCAGGAAAACCCCTCAGAGCACAAACACAGCCCCAGTGCAGATTTTGGCCTCTCGCATCCCCTGCCCGAGCTCTGAGCAGCCCGGACACTTTTTGCGATGGAGGAACGCAAAAACAACGCAAAAACAACCCAAAAACAGCGAGGCAGCGCCGTGTTTGAGCCCGCAGCCAGAGCCCGGACCTGCCCTTGATCCCTCAGCGGCCCAAAGACGAGGAGAATCCCAAAAAAGCTCCCAAAAAAGCTCCCAAAAAAGCTCCCAAAAATCCCAGGATCTGCTGCCGCCAGGCGGCCCCGAGATGTCCCCGCAGCAGAACGGGCTCGCCTCGCCCTCCCCAAACCCAGAAAATTGCAAATTTCCCCTCGGATGCTCGGGAATTGAGCGGGGGGAAGAGAAAATCATCCCTTCCCCACCGCCGGGAGGCAGATCCAGGTTTTGGGCACAAAAAGGGACATCCCGTGGTGAAACAGTTCCAAAGGCATCGGACAGAGAGGAGCTGTTAAAGGACACGAGGAAGGAAAATTAACTCTGTTCTGGGGCTGCTTGGGAGAGGGGAAACCCGCCCTGAATTTCGGCTCAGGGCTCGCTGTCCTTCCCTGGAATGGTCCCTTCCTTCCCAGGGGATGCTGGAAACAAATGGGATTCGAAGGGAAAAGAGACTTTTTTAAAAGTTCCAGAGTTACCAAGTTAGAAAAAAGGACGAGGGGAAACTCCAGCCCCCTCTGAGACACCAGCAGCATCCCGGCTTTGCAGATTCCCTGATTTTCCCCCTTGCTAAGCCGCAGGAGAATCCAGGAGTAAAATTCAAGAGCCTTTATCGCCTCCTCTGCTGCAGGGAGGATTTCTGGCCGCTGCAGAATTCCTTGGCTCACACAGTGTGACTTCCACTAAAGACAACAATCAATGAGGGCGACCTAAACCCCTGAATAATTTAAATATTAACGTTATTAAGAGGTGGAAAGCAGCAGAAAGAAAAGGGTGCACAAATCCCCCCAAGGGGAAGGATTTCCACAAGGACTCGCTCTGTCTGTTCATTACAGCTGTGAAAGGCACAAGCAAAGATTATTTTAATATTCTGCCCTTCCCTCCTCCTCCAAGGAAAATAAAATTCTGTTTAAAATCATTCATGAGGCCAAGCAGAGCCAAGGCAAGAATATTTCTGCCATGAGGTCGAGTTTTGTGAGATCCATTTGGTGTTTTCCCAGGAGCTTTTTGCCTGGGTTTGGAAGTGACTGCACAAACACTGGAAATAAAGGAAGGAAAGTTTCTGTTTCACCTTGATTCCTTTGTGGTTCATCCCATCCCGCCTGGATCCTGCCTTGGCTTTGCTCCGCTCCTGTGTTATCTTTTCCTGAACCAAAAAAGAGGAAGCACAGCCTGGGGAAGCAGTTCCCAGCTCCATGAGAGCCTGAAGAGCCCAGCTGGAGCTGCTGGGACCCCACATCCCTCCTGGCTTTATCCACACATTCCCATCCCTTCCCAGCTCCACCTGATCCTGCTGGGACTGAGGCATCAGCCATCAGAAAAACAAAAACAACAAAAAAAAAATGAAATTAAGGAGCCCTGCTTGGGAATTTCTCCAGGCTGGAAAACCCTGGGGAAGAGAAAGTTCCAGGGAGACCTTGGAGCCCTTTCCAGTCTTTGAAAGGAAATTTTAAAAGGGGAGAGATGTTTTTATACAGGCAGAGAGTGACTCAATCCCTGCTTTGTTCTGGAGCTCTGCCCAGCCTCTGCTCCAGGGCAGGGGGGCAGATTGAAGTGAAAACAAAACATTTTGGGCCAACTCTGTTTTATACTTATCAAAGCCTTGGATCAGCCCTGGCTGAGCTCTGGAATCCCTGTGATCCCACTGCTGTCTCATCCTTCAGGAAGGCACAAGGAAGGGAAGACTCCAGTTTGCTCTCCTGAGCTCCCTGATCCACATTTTGGTCTCTCTGATATCCTTCCAACCTGCCTTGTCATCCCTGCCCTGTAAAATGTCAAAAGCTGCTTGCCAGAGGCATTTTGCTTTTAGCAAAATTGGAATCTGTGTCCATGAAAGGAAACAATTCCATCACAGACCTTCAATTTCCTTCCTTCCCACGCTTGGAATTTGTGATGAAACCCTGGAAGTACCTGAGCATCAAAACCACACGAGGCCAACCAGGCTTTGAGGACAAACTGGAGACATTTGGGGTTTGCAACAAGCCTGATTCTCTGCCTGAGCAAAAATCCTGCACTGAAGTCCCAATTCCAGGAGCGGGAATTAGAATTTAACTCCAGCAGGGCCAAGTTTTCCTCCTCAATGTCCCGGCCACATCCCCTTTCCTGAGTCTGGAAATGGGCTGGGTTAGGAATCCATTGCTCTTGAATTACCAGGGCTGAGAACTGCTTGTCCTTAAAAAAACCTGTCAGCAGGCCAAGGACTGCCAAATTCCAGAGGGAACCAAAGGCAGCTGGAGCAGGACGAGGAATCTGACTCCGTTTGCTCATTTGAAAGTTAATTTCAAGGCTATTTCAGCAGTGATGCCACACACACCAAAAGAAATGCCCCACAAGAATGAGCCAGGGTTTTGTTTTCCTTTGGGAGAATTCCCTGCTTCCCCCGTGCTGGATATTAATGTTACCAATGCCCTTGGAGGATGTACTGCCTGAAATAAATGTCATTGATCAGGGAAAATGAAAATATCACTGGGCCCAACAATGACAAATCTGCTGCTCCTGCCAGGCCAAGAATTTGTTTCATTTAGGAGCCAGAGCTGCTGGCAGGGGCTGGGGAGGGAGCTGCTTGCCAAATGTCTCCATGGGAAATGAAATAATTGGGAATATTCACTAGCAGGGCAATGAAAATCATTGCTCTCTTTGGCCCACAGACCCAAACCTCCCGGAGTTAGGCTGGGTTTTCTGAAATGGTGCCAGTGGGAGCAGAAATTCTGCTGGGATTTGTCCCCTGGCACAGCCAAGGGGACCTTTGGAGTGGCTGGGGATGGTTCAGTGAAGAGACAGAGCCCTTCCCCATGCCAGGACATCCTGCAATGGAAAATGGGATCTTTTAAAGGATTTCTCATCCAGATCCCACTGGCATGAACTGATTCTGCCCAATGGAGCTGATTGTGTCACACAGGAGGGGCTTCCTCCTTTGCTCTCAGAGGATGCTGCAAAATTCAGGGACTGTTTTCCCCCACTGCAAAAATAAAAGTTGCAGGAAACACCAACATAAAAAAATATCCTCTGCAGGCCAAGGCAGAGTCACAGCTCTCGGGTGAGTTACTGGATTTTCTCAGAACATCATAAAATCTTGGCTTGGGTGGACTTTAAATCCCATCAGTGCCACCCTGCCATGGCAGGGACACCTCCCTGGGGCACAGATTTTTTGGGAAAACCAAGCTGGGGTGTCAGGGAGAGCACACCAGCACTTCCCAAATCCCTGTCTCACCTCAGCTCTGACCTCCCGGACTCTGGCTCTGGTTCCCCACTACAACTTTTGCATCCCAAACTCAACTTCTTGTTCATTCCAATAAACCCAGCATTCAAATGTACAGATTCAGCAGAATTCTGTGAATTCTGTGAATTGTACAGGTTCAGCAGGTTGTAGAATGGTTTGGGAAGTCTGAATAATTCTTAAAATTGATTTATGAATAATTGAATATGTTGATGTTGTTCCTTTAAAATATTTTAAATAATTTTAAAATATTAGTATTTATTAATACATTTATTAATAATTTTATAACCAGACACTGTTATCTTCTGGGTGCAGATTCTTTCAAACACTCTGCAAAACTATTTCCTTAAATTAAATTATGTTGGTTTTTTCCCCTTTCTGCTCTGCCTGTTTGTATTTTCTGCCAATGTATTTGAAATCACCCCCTAGAGAAACCAGAACACCCAAGGCTCTACAAACCCTCAAAGCCCTGATCTCATTCTTAATTAGTACAATTACACAGCCCTGGTGTGCTGCACTGGCTGCTCTCTGCCCACAATAATCCCAGTGAGCTCTTCATTTGGGTCTGGATCTCCTCACTCCTTTAATTTCCCCTCATCCTGCTCTGATTCCCAGGAAAGAGCCAGGAATGGCACACAGCTCCACTATTTGTTTTACTCATCATTAAAACGAAGTTGTTTGGAAAAATCCTGCAGACGTGGAGGGGAGAGGATCATTCCATGTGGTGGGAATGAGGACAGGAAGGCCAGGAAGAGTGCTCTGAGAAAAAAATCTGGATTATTTTGTCCAAAAACCCCCAAACCCAACAAAACCAGAGGACAGGAAATAACAGAGACCCACGTGGCACATTAAAACACTTTATCACCCACCTTAAACCTCATCCCCACGCTCCTGACCAAGACTGCCAAGAGGAGAGGCCAGAAAGTTAAAAGTGAAATTATCAGCTGCCTTAAAGCCTTTCTGAAGAGCAGAGAGCTGGTGGGGCTGCAGATAATGGAGTGTAAATCCAGGGATCAAAGGCAGCCCTTCCCTGGTGGATCTGGGAATGAGTCCTGGCCACAGATCCAGCCCAGGCACTCCTGTCATCATCTGCCCTCCCTGGGCTCGGCAGGGAACAGGAGTGATTCCAGTCGGGAGAGGAACAGGAGTGATTCCAGTCTGCAGAGGAACAGGAGTGATTCCAGTCTGCAGAGGAACAGGAGTGATTCCAGTCTGCAGAGGAACAGGAGTGATTCCAGTCTGCAGAGGAACAGGAGTGATTCCAGTCTGCAGAGGAACAGGAGTGATTCCAGTCTGCAGAGGAACAGGAGTGATTCCAGTCTGCAGAGGAACAGGAGTGATTCCAGTCTGCAGAGGAACAGGAGTGATTCCAGTCTGCAGAGGAACAGGAGTGATTCCAGTCTGCAGAGGAACAGGAGTGATTCCAGTCTGCAGAGGAACAGGAGTGATTCCAGTCTGCAGAGGAACAGGAGTGATTCCAGTCTGCAGAGGAACAGGAGTGATTCCAGTCTGCAGAGGAACAGGAGTGATTCCAGTCTGCAGAGGAACAGGAGTGATTCCAGTCTGCAGAGGAACAGGAGTGATTCCAGTCTGCAGAGGAACAGGAGTGATTCCAGTCTGCAGAGGAACAGGAGTGATTCCAGTCTGCAGAGGAACAGGAGTGATTCCAGTCTGCAGAGGAACAGGAGTGATTCCAGTCTGCAGAGGAACAGGAGTGATTCCAGTCTGCAGAGGAACAGGAGTGATTCCAGTCTGCAGAGGAACAGGAGTGATTCCAGTCTGCAGAGGAACAGGAGTGATTCCAGTCTGCAGAGGAACAGGAGTGATTCCAGTCTGCAGAGGAACAGGAGTGATTCCAGTCTGCAGAGGAACAGGAGTGATTCCAGTCTGCAGAGGAACAGGAGTGATTCCAGTCTGCAGAGGAACAGGAGTGATTCCAGTCTGCAGAGGAACAGGAGTGATTCCAGTCTGCAGAGGAACAGGAGTGATTCCAGTCTGCAGAGGAACAGGAGTGATTCCAGTCTGCAGAGGAACAGGAGTGATTCCAGTCTGCAGAGGAACAGGAGTGATTCCAGTCTGCAGAGGAACAGGAGTGATTCCAGTCTGCAGAGGAACAGGAGTGATTCCAGTCTGCAGAGGAACAGGAGTGATTCCAGTCTGCAGAGGAACAGGAGTGATTCCAGTCTGCAGAGGAACAGGAGTGATTCCAGTCTGCAGAGGAACAGGAGTGATTCCAGTCTGCAGAGGAACAGGAGTGATTCCAGTCTGCAGAGGAACAGGAGTGATTCCAGTCTGCAGAGGAACAGGAGTGATTCCAGTCTGCAGAGGAACAGGAGTGATTCCAGTCTGCAGAGGAACAGGAGTGATTCCAGTCTGCAGAGGAACAGGAGTGATTCCAGTCGGGAGAGGAACAGGAGTGATCCCAGTCTGGGGAGGAACGGGAATGATCCCAGTCTGGGGAGGAACAGGAGTGATCCCAGTCTGCACAGGGAACAGGAGTGATTCCAGTCTGGAGAGGAACAGGAGTGATTCCAGTCTGGGGAGGAACAGGAGTGATTCCAGTCGGGAGAGGAACAGGAGTGATTCCAGTCGGGAGAGGAACAGGAGTGATTCCAGTCGGGAGAGGAACAGGAGTGATTCCAGTCTGCACAGGGAACAGGAGTGATTCCAGTCTGCACAGGGAACAGGAGTGATCCCAGTCGGGAGAGGAACAGGAGTGATTCCAGTCGGGAGAGGAACAGGAGTGATTCCAGTCTGGAGAGGAACAGGAGTGATTCCAGTCGGGAGAGGAACAGGAGTGATTCCTGTCTGGAGAGGAACGGGAATTATCCCAGTCTGCAGAGGAACAGGAATTTGCCCAATCTGGCCTCTCCTCCCTGGGGAGGAGCTTCCACCTGGTGTTAACACCAGCCCAAGTGTTTGGAATCCCTGCAGGATCAGAGCAGGGGCTCTGAGCTCTCCCTGGATCCTTCTCCTGTCCAGGGGAGCCCCCCCAGCTCTCCCAGCCTGGCTCCAGAGGGGCTCCAGCCCTGCAGCAGCTCCAGGGGCTCCTCTGGGCTCTCTCCAGCAGCTCCAGGGCTGGGGCAGCTCTGCAGGTGGGGCTCACCTGGGAGGGCAGAATTCCCCTCTCTGCTGCCCAGGAGGTTCAGGATCCCAGCACAGAGGGATGGGCAGGGGGATCTGACCCGGCCCAGCCCCATCCTGCTCCAGGGCTCTCCCACCTCTTTGTGCTGGGACTGCCCCATCCCAGGTGCAGGGATTGGTGAGCAAAGGCAGCTGAGCTCCCATTAAAGGCTGGTTTTCCATGGATGGGATGTTCTGCCCATTCCCCAGTGGCTCCAACCACCTGGAACCAGGGGTTACCCACCCCAAAATCCAAATCCCAGACTCCAGCACTGCCCCTCCATGGGGACCCATTCCACAGCTCGGGATGGACCCAGCACTCACTGAGGGGCACTGGGAATCCTTCTTGTCCCTGCTGCTCCAAAATGTGATTGGGTTTTTGGTAAACTCTGGAAATGCCCACCAAACCCACTGGATTTACACAGATATTCCCAACAGATCCCACTCCCAGCTCCACTCATGGTTCATAAACCCACGTGCTCCTTCTAAATCTAACAGAGTTTCTGCTTTTAAATTCCATAAAAAGAACCCAAATTCTCCACACAGCTGAAGGTTACAGCACTGCAGAATCCTCCTTTGTGTCTCAAGGTCAAAATTCATTTACCAAGAGCTGCTGTTCCCTCTGCAGGAGCAGATAAACCCCAGGGTTTAGGGTGAAACTCAGAAATGAAGGCCCAGAACCAGCCCAACACCATTCCCAAATGTGTTGCACTGTTAAATGGGAAATAAAGGACACCACAGAAACTGGAATTATTGCTTCCAATAATTCCAGTTTCCAGTCAATTTTCCCTCCTTTGTCTTAAAGGGCTTTTGATGTGCAGCCCCAATATTGTGTCTCTCTCTGTTTTTAATAATTTTCTATTACCTCAGCAATATAAACTGTCCTGCAATGGGCTGAACTTTAATCTGGGGGAGATCAAACAGGCACAAATACCATGGGCTGGAGAGTGACCAACTGGGGGCAATATTCTCTCTCCTCCTATAAAAGACAGCCCACAGCAAGATAAAAAATTGCTGCTTGGATTGCACAGACATCACATCTTTGAGAGGCTCCAGGCCCATGGAAAGGGAATTTTCCCATTTTTTCCATGGATGTTCTGCAGCAGAACCAGCTGCTCATTCCACCCCCTGACCACAGAACCATGAATTCATAAAGAAACACTGGTTAAAATACTGTAACACACAAGAAAGATGCTGTCAAATTTTTTCTGCAAATGAAAAATTGCCTCTTTTTTTTTTTTTGTCTAGCAGTTTTGAAAAAATATTGTGTTGTTGTGCAAAAATGTTCTTCAGAGCAACTCTGTTCAAAGCCTCTTTTTGCTGGCTCAGGACTCTGCTTTACAACCCCTGTGCTCACAGCAGAACCACCTGGGAGCTTGGGCTGCACCACCAAATCCCCCAAATCAGTGGGATAATGGGAAGGAATTGTTCCCTGGGAGGGGGGCAGGCCCTGGGATGGAATTCCCAGAGGAGCTGTGGCTGCCCCTGGATCCCTGGCAGTGCCCAAGGCCAGGCTGGAGCACCTGGGACAGTGGGAGGTGTCCCTGCCATGGGATGGGCTGGGATTGAAGGTTCTTCCCAAGCCAAAGCTCAGGAATTTGAGCTGAATCCTGCCCAAAAGCCAAATTCCTTCCTGCTGAAGGTGCAGGAACAGAGCCAGTGGAGGTGGGAGGTAAGCACACCTTGCAGAGCCTCGGATCCAGCAGCAATTTGTGCTTGGAGTGCTCTCCTGGCAGGCTGGAGCTGGGGGGTGTTTCAGGGCTCTCCTGGTGAATGGAGATCACAGGACAAGGAAATGGGATTGAG
Organism: Passer montanus; assembly: GCF_014805655.1. Classification (NCBI taxonomy): domain Eukaryota; kingdom Metazoa; phylum Chordata; class Aves; order Passeriformes; family Passeridae; genus Passer; species Passer montanus. Next base: position 11,053,337 of record NW_024367149.1, on the reverse strand, counting down.
GATTCCCAAACCTTCCTGGAAAGCCTTGTTGCTGCAAAGCAAGGCACAGATTCCCTCCTGACCTTATCCCTGAATAAACACAAATCCTGGGGAGTTCTGAGCTTTCCAGCCCTCGTTGCTGCACAGGCAGCTTTGGGCTTTTCCTCTCAATCCAGAGAGTGCAGAATTCCAGCCTAGTCACTCCTCTGTGGGAACAAAGGATCCAAATCCCCATTTCAGGCTGTGCCTCAGTGGTCTTTACATCAGCAAATATTTATTCTCTTTCACAGCAACACAAGCAGCCTGGAGGGGATGAGATTGTGCAGGCTGAAGGCTCAGCAAACACCGTTTATCCAGAGTTTTATTCCCACTCCTCCAGAGCTCCTCCATCCAGCCAAGACTGCTGCATTTCCAGCAGCCCTGGCTGTGCTCCCTCCTTGAAGAAGGAAGGGATGCTGATTTAGCATCTGGAATTTTCCCTCTCCCTTTGTTTGCCACAAAACCAGCTTTCATCCCACGGCTGCGTTCCCACCTGAGGAGTGACCCCTCCATTTCTGGAAGCATTTCTTTTCCACGGGACCTCACCAGTTCCTGCAGGTTTTCCCTCTCATCTCTCCCTGAGGAGCTCCTGCCTCTCTGTGTCACCTCCCTCCGCATCAGCTGTGAGCCAGACTGTGATTTCAGCCCCAGAATTCCCAGATTTCCCCGGCTGAGAGGGAGGGAGGGCAGGGAGAGGTCTTCCCAAGGCTTTCCAGGTGTGCTGCTCAGAGCTGGTTCTTGCCTGGAAATCCTTTAACCTCAAGGACCCAGCTTTGAAATAAAGGAGAAACCTCAAACTGCGCCGTGAGCGGCTTGAACGTGAAACCACAAAGTGTCTGAGGGATTATTTTATGATCCCACTGCTGCTCCTGAAGGATTTGGTTATTCCTAATTCCTGGTTAAAGCCAAGGAGGCTGGGCTGATGGCAGCTCAGCTTCCCTGGAAACCTGGAGCCAGGGATGCTTCCACGTCCTTCAGGACGGAGGAAATGCCGACGTGTTCGTGGTAAAACAATGTTTTAATAAACAGCAGCATAAAATAATCAGTGTTTAATATCATCTCTGGCACGTGAAATACAAAAATGCACATATCTCAGTTATAAAATAGCCTTTGTTATTACATTTTTTTTTCTCATGCTTGCCTAATTGAAATGCCCGTAATTAATAACTCAATCATCAAGTAATACAGTGATTAAACGCATGCAGTGAAAACAAAGAAAGATATTTGTATAAGGTAGTGGCTGAGTATCACCATAATATGTTTCAGGAACATCTACATCAGGGTAAAAATCAAAAGAAACAGCCCCAAGATATAAAATGCAGAGATGTATTTTCACTTCTGCTGTACAAAAAACATCATCACACTTTTGTGCAAAAAAGATAAAAATAAAGTCCTATTATACAACATTGTCAACTGAGCAAAAAGATTGTTTTTGTGGACAATAAAAATATTATTCAGTACAAAAGAAGAGTCTGTGGAAAACGTACCGTACACAGCACGTGTGTAACTCATTAAAGTGGTTTCAAATGGAGAATCTCGATTGGTTCTACCTGAATGGGTTTTTTAATGACACAAATGGTGCATTTCTAAGTGGAAAATCAGCACTAATTCACATTATTATTAGACACAATTGCTATCGATGGATTTGCTGCCTGATGGAATGTGAGCCTCCCTCTTCCCAGGGTTACTGGAGTCAGAGTCACTGAAACGACACAATAAATATTCCTGGGAAAGCTGATTGTCATCTCGAAAATTGTGGTTTGGCGCTTTTCCATTACACAGTTGCATAGCAACAAAAGGATATAAAATTCCTGCTTGAGCGACTAGATCATGAAATGCTATCTTTGAAGAAGTTGATTCAGGTTCTGAAATTAAAGCCCTTTAATTTCATTTCCTTTAAGGCAATTCCTTAAGAGCTCCAGCTGTCCTCAGCAGCCAGCAGCAGATGAGGTTTGTAGGCTGCAAGCTGATAACTGCAGCATTTGTGCTGTCACACAAATGACATTTTTTGGTACGAATCTGAGCTCAGACTCCCAACCAAGCCAAAGACCAAAATCCCAAAATCCCACCTGAAGTGATCGATTCAGCCCTCACATCATACATTTGAAACACAGTCCTCGACTGCAACATTTACAAATATTTTCCCTATTGGCACTGAAATTGCACACCCAGATCTCCGAATCTTTGCATCTCCTAAAAAAAGAGACAAATATTAAAATATGGTTTTCAGTATTAAAAAAAGTTCCTGTGATTCAAACCACGCCGGAGCTTCAAAAAGCTGTGAAAAAGCATCGGATAAAATGTTTTTATTTTTAAAAAACCCCTCAGATTCCCTCTGCCCCTCTTTGAATTGTTGGTGGCACTTGGAGAAACGTGGCCAAGGCTGAGGATTCCCACCACGAGGATCCTTCTGGTTGTGCCTGCCCATCCTGGCGAGCAGTGAAGCTTCACAGAAGACACTTTGCTGCGATGTCTGTCCCAACGACCAGAAAAGGACCTCCAATAAAATATATGAATAGAAAAAAACCCAAAAATCTCTCCTAGCCCTTCCGAGTCTGCGTCCAGAGGGTTCTATTTACAAAGGCCTCGCGTATTTACAACTCCGCCGAGATCACCGAGTCGTTGGGTCCGTGCATGCTGGAGTCCCCCAGCAGGGAAGGCTGCTTGGAGTCCATTTTGTAGGGTTTCTGAGTTTTACTGCCAAACACCGCCATGCCCATGCCCGCCGGGTGGCTGGGAATGGCCATGTGGGATAGCAAGGGAATGTTGGCTTCCTGGTTGGAGCCCGACGACGGCAGGCTGGTGACGTGGCCCGTGCTGGTGGAGCCGCTGGCGCTGCTGGGCGAGCGGCTCTTGGGAGGGGGGCAGTGCTGGATCACCCTGGGGGGAGCCTGCGGGGCGTAGTGGGGCGCGGGGAAGGCGGCGTAGCCCGGCGGGATGGGGTACCCGTTGATGGGGATGTAGCGCTGGTTCTGCGCCAGCGGCGGCCCCATGAACCCCGCCAGCTGGCCCTGGGGGATGCCCTGTGCCGGGAACATGTAGTTGGGGTACCGGGGGTTGCTGAGGTTGCTGACGGGGCTGGCGCTCAGGGAGGTGGTCTGGGTGGTGGCGTTGCCGCCCGAGGGGGTGGTGGAGCTGGTGTGGCTGGAGAGGCCCTCCCAGGAGCGCAGGCGCGCGTGGATCTCCTTGAAGCGCGGCCGGCGGGAGGGCAGGTCGTGCCAGCACTCCGTCATCAGGCTGTACATCCTGGGGGGACAGTCCTCGGAGCACGGCAGCAGCTGGCGCTTCCGGATCATCTCGATGACCTCCTGGTTGCTGAAGCCGTAATAGGGCTGGAGGCCGAAGCTGAATATTTCCCACAGAACCACCCCGAAGGACCAAATGTCGGAGTCGGAGGAGAACTTGCCGTACATGATGGCCTCGGGGGGCATCCAGCGGATGGGCAGCAGGGACTTGTTCTGCACCCTGTAGTAATCGGCCGAGTAGATCTCCCTGGAGAGCCCCAGGTCGGAGATCTTCACGTGGAGCTGCTCCCCGATCAGGATGTTGCGGGCGGCCAGGTCCTTGTGGACGAAGAAGTGTCCGGCCAGGTACTCCATGCCGGCGGCGATCTGCACGGCGATGTGCAGGAAGTCGCCGTGGTCCAGGCTGGACTTGACCGTGCCGTCCTCGTCGCTGCTGCAGCCCACGTCGGAGTGGGGCGAGCGCATGACCAGGAACTCGTGCAGGTCGCCCTGGTTGGTGTACTCGAAGAGCAGGCACACGGGCTGCTCCTGCGTCACCACGCCCAGCAGGCACACGATGTTGGGGTGGTGCAGCTCGGCCATCAGGGACGCTTCCTGCTGGAATTCTGCCCACTGCTGAGGGTTGTTGAAGTCCTTGAGGGTCTTGATGGCCACGAGCTGGGCGTGGTCCATGCCCGGCAGGTAGAGGTGGCCCTTGTAGATCTTCCCAAAGGCGCACTCCCCCAGCTCCTCCATGAAGCGCACGGCGGAGAGGGGCAGCTCCTTGGCCTTGCTCTGTGACAGAAACACCAATGACAGGTCAGCACTGAAAACAGCATTTTTAAAGTGAAATCTCTCAGTGCAGGATGCATGGGAGCCAAGGAAATGGACACAGGAGCAGTGATCCCACTGGTGGCAGGCACAGCCCGAGAGACACCGGGTTCCAAATGGGATCATCAGGATCCAAAGAGGATCACTGGGATCCAAATGGAATCACCAGGATCCAAACAGGATCACCAGGATCCAAACAGGATCACTGGGATCCAAATGGAATCACCAGGATCCAAACAGGATCATCAGGATCTAAACGGGATCACTGGGATCTAAATGGGATCACCGGGATCCACACAGGATCACAGGGATCCAAATGGCATCACCGGGATCCAAAGATCACCAGGATCCAAACAGGATCACTGGGATCTAAGTGGGATCACCAGGATCCAAACGGGATCACCGGGATCTAAATGGGATCACTGGGATCCAAACAGGATCGCCAGGATCCAAACGGGATCACCAGGGTCCAAACGGGATCACTGAGATCCAAACGGGATCACTGAGATCCAAACAGAATCACCGGGATCCACACGGGATCACTGGGATCCAAACGGGATCACCGGGATCCAAACGGGATCACCATGCTCCCAAAGGTAACAAAAAGAATTCCTTTCCAGCCTCTCCACAAGGTCAGATACAACAACTGGATCCACGTTCATGCAGGGACCATCAGCATCTCAACATTTGGCCTTGGGCATTCCTGTACTTGCAATTGAGTGTGACTAATTTCAGGAACTGGGGCAATTCCCATGCTCTAAGAGGTCCATGCTGAAGTGTTTTCTGGGCCAGGCCCTGGAGTTTTAGCAGGAAAAAAATGATTTTGTTTTAAAGACCATGTCCTTGTAGCCAATCCTCCCGTGACTTTGCTGTTAACCCTTCCAGGTACAGCAGAGTCTGTTTCTGTTCCCACTTTCCTGTTCCATCCTGAAACTCTGACAGTGAGTTTCTCAAAGGGGAAAGGCAAACCTTTTAAACATTTATTGCCCTTTGGTGTGCAGACATTCAGTCCTGGGCCATAAAGAACCTGTATTATTCCCAACTTCCACTTGTGCTTGTAACACCCAAACCCACTCATTTAGGGCCCTCAGTAAATCCACAGGTAGTAATTTAAGGTTAATGACTTTGGGATTTAGGTTCTGTAAATTAGTGTAAACATTGGCATTTGCATTCCTGAAATCATGCAAGGCCAGCTTTCCAGTGGCAATGTGGGGAAAAAACCTGACATTTCAAATAATCATAGAAAAAAGCAGTTTTTGCGTGAATTAATTCTGATTGTATTGATCACTTATGACTTTTATACAAACACTGCATTAATAACCATAATAATGATAATAATAATAATAATAAAGCCATTTAAGCAGGCAGCCCAGCAGACTGCACAGTGATGGCAGGAAATTAGCTATATTGTTGAGGAACAGATGGTTTATATTACCCAAATCCTTTAGGCTAAAACTTGTTTAGGTCTGGCATATTGTAAATTATATTTTAGTAATGAAAGTGAAATGACCTCTGTCTGACCTGAGCCTGGGTCCGTCTGTTTGAACCAACAGAGTGGAAAACTGGGGGAAGAAAATGAAGCCATAAAGTTTTGGCAGGAAGGGCTCATTTGGAGGGGAGCAGTTGTAAATCTGCTCAGCTTTTGTTTGACAAGTCTTTGTCACACACGGGTGTCCAAAATGTAGGGAAGTGTAAAATACACAAGAGGCAGCAGGTCAGGGGAAAGGGAGAGGGGAACCCACCCCTTCCAGCTCTTCTTCAGCTCCAGGACAAGATGTCCCTAATTTATTATATTTTTGAAGGCAATTAAAATCCCTTAACACTGGAGGAAATGCTAACATTCCTATTTATCCAAGCAAACAACTGCCTCAGTGGGAGCTTGAAGCTTAAATGTGTTTTCACCCCAAGCTGACATCAATTTTCAAAATAAGATTCCATTTCCTTTCCTTGAAAATATTGTTTGAAAGGCAATCAAAACACTGGAGACAGGGAGAACTGGCTTTCCCAGTGGGAAAATCCTGAATTAGCATAAATAAATGAAAATATTCCTGCAGCACATGACTTGCAAATTGAAAGGAAAGAGAGTGGTCAATATTTGCAAACATTTCCAGGAATTTCTGCTTTCCTGTGCTGTGAGCGCCAGCAGGAAAGGTGGGAATTGCATCCTCAATAAAAGGATGCTGGCATTCCCATTATCTTTAGGATTGAACCCCAAATTCCCAGCAGAACAGGGACAAGAGGCAACCCCAAATTTAACAAAATATTCCAGGAGATTGGATGCAAGATGCAGTTTGGACACTGACTTTTTAAAAAGTTTTTTTTACCGCCACCAACATTTTGAGCTAAAACCACCCCAAACTGTACAGGAAGGCTGGACTTGGGAACTCCAAGGAAAATGAAGATAAATTCACCAGGCCAGTGTGTGTGTGGGATTGAAATACACTTTTTCACTCTAAAAGAACAAAGCCCACCAAATTCCAAACGAGCAAAGCCCATCAAGGTCTTGAAGAACCATAAAATATCCCAAGCTGGAAGGGACCCCTGAGGATCAGGAGCCTTGGCATGGTGTGGAACACAAGGGAAATGCTCCTCCAGGGCATTCCTGTGCCTGTGGATGCCAGGAGGCACCTCCAGCCCTGCCTGGGGGCCACAGCCACGTCTGCACATCCCACCAGGAAATAAGAACACGAGGTTGGTCACGCTTCAATCCAAATTTTTGAAATTCTTCCTGGACGTGGGGCTGTGGTGAAGCCAAACAGCAGCAGCAGGAGCTGTGCTGCAGGCAGAGCTTTGAGGCTGCTTTGGACATTTCTGCTTTTAGCTGAGGGAATGGGGAAGCCTGAAAAGCCAGGAACAAATCTTTCCCAAGGTGATTTTAGCTGAGTGAAAGGTGACAGATGAACTGAGCAGAGCCATGAAAACCCTCCTGAGGAAATGCTGAATCACAGCTTCACCTGCATTACCCTCTCACTTAAATGAGGTGTTTTAGAGATGCTTCAGGAAGGGCTTTCTTGCTTTATCACTCCATTTAAACTTTAAAACTCCATTATTTCTCCAGAGACACTGACACACAGGAATGCCCCCTTGGTCCAGCACATGCTGCTGCTGAGAAACCCCTCACAGAAATCACACAGATCCCAGGCTGGAAACCCCCTGAACACCTCAGTGCTGGGTGGTTTGAAGCATTTCCCTCCCTGCCTGTGGAGGCAGCGGGTGTGCAGGCGGAAATGAGGGTTTACCTTTGGTTTGTAGGCGTTGAGCATGGACATCTCCACGTTCTGCCCCCGGACGTGCTTGGGCTGCCTCTGCACCGGAGGGGACGAGGACTTCTGGTTGTTCCTGCAGATGCAGATGAAGAAGAACAGCAAGGCTATGGCCAGGGGAATGGTGACACTTGGCACCAGGATGTACAGGATTTCCATTTTATTCTTTTCCTTGGAGTCCTTGTAATCTGGTTCAGAAAGGAAAAAAAAAAAAACCCACAAGGAATGAAGCATCCCACGGAGTCAAACACATCACTGGGTCAACTAAAAGTGTTAAAAAGAATAGAACATCCTTTTTATATTGCTGAAATCCACCTTGAATGATGTTTTATTTAATTAATATTAAAAGGAGAAATTATTTTGTGGAGGAACAGTTCTGTGAGGACACACAGGAGCAGTCCCTGCCAGGTCAAACCTACTGATGGGCAGGAAACAGTGGAATACTGTGACGTGGCCTTGGCTTGGGCTGAAATGAAGTCACAGCCTAACACAGACCCACAGAAAAGGGAATTTCTAAAACACCTTACGGAAGAAGCTTGTGGGAAGTGCCCCTTCCCATGGCAGGGAGATGGAACGAAATGATTTTTAAGGTCCCTTTCCAGCCAGAGCATTCTGTGATTCCAAGAAAAGCTCTGTTGGGAATACAATCTCCTGATTTTGTGTCTTGGTTTGAGACAATTTAAAGGAGAACACTCTGGATTGAGCTGCTTCCCTTTAAAGGTTGAATCAGCCCCTTTCCAGCAAAAAGGAATGGGTACAAGCAGAAGGAAGTGAAAGAAGAACAGTTCAGTACAAGCAGAGCCAGGCAAGCAGTGTGAGGTGCCAGGGAAGCTGGAGCAGGGATAGAAGGGAGGAAGCTGAAGAGCTGGGAAGGAGGATGGTGTAACACAGCCCAAAGGCTCCCTGCAACCCCTGCTCCCTCTCAGGGCTCTTCCCAGAGCATTTTGGAAACATTTTGGATCCCTCTTTGCCATTGCCCAGGATCCCCAGCACTGCATCCCCTGGAGAAGCTTTGGGAGGAGCTCAGGCAGCCCAGCAGGACAAGGACAGATCCCCATCCTGAGAGTCCCAGGGACAGGGACAGGCACAGATCCCCATCCTGAGAGTCCCAGGGACAGGGACAGGGACAGATCCCCATCCTGAGAGTCCCAGGGACAGGCACAGATCCCCATCCTGAGAGTCCCAGGGACAGGCACAGATCCCCATCCTGAGAGTCCCAGGGACAGGGACAGGCACACATCCCCATCCTGGGAGTTCCAGGGACAGGGACAGATGCCCACCCTGAGAGTCCCAGGGGCAGGGACAGATCCCCATCCTGAGAGTCCCAGGGACAGGGACAGGCACAGATGCCCATCCTGAGAGTCCCAGGGACAGGGACAGATCCCCATCCTGAGAGTCCCAGGGACAGGCACAGATCCCCATCCTGAGTGCCCCGGGCAGGGCACACAGAGCCTGCCCTGCTCTGCCATTTCCCAGGAGCATTCCCAAGGCTTAGGGTGGAATTCCACCCGGATTAACGAGCTCACTCCAGGGGACTGGAGGATCCCTGGAGCCCTGGCTGTTTCCAAGGGACTTGGGAATGCCTGAGGCTGCCTTGGGGAGCCTGGGAGAAGAGGGAATGTTTTATTATCCCTGCAGGGTCACTGCAGTTTGTTTGTCTGTGTTTTCCAGGCTGGATTTGTACAAGTGCTTAGCGGCCCACACAGATCTCTTTTATGCACTTCATTAAACATGAACTTGATCTGAAGCTTGGGCTCGACTCAAATTGTGACAGAGGCAAAGTTCAAATGGTTCTGGATGTCACTTTGCATAACCCCTCTCCTCTTTCAGGCTCAGGCTGTCCTCTGCTCCCCCCACGTCCTCTCTGATCATTCCTTTCAGATTAAGTTGTGCCATCTGGTTTTTAATTGAGAGGAGAGGTAGCCCAAATATTCCTCCAGCCTTTGGGAAACAGGAGAGGACTAAAGCACCACCCCCATGGTGTTCTCCCTGTTCCCAGAGAGGCAGGGATTCACACCCTGCCCTTCCCAGACTTCTTAGGCTGGGCTTTGCTAAGCCTCATGCCCGAATTACCCCGTGTTTCACATCTCCCCGCAACCAGGTTGACAAACTTTGATGAAACAAATCTCTCACAGCTTGTGAGATACAGTTGAAGAAAGGAAAAGAAAGCAGCAGCACGAGGCAGAGGGAGACCTGGGCACCAGTTCATCACCTGAGCTATTCCAGTCAAAGGCAATTATTATTCTTATTAAGTAGCAGCCCCCACCGTGAAGCCTCATTAGGTTAATGGGCTTCTTGGGAGCCACCCTAATTAAATCCATTTCCCATCTAGGCATGTCCTGCTGAGGCAGAATGCACAATACTGATTAAAACGGGCCTGAAATGGCTCTTTCAGCCAGTGCAAAACCAGCAGAATGCAAGTCCCACACAGCATTCTGGTTTTAATATGCAGATTAGCACTTAACAATTCAATTACCGCTCACCTGATCCAGCTCTGCTTGTATTTAGAATAATAAAGCCACAGAACAACAAGTACCATTTAAGGCAGCAGTGAGAGGTTTTGGCAATTAAAAACTTGGTCAGGAATTCTCCAGCCCAGCCAGCCTATCTCAGTTATTATCAAGCAAAGCTGGAAAATCAGAGAGTTTGGCACCAAAAGAGTCCCAGATCCCAGATCAAAAGCCTGAGCCAGGCCTGGCACCTCAGAGCCCATCTAGAGGCACAGGAATCTTCAGGATAGTTTTTTGTTATTTCTGTTGAAATAACAGCAGAAGAGGTACAGGACTGGAAAAGTATGGGGAAAACCACAGAATTGTTGAGGTTGGAAAAGCCCTCAGAGATCAGCAAGTCCAGCTCTTAAACCAGCACTGCCAACACAGCTCAGGCTTTGTTTCAAAAATAGAGGTGACGTTGCCAGGTCCTCTAAAATGGATTTGAAATTTGTGTTTATAGAACTGCCCTGGCTGCATTTTGGGTTTGCAAAATGAACAAAAAAGGAGATTCAGCTCTCATTTGATTCTGCTTTTCAGAGACCTGGGGGGAAGTGAACAGAAGACCTGAACAAATGGGCCCTAATTGTTTTATCTGCATGTAGAAATAACAATATTGATAACAGGCCAAGAAAAAAACCCAGCCATTTGCATGGACATGCCAGAAATCCACACAGAAATGTTGTGGAAATTCAAAGTTTCACACCAAATTTGATGTTGCCTACAAGTTGTCACAGCAACATTCACCTTTCCCCTCAGAAACGAGATACCTTTGAAGTTCCTGCTCCAGAGCCAGAACCAAATTACATTTTTTCTGGTTATGGTTATGAACATTCCTGCAGTGAAACACGTTCTGAGTCTGCTCCAAAGTCTTTTTCAATTAATGGAAAGATGGGGATCGATGCCAAAATGGGATGTAAATCATGTTCTTACTGAAAGGGTAGATCAGGGGGAAGGCAGATAGAGCCCAGACTATCGTGTGCATCTCAAACCCTCTCCCTGGTTTTGGGCCCCCCACAAGAAGAAAGCCATGGAGGGGCTGGAGCAGGTCCAGGGAAGGGAAGGAGCAGCTGAGGGAGCTGGGAAGGGGCTGAGCCTGGAGCAAAGGAGGCTCAGGGGCCCTTGTGGCTCTGCACAGCTCCTGCCAGGAGGGGACAGCCAGGGGTCGGGCTGTGCTCCAGGGAACAGGGACAGGAGCAGAGGGAACGGCCTCAAGTTACACCAGAGGATGTTCAGATTAGACATCAGGGAAATTTCTTCACTGAAAGGGTTGTCCAGCCTGGCACAGCTGCCCAGAGCAGTGGTGGGGTCTTAAAAGGGACTTTAAAAGGGACTTAAATGTGTGGATGTGACACTTAGGGACATGGGGCAGTGGTGGCCTTGGCAGTGCTGGGGCTGGTTGGACTCCATGACCTTGGAGGGCTTTTCCAACCTAAACAATTCCATGTTTCTATGATTTAATTTGGCCTAAGGGGTTCTATAGATTGGAACAACAACCTGCAAAGTGAAGAGCACCTGAGCTGGCAGTGCACAGATATTTTCTAGGAAATTATTTTCATGCCACCACTTTGTCACTGCAGGGGCAGCAAGTGCTCAAAGGTGCCCTGGGAGCAGGGCCAGGCAGCCTTTCCTACAGCTCTGATCCCAGGGACTCACCAAAGACACTTTGTGCACCAAACTACCTTGGAATCAATCCCTGCTTTGTTCTGGAACTTTCTCCAGTTTCCCAGGGCAGCCTGCACAAGGCACCAAAGCCCTTCCCCTTTCCCCAGCTCCAGCCCTCAGCGGGTCAGGCATTACCACAGGCCGGGACATCGCAGAGCTCCGACTTGAGGTTCTCATCCAAGGTGAAGCACCACGGGGCATCCTTCTGGTTCCCGGGGTTCCTGCAGTAGGAGTGGCCCCCGTTGAGCTCGGGGTACCTGGCAGCAGTGAAGGTGTGGGTGTGGGGGTACTGTGAGTTCCAGGGCTGGCACTGCCGCCCCGAGCGCGTCACGCTCACCGTGCCCCGGTAATCCACGCCCGTGCTGTTGTAGCACCTGTGATCTGCAAAGACAACCAAAAGACAAAGCCACTCTTCATTTGTGGGTGTGTGAAGGTGAAAGGGTGGGAAAGAAGGATGGGAGAGATGGAAATTAGGGCAGCAAGGCTGGAGAGGGGCTGGAACACAAACCCTGAGAGGAACCCCTGGGGGAGCTGGGGGTGCTCCCCTGGAGAAAAGGAGACTCAGGGGTGCCCTCAGCTCTGCACAGCTCCTGAAAGGTGCCTGTGCTCAGCTGGGCTGGGCTCTGTCTGCAGGCACTGACACAGCCAGAGCACACAGCCCGCAGCTGCACCAAGGGAATTCAGGCTGGAGATCAGGGAAAGGTTTTCACAGAAAGGTGACAAAGCTCTGGGATGGCTGCAGGGGAGGTGGTGCAGTCCCCATCCCTGGGGGTGTTTAACAAAGCCTGGGTGTGGCACTGGGGGCCAGGGTTGAGTTGGGGTGCTGGGGCTGGGCTGGACTTGATGAGCTCGGAGGTCTGCCCCAACCTGATCATTTTGTGAATTCTATGAAGATGAAGCAGCAGGGAGGATGAAGCCACCCATATTCCTCAGCATCCACATGCTTACACTCCATAGTTTCCAACCCCATATTACTTAGAAAAGACCTGAAAAAATCCTTTAGAATTCCTGAAAAAGTCCTCCAGAATTCCTGAAAATATCCTGCAGAATTCCTGGAAATATCCTGCAGAATTCCTGGAAAAAAATCTCCAGAATTTCTGAAAATATCCTCCAGAATTCCTGAAAGAATCCTCCAGAATTCCTGAAAACACCCTCCAGAATTCCTGAAAGAATTCGGAATTCCTGGAAAAAACCTCCAGAATTCCTGAAAGAATTAAGAATTCCTGAAAATATCCTCCAGAATTCCTGAAAATATCCTTCAGAATTCCTGAAAATATCCTCCAGAATTCCTGAAAATATCCTTCAGAATTCCTGAAAATATCCTTCAGAATTCCTGAAAGAATTCAGAATTCCTGGAAAAAATCCTCCAGAATTCCTGATAATTTCAGAATTCCTGAAACCCTCCAGAACTCCTGAAAATCCCCTCCATGACCGCCAGCCCTGCTGGCAAAGGCGGGAATGCCCGCGCGAGCGCCAAGCGCAGCCCGGCTCCTGGGATGCAGGAGCCCTGGCAGCCCTGGCAGCCCAGCCGTGCCCAGCCCGGCTCCCCGTGGCAGCCCAGCCGTGCCCAGCCCGGCTCCCCGTGGCAGCCCAGCCGTGCCCAGCCCGGCTCCCCACGGCAGCCCAGGCTGGCACACCAGGCCCACTCACTCTTGTTGATGGGGTCGGCCATGGGAATGCCGATGCGGATGCAGCTGACGGCCTCGGGGCTGTCGGGCTGGGGCAGGTCCTCGCAGTTGGGCAGCTTGAGCCTCATGAGGATCATGGGGTTGGACCTGGCGAAGATGTACTCGGTCTGGCACAGCACGTTCTCCAGGATCTCGCACTCGTCCCGGCACAGATCCCGCGGCTTGGGGGCCGCCGAGCTCTCGTCGCAGTAGGGGAAGGCGTAGTGGCACAGCGAGGGGATGGCAAACTGGGAGCACTTGTCCGACAGGTGGCTGGAGGTGCCGATCATGGTGAAGGCAGCTGGAAAAAACACCACGAGTTTGGTGACTGCTTTGTGAGGTGCTGCCGGGACGAGCAGAGATGAGAAACTGGACTCTGTGTTTCAGAAGGCTGGTGTATTATATTATTATATATAATATATATATTAAAATACGACATTAAAACTATACTAAACGAATAGAGAGAAAAGGATTCATCAGAAAGAACAGGTAAGGAATGCATAACAAAGACTCCTGACTCCCAGAGCCCAATGCAGTTGCATCTGTGATTGGCCATTAATTAGAAACAACCAAACCCACCAATCCAAGGTGCACCTCTTGCATCCCACAGTTATTGTTTACATTTCTCTCCCTCAGCTTCCCAGGAGGGAAAAATCCTAGCAAAGGATTTTTCATAAAATACCATAGTTACACGTGAGGGTTTGGCTTGGGAACCTTTTTCCTGGGCTGTTGCCTTCCCAGAAAAACTCTCACTTCCCACTGCAGCTGTGCAGGTGATGGACAGGAGTGCACAGCACTAATTAATTACACTGGAAGTTATTAACCATGCTGATTTCACTGACAAGGAAAATACATCAGGTTTGCATCACGGGATTAATGCTAAGCTCATTGCCCAACCCCCAAACATAATCATTCCTTTAATAATTATTCCTTTAATTATTCCTTTAATTGTTCCTTTTTTCCTCCCAAATAACTTAGAATAATTTAAAAATTCATGTAATATTGAAAGCCCAACATGTAAACCCCAAATTCCTGCACCAGTTCCTTTGTGGAAGGTGACAATACCAACATAATCCCAAATAACTTTTCCAAATAAATGCTGGAAGAACTGGTGGCTCCACATAGCCTTTCTTGGGGAAATGAAGCCTTTTTTTTTTTTTTTTTGCAATGCTGACAGTGTTTGGAGACAAAAGGAAAAGAGAAATTTGGGATATTCTGACAGCAAGGAAAAAAATCTGAATATAGAGATGATTACCGGGGCTAGGATCAGACCAAGTTAATTAATATTAAAAATAGAGAATATCATTGTATCTATGATATCTATGAATTCAACAACCCCATCAGCATCCCACAAAAATAGTGGCAACTGTTTCTCCCCTAAATCCAAAGGAATAATACTGCTTGCAGGATTATTTCTGCAGCCTTTCCCAGCACCTAAATTATTCCAGCCACGTGAAATCAACTCAAGTTTGCTCCCTTAACAGCAGGTAGCAGCAGCACTGAGTCTCCCAGAAGCTGGAAACACACAGCCCCTTCTCCCTGAAAAATCTTTTTTCCCAGGAGTTTTGGGAGGAGCTGGAGCAGCAGAGACACCCAGACGAGCTCATGGCAAGAGGGAATAAAGCAAAGCAAAACAAATCGCTGTTTATAAAACTCCAGCAGCTTTTTGGGAGCAGAGAGCTCGGTGGGGAAGCAGCCACGGCGTTGTTACCCACCTGTAATCTGATTTTCTATCTCCCCCTGCATGTGCAGGGACTCCATGTAGATGGTTCTGTTGCCAATGAAGCGGGCGCAGGCGATGCCCCTGTAGGGCTGGCAAAACCCGTCCTCCTCATACTCATCCCTGAAACCAGCCAGAAACACAAAAAGGTGACTGTGAAACGTTGAAAACAATTAGGATTCTTTCCTTCTGTTCAACAAGATCTTGAATATTTGTTTGTTTAAATAAACCCCTTTCATCTGCCTGGTAAAAAGTGGCATTGCAGCTTAGCCAAAATACACACGAATGTTGTATGAAATGAGTGCTTTTAAGGCTCTGCTCAGAAATACACCCAGCCTTGAGTAGAAGAGAAATGTAAACTGCCTGGAAAAATAGGATTGATGTTTATTTAAAGCAGCTAACACATAGTTTTCTATTTTTGAACCAAGCTTGTTGCTTAATATTGATAAACACAGCAGGAAGAGTCATGCAGGCAGAATTTAAAGTGTATATAGAAAATCCAACCTCTGCCAGCACCCATACTCTGGAAATAAGAAATGTTTGCTCAGCCTTCCATGTGTGGCAACATTCAGTGCTAAAACAGAACCAAAACTGAGCCAGGAGTTCTACAGACACATTTCTTTCATTAGGTGCTTTCTTTTAGGCAACACAGGAGACGTTTAATCCAGAAATCCAGAAGGGAAATGATTTGCCAATGCTCTTCAAACAAAGCAAAGAAAGGCAATTGCTGAAGACCCAGGCAGACACTGAGTATTTTGAATAATCACCACTGAACAGGAGTTTAGTGGGGTTTTGAGTACGTGATCCCTGAAATCCCAACTGCATGAATCAGCCCTTTCAACTCCTTCCTTTAGGACCCACTCAGAGATATTTTGCACTGGGATTTTTGGGATGAATTTTCTGGACAGACACCTCGGCTCTGCTTGAGCTCCCAGCAAAAACGAGGAGCTTAATGAATATTTGCTGATATTTCCTTTGTTATTCGTGCCCAGCCCATCCATGGCTCTCAGACTGGGATAAATGATGCTGGAATATCCCTAGGGACGATGACAGCCGGGTAGGGAACAGGTTACTCCTTTGTGTGCAGAATCCTCCCTCCCCCAGATGCCAAAAAACCAAACAGTGGAATCCCACTACGCCTTAATAAGGGAAAAATCAGAGCTTTTTTTTTTTTTTAATCAACTCTGCCATTAAGTTTGACAAAAGCCACTTTCATCCCCTCCCGAAGACCTTGGAAATGCAAATTCCCCGGGGCTCTTTGAAGCCGCGCGTTCTTTGTGCGCGGCCGCGGCCGGAGCGCGGTCACCGCCGCCTAATGGGATTAGCGGGGACAGGAGCTGGGATCGCCTTCCAGGACAGCCCAGGCACCCCCGGGCTCCAGGGCAGCGTCCCGGGATCCCCGCAGAGCTCCCAGAGAGAGGACAAACCCCGGGGATTAAGCGCAGTAATTTATGAGTGTGAAGGAGAGGGGTGGGAAAGAGGGATGGGAGAGATGGAAATGGGCAAGGAGGCTGGAGAGGGGCTGGAACACAAACCCTGAGAGGAACCCCTGGGGGAGCTGGGGGGCTCCCCTGGAGAAAAGGAGACTCAGGGGTGCCCTCAGCACTGCACAGCTCCTGAAAGGTGCCTGTGCTCAGCTGGGCTGGGCTCTGTCTGCAGGCACTGACACAGCCAGAGCACACAGCCTGCAGCTGCACCAAGGGAATTCAGGCTGGAGATCAGGGAAAGGTTTTCACAGAAAGGTGATAAAGCTCTGGGATGGCTGCAGGGGAGGTGCTGCAGTCCCCATCCCTGGGGGTGTTTAACAAAGCCTGGATGTGGCACTGGGGGCCAGGGTTGAGTTGGGGTGCTGGGGCTGGGCTGGACTCGATGATCTTGGAGGTCTCTTCCATCCCAGCCATTCTGTGAAACCTCCACGGCCACCTAAACTGGGAAAATCGGCTCCAGGTTTCCCTGGATGATGGTCCCAAGGCATTCCCAAGCACCTTGGAAGCCGAGTTGCACAAGCACAGCCTTTGACTGCCAATTAAACCCTTCATTAACAGCCCCAGGGCAGGCTGAGGTGCCTCAGGCATTCAGGTGACAAAGGCACCCGAGATGCAAGCAGGGATCCACAACCACAGCCTTGGGATCCTGCAGGGGACAGCTCTGGTGACAAAATCTTTATCACCTGGCTGGAAATGTCCTCAGGAGAGGGATTTTGCAGAAAATCTCAGGAGGGGAAGAACAGAGTAAAGAGGAAGGGCCGGGATGCCACCAGCTCTGCCCTGGGGCTGCATCCAGGCAATTCCCACAGGGAAAACAGTGGTTAGAAGCTCCTGAGGAGCAGGAACTACTTAGGATTGTTTTGGAAATCAGCTCCATAATGGGGCAGAAGGGTCAGACAAAGGAAAGGAACAGGAGCATCAGGGTAGGACAGAGGCACCCTGAGCCTCCGCGGTCCCCTGGCCTCAGCTGGGGGTGACAGGGACACAGAAAGGGCTGGATGTTCCCCTGTGGAACACAGCCCCCACAACAGAGCGCTCCGGGGGCAGCCACAGCTCTCCAAACCCTCATCCCACCGAACTGAACCGAGGTGATCACCCTGTGCTTTGCAGCATTCCAACCCCATCCAAACCCAGAGCCCACACGAAACCCACAGAAGGATCCTGCAGCTCAAACCCTTCCCCACCTCCCGCTGCCCCCGGCAGCGTCTGCCTTCAGACACTGCTGCTTGCAGCTTTGGCTTTAAACACACCTATCCACTTTCTGGCTTTAAACACACCTATCCACTTTCTGGCTTTAAACACACCTATCCACTTTCTGGCTTTAAACACACCTATCCACTTTCTGGCTTTAAACACACCTATCCACTTTGTGGCTTTAAACACAGCTGTTATCAAGTCTGGCTTTAGACACAGCAATCAGGTTTTGGTTTTGAACACAGCGATCGCTTTTTGGCTTTGAACACACCTATCGGTTTTTAGCTTTAGACACACCTGTCCAGTTTTTGGCTTTAAATACAGCTGTTATAAGGTTTGGCTTTAAACACACCTATCAGTTCTTAGCTTTAAATATGCCTGTTAGTTTTTGGTTTTAAATACAGCAATCAGTTTTTTGTTTTGAACACACCTATCGGTCTTTGGTTTTAAACACAGCGGGTTTTGGTTTTAAACACACCTATCAGTTTTTGGCTTTAAACACATCTATCCGTTCTTAGCTTTAAACCCACCTATCGGTTTTTGGCTTTAAACAAATCTATCAGTTTTTGGCTTTAAGCACACCTATCAGTTCATAGCTTTAAACCCACCTATCAGTTTTGGCTTTAAACATATCTATCAGTTTTTAGCTTTAGGCACACCTATCAGTTTTTGGCTTTAGGCACAGCTCTCAGTTTCTTGGGACTAAGGCTGACCCGCGTTCCTTTCCCACAGCCCGTGCCTGGCATCCCTCACCCCTGCTCCGATGTGTTTCTGCTTCTTGACCCCGATCCCGCACAGGGAAGAGGCCCTTTGGCTCCAGCAGGATGGAAATTAGGCCTGGCCCAGCAATAACGTGTTAATTAACTTCCAGCCGAGGTTAATCCTGATGATTGAGCCCTAACTGGGAGTCAGTGCGAGCCTGGAGGTGTTTCTGGGTGGGATGGGTTTGAACCACTTGTGCAGATTCTGCTGAGTGGGGAGGACAGGAACAATCCCAGCCCAGATTTGGGGTCTGGGATTTATCCAGTTACACAAAACCACCCAAACCCATGGAGAAGAAGGAGAAGAAGAAGGTGGAGAAGAAGGTCCAGCCTCCACCCTAAAACCTCCATCTTGCTTTATATCTATTACTATATACCTAGTATTCTAGTAATATATAAAACTTAAAACTCTATTATTCTATTAATATATAAAACTGAAAACTCCAAGTTTAAATAAATAAATTCAAAATATAATTTTTTTTAAAATAAAATAAATTTTATGACTATATAAAGCTTAAACTCTGAGTTTCCCACCCTGTGATGTTACACACTTCCATTGAAACTGCACACCCACAATCCCAGTTCTGTCATTCCATTCTGGAATCCTTCTCCACAGCCTCAGGTCAATGCAGTGCTCTCCTGGGGCTCAGTGCCTGCCAGCACAGAAAGTCTGGAATTCTCAGGGTTCCAACAGGTCCTGCTCCTTGCACTGCCTGCACCCCACAAGGCCCCTCTGAGCTTTGGGTGAGGGACAGAGAGCTGGATTTTAATGACACAGCACTGTTAAGATTCTTTCTCTCCAGATTTGGTTCACTCTGTTTTCTGTTTCTCTCTGTCCGTATTTCCAGCCTGGGTGTTTCTTTTGGAGCTGGCCCATTGCTTTTGGATCCTGCTGCACGTCCCGCTGTGACAACACCTCTGGCTGGTTAATGACAGCACCAAGGGCTCATTTACACCGTGCTCAGGTGTCTCTGAGGGTCTGATTGCTCAGACTCACAGAGAGCCAAGCAGGAGCTTTGAGAGGAGCCAAAATCTCTGAGATCCCCCCCAGCCCAGCCCGTGCTCTGATTCCATCTCTTTATGCTCCTGGTGTGAGGCTCCAGAGAATCCAGAGGCTGATCCTCCTCCCAGAGCAGCTCCTTTCTGAAATGGGGCAGAATTTCTGCCTCTGCAGCTTTTTGGGCTTCCCCGTGCAGGCAAACATCAACAATCAGATTGCAATATTGATTTTATTGGTTCACACTGAGCCTGCAGGGGCTTTGTGGCACCACCTCCTCTGCAACTGGTTCCTGAACACAAACCAAAGTTCTCTGTCAAACTCCACTTCCTAACATCCTGAATTTTCTTTGCCAGCCTTTTTCTAAATTACCAGAAATTGCCCAGATTTAAACAACATTTCCAGTAAATGCCAACAACAAGTCCAGGAACTCAGTTCAGCAAAAGCTTTGTAGCCAGGATTTAATGTGAGTTAATTTAGAAGAATTTCATATATGATAGAAAAACTGAACCCGTGAGATCATGTTGTATTTATTTTTACAATCCAATATATTAAAAAAGCATATTTTAGGGATGCTGTAATTGTGTGGTCATTCCTGCCACACCCCATGGATTTCCTTTCCTTTCCTTTCCTTTCCTTTCCTTTCCTTTCCTTTCCTTTCCTTTCCTTTCCTTTCCTTTCCTTTCCTTTCCTTTCCTTTCCTTTCCTTTCCTTCTTCCCATTTTTGCCTTAAGAAGGATTTAAATTAGTACCCTCAGGAAGAATATAAACACAGGACTAATTTGGATATCTTGAGCAAAAATGGCCAAAGGAGAGAACAGAACACGGCAAGACAAAGTCCCAAATGCTTTGAGTGTCCCAAAAGCCAGCATGAATTAAGGTGTAAATGCAGAAAAAGTTGATTTATGAGAATTAACCAATCTGAAGAGCAAAAGCAAATAAATGTTGAATTATCTCCCAGATCTACCAAGTGGAGATGGAAAAGTTTTGGCTCTGGGGGAAGGCTGCAGACATTTTTTTTCACTGACAAAGTGAAAGACATTTTGTCTTGCCGTTAATTACAAGGTGTAGCAATAAATTATTTTTATGGTTATGTACACCCGGTGCCCCCTCTCTGTATAAATTATTTGTACATTGTTAAATAAATTATATTTTGTTCCTTTCTTGTGTTCCAGCTTCACACAGGATGAAATGAAAGGGTTTTGACTTGGCAGATCTCCCTTAAAGCAAACAGATGAATAAAATGCTCTCATACTTTCCAAAGAGCAAAACCCAGTTGCTTGTGCCTCACTTGGAAAATGGGAACACCTTGGCTCTGTTTCATGACAATATTTCAGCAAATTCTGCATTTCACTCTGCAAAAAGAAGAGAACTGCCCAGACTTCCACGTCATCGTGTAATTTAGGGGAAAATTCTGGGGAATAAAAGCTGTTGCTGTTTGACACCCCTTGAAAGGCACAGGGCAGCCAGGGTTGAAATGGGTCAAAAAAAATTCATTATGCTGTGCTTTGATATCATTACAGAGTCCCATAGCACCTCTGAAGAAATAATAATAATAATAATAATAATAATAATAATAATAATAATAATAATAATAATATTTCCTAGGATAGTGGAAGGTGTCCCTGCTTCTGCCAGGGGCTGGAATAAGATGATCTTCAATGTCCTCCTCAACCCAAACCATTCTAGGACTCTGTGATTAAAAAAATAGCAATAATTAAAAAAGATCTGCCTAAGGAATGGCTTTACTTAGCTGTTACCTCACTGTCCAGACTGATGGTTGCTTTGAATGATGCCTCCAATCCAGGTAAGGATAAATAATCCAAAATTCCTGTGGGTTTGGGATGCTGGCTGAATGCATTTGCAATGGGATGGAAGTGAGGAGACCAGGCCAGCCACATTAGGGCCACAAATTAGGGCTAAATATTGATCAAAAATCAATAAATCAGCCTTGAGACTCAGCCTCGGGGATGTTTTTTCCTCCTGAACGTCCCTTTGTGACACAGCTCCTGCAAAGGAGCAGTCCCTGCAGGCAGCTGGCAGGGAGCAGCCCTGGGAGCAGGGTTAGGATCTTTCTGGCAGATTCCTGCCACCGTGACTCGGGATGAACTGCAAATCATATTTGCAGAGTTACGGGAATGGCAGGACTCCTGCTTTGTTTGACAGAGCCATTTTTGGGGCACCTTTGGCAGATCAGCCTGTCCAAGTTGTGAAAAGAAGGGGGGAAAAAAGGTGAAATGTTTTTAAAGAGCATCAAGAGGGAGAGGATTACACGTGCTGAATGTTGCCTCCTCTCTCAGAGGGGAAAACCCCCAGAAAAATCCCCTCCCTCCTGCTGGATTCCCTCCTGGAGCCACTGGGGTCTCACCCACCCCTGCCCACCTCTCATCGGGCACGGGGCTCCAGGCAGGAGGTTGGGGTGGAGCTGCCAATCCTTCCATCCCAAAAATTCCCATCAATCTGCCCTGAGTGATGCCAGACCCCATGGCTGAGGGTCTGGGGGGCCTTGGGAGGGCCTGGATGGGGCTGGAGCTCATCCCATGCTCGTCCCTGTCCCACACACTGCTGGGAGCTGGACGCCAAGGCAAAGGGAGGAGACTTCCTTTAAAAGCTTGGCCACATCCTTCAGGTTTTTTGTCCAAATCCCTCCAGCTGAGAGGGAACATTCAGAATTTAGGGCCCAATTATGCACATTTTGGTTAGATTTGAGAAGGTTGCCCAGCCCTAAATTCTGAAAATTGAGATTCTGATGTTCTAGAAAGAAGCACCCAACCCTTCCTGGGTATCAGAACACGGCAAATGCAGCTTTGAACTCTTCAAACTGGTGGAAAAACCTGCAATATTGAACCCCACAAAATGAATTTCAGCCCATTTTATCTCTCCCTAACTCTTTCCTGCTTTCCCTTATTCTCTGGAGTCACAGCTTTATTTCTGCTCCTCCCTCCCCTCTCCTTCCTCCTAACATTTAATTTGTCTTCTGTGCCTCAAATAGTTCTTTCTTCTGGTGACCTAATATTTTAACCTTAAGCATGATGAGAAACAGACTTCACAAAGCTGCCACTTGAATTAAAAGTGAAACACATGCCTCAGCACAAGTTAATTAAAAATAATACCTATAATGTTAGCTTGTTTAAGCCATGATTTGACCAGAAATTTGCACCCATCAATAAATGGAGTCCACAACTGCTGCAAAAATAACAGCAAGCTCCAAGTTACCAAAATTAGCTGCTTTAATTCTCTTTTTATTTCACAGATAAAAAGATCTCCCCGATAGGAGAGGGCAGCCAGGGAGGGGTCAGGCTCTGCTCCCAGAGAACAGGATGAGAGCAAACAGCCTCAGGCTCTGCCAGGAGAGGTTTGGGTTGGATATTGGGGAATTTTTTTCATGGAGAAGGTGATCAGGCATTGGGACTGGGGATGGTGGAGCCCCCATCCCTGCAGGGATGCAAAATCCCCGTAGATGTGGCACTTGGGGACGTGGGGCAGTGCTGGGGGTGGCTGGACTCATCTCAGAGGCCTTTTCCAAGCTAAACAATCCCACGGCTCTGCGGAATTCTGCCACATCCGCATTTCTGAAAAATCCCTTTGCCAGCATTCTTCTCCTGGGAAGCTGAGAAGCCTCAGAGAAAAAGGAAAACAACTTTATCTCATTTGCTTCTCCTGTGTTTCGCTGCTTTGGAATGTGGTTGGAGATTGTTTATCCAACAGGAGATTGTTTCGTTGGTTTCTTGTGAATTATTTTCACTCTTTGGCCAATCACAACCAAGCTGTGTCGGGACTCTGGAAATAGTCACAAGTTTCATTATTATCTTTTTATCCTTCTGTAAGTATCCTTTCTGTATTCATTGGTATTGTTTAGTTTAGTATTCTTTAATATAATAATATAGTATCATAAATAATAAATTAGCCTTCTGAGAACGTGGAGTCAGATTTTAAGGCCCAATTATTCACATTTTGGATAGCCTTGAGAAGGATGCCCAGCCCTAAATTCTGAAAAGCCTGCTTTGAGGAGAGAATTGTGAAAAAATGGCAGTTTTCTACTCAAAAATGGGACAAATCCCTCCCAAAACTTCAGTTTCCAGGGAAAAAACCCAGCCAGTCACTGCCTCTTCCTCATGTTAGCCTAGAAAAGTGAATATGTTCCAACACAGCTCCCTGCCTGTTTTCTGGCAGCAGCATTAAAAGAAGTATTAAGTAATTTCTAATTTTTTTTGTTTGTTTGAAACATCTAATTTTTCAAGGGCAACCAGGCCAAACTCTAGAAGTTTAAATTGTTTGTCTGAGTCTGCAGAAAACATCTAAAATGCTGTCCCTTCACAGCCTTTTTGCAGCCAATAATTGGTATTCAAGGTGAAAAAAAAAACCCTTTTCATGCCCCACAACAAGCACATTTAAAAAATTCATGTAGATAAAATGCACACATTTTTCTGGACCTAAGTTTTAGGATCTGGAATTTATTGACATTTCCC
This sequence comes from Passer montanus, assembly GCF_014805655.1. Classification (NCBI taxonomy): domain Eukaryota; kingdom Metazoa; phylum Chordata; class Aves; order Passeriformes; family Passeridae; genus Passer; species Passer montanus. The sequence continues at coordinate 11,029,552 of NW_024367149.1, read as the reverse complement.
AACACATAAAACTATCCCAATTGCTTTATTTAGTTTTATTTGATTATTGCAGTGTGCCAGCAATTGAGAATAGGAATCCCCTGGAGGTTTGCAAAAGAAGGAATTATGGTAATGTGCCACTGGGACATTATTTAACGGACAATTTTGGACAAATTTATGGACAATTCTGGACAAAATTATGGACAATTTTTAAAGGCATTTTACACATGATTATTGGGGTGGTTTGATGCAAATTACAGCATGTCTGCCAGACTTCCTATCTGTGCCACCAACATTTCAGCTGCAAATCTGGAATTAATTGGTATTGATAAGCTCAGATGCAGGATATGGCTGATATTAATGCATTCTCCCTGTGGAAAAATATTATTTAAGATAACAGGCTTATTTCTAGAACCTTGTTTTAGTAACATCTGTTCTGGCAGTTGCCCTGGATCAAATTTTAAAGCTGGGTTTTATCTCCGAGTGGGTGAAATGCTCAGATCAATACTCACTCTTCTGGTGCTCTTGTAACATAAAACATGGATTTTGCAATGCAGAAAAACCTGCAGGATTAAGCCAAACATCATTTAAAAGGCAGCACACCCCCAAGCATGCAGCATTTAGGGTTGGAAATCAAAGGAAACTCTGATATTCCTGCCCTGCTGCTCCTTTGATCCAGCCTAGGAACTTTATTTTGGCAAGACCACCATTGCCTGTTTTGTCTGCAATGCCAAGGATGGAGTAACAACCCTCGTTATTCATGGAAAAATACGGAGTTGAAGCCCAGAGTTCCTCAGGTTTATCCCCACAGAGCTGACACTGGACCCCAGAACACTCCCCAGAGCCTTCCCTCACGTTTATCATTGCTGGAATAATATTTTCTCTCATTATCTCTTGCTCCTCCCCAGTTTCCAAAAGATGGGAACACTCCTGGAAGGGCAAATCCTCATCTGATACTCCTGGGCTAATTGGAACCCATTGGGGAGGAAAAACTGACACCACCAAATTTTAAACAAATGCTGCAAAAATTGCCACGAGGAGCAAAAGCCAGACAGGGAGATTTCCAAAACTGCCAGAGCTGCCAACGTGCTCGTGCATTTTGGGGCCATTTGGGTTCATCCTGGGGGCAGCCCTGGCTGGGCTCTGGTGCTGCCCGAGGTGGATCCATGGAGGAGATCCTTGGAATCAATCCCTGCTTCGTTCTGGAACTTTCTGCAGTTTCTGCTCCAGGGCAGCCTGCACAGGGCATCAGTCCCTTCTCATTTGAAGCCCCCCCAAATCTCTAAACCAGCTGTGACCCTTGAAGGGGGACTTGCAAAGTGTTCTAGGTGTTAATTGCTGGGCAAAATAATGTGTCCATTCATCTGGAGCAAAATCAGGATGGGGAGAAAACTTATTTGTTTAAAGTAAATTCACCCACACAAGAAATTTGGCTGGGGAGCCACGGCAGGGTAACATTTGTGATTCATTTTTGCTGAGCACTGATCTTGGCTGGCTCAGGCACCAACAGCAGCATCCAAATACCAGCTCAGATGATAAGTGCTTTCCTTCCTCACCCAGGTAACCACGCATGTTTTCCTGTTAACAAGATCAATAAACTTGACACACTCAGAAATGGATGATTAACTCCTTTTACAGTATTTGAGGTGGCCCGGGGTTATTGCTTTGAACAGCCAGAGCTGGAACGTCAGGAGTGGTTTTAATTATCAGGATAAATAATGTAACACCTTGTAATCTTCTCCCTTGCACTGCAGGACCTTGTGATGGAGCTGCACACACTGGGAGTGAGTAGTAACTACACAGAGGCTGGCTGAGCAGTGATGTTATCCCTGTAGGAAAACCCATTCCCAAGGTTTCACACCCTACTGAAGTCATGAAAGGCCCTTGGGCCACTACAGATTTACTCCCACTTTTAATGTTTTTACTGAATAAACACTTGCCCTAACACTGCCTCTTCTGAAGGCTGCAGAAGCCTGGAGTAAAATCTTGAGCTTGGGATGAGTTGAAATTGAAAAAAAATAGGTTTAGACGGGATGCTGGGAATTAGGAATTGTTCCCTGGGAGGGTGGGGAGGCCCTGGAACACATCCCCAGAGCAGCTGTGGCTGTCCCTGGATCCCTGGCAGTGCCCCAGGCCAGGCTGGGGTGGTGGAAGGTGTCCCTGCCATGGGATGAGCTCCGAGGTCCCTTCCCACCCAAACCATCCCTGATTCTGAGGGAGGGAAGCTCTGCAGCTGCCCAGCTCCCAGCTGGGACAGGAATCTCCAGGGACAAGCTGAGGTCCAGGACCCAGCTCTGGATGCCAGCCTGGCAAAGAGCAAAGGCTCTGAAGGGGAGCAGAACCCCAAAGTGCCCATGGAAAGGAAGGATTTCCATACAGAGAGAAAGGACTTTTCATGTGGCTGAAAGAACGCCAAGGACAGGAAACAAATCCATCCCACAGAGGCACAGACGCTGCCTCTCCCCCTGCCAGTGCCCTGCTTGCAAGGCTGTAATTATTATTGTTATTATTATTATTATTATTATTATTATGATCATTATTCCTACTTTTTGTTGTCCTGAATAATTCCTGCAACCAGAGCTTTCACCACTGCAACGTTTGAAATGTTTCCTCTTCAGTCATTTTCCAGCCCTCTGGAAGCGAGGCTGGCAGATAAACCAAAAACCTGCTGGAAGCTGTGCCCAGAGCTGAGCTTTGGATCTGCTGAGCCTCCAGCAGATCCCTCAGTGCTCCTCCTTTCCCTGGTTCCCATCAACACAACACCGAAAGAGCAGGAGAGGATTTCTTTAAGGAATATCAGCAGCAGCTGGGCACTGAAGTAAGAGCACAAAATGAGACAGAGATTGAGATTTGCCCGGTGAGATTTTACTGCTGGCTTGTGTGAGAGGTTTTACTGTGACCACAGAAACATTACAGGCCTTTAAACAGGATTTCCCTGCTAATGAAAGGGCTTATGGCCCAGAGGAACCTCAGAGATGACCTCAGACATTGTAAGTGGGCTCTGAAATGTGTGAGGAGTTCTTTATTCCACCCTTCCAGCCACTCCCAGGAAGGTTCTAGAGCAGCATTTGGCCACCAGACGCTGCAGGGTTTGAAGCACAAGGACTTTGAAAGCCACTTGTTCCACCTGAGAGACGTTCCCTTTTCTCTTCCAGAAAATCCTAATTGAGTCACAATTTCATTTGTCAGTTTTCTGACTCGGTTACACTGAACTCACAACAGCCAGACAGCATTTTACATTTCACACCCAGGTTATGGAATTATTTCCCTTCTTCCCTCCTCCACCTACAGCCCTTTCCACTCTTCCCCAGGAGTAAAACATTGGGCACTAGAGGCACTGGGGACCAGAAAAACTCAAATTATTTGTTCTCCTGCAGCACCGAACCCTTGGAATGACTCTGAACCCACCACAGGGTGGGGAGGGAAATCAAGAACCTTGGGTTCAAATCGTTTAACTTTTTGTTTATTTTATTTTTTAACTGCATGAGACCGGCAAATGCCCAAAACAGAACAGAAAGCTCCCAAAGCCTGGGACTGGGTGCATCTTCCAGTGTAAAATACAATTTTCCAGTGTCAAATACGATCTTTGTCCCCAAAACAACACTTCCCACCTCTGTTTTAGCAGCTCTGCAGTGAGAGGCCGCTGAAGAAGAATTGGGTTGGATTCACAAATCAAACAACAGATCAGTGATTTACCAAAACTCAGGTTTAACCTCACATGAATCAGAGACTCCCTCAAACATCATTTTCTATTTGTGCTCTTTGAGCACACGTTCAGGCCAAGTCCTTCCAAAGCCAGGCTCTGCTGAGCCAGGACTGAAACCTGAGCCAGGCCAGCGTGGCTGAAATAAATCCATTGTCACTGTGACATTGTCAGCTCCCTCCCCACAGCCTCCAGGCTCAAAGCAATCCTCTAAGCCACTTAAAATGTCCTTCTGCTTGGAGCTAGAGGAGAATTTTTTGATTAAACCTGCCTCGAGGAGCAAACCCCACCTCCTGAGCATGGAATGCTTCACCAAAACCCCGTGGTTTGGCCCCAGTGCTGCTGAGAGCTTTTAGCAGCTCCAGCAGGGATTTTGGGGCTGCCTTCAAAAGAGCTGTTACCTGGAATGACCACATGAAATATGGGAAAAGCAGATTATTCCTCTGCTCTGAAGCACTGCCAGCATCTCCCCTCTCTGCTGGCTGTGGGGCTCTGCAATTTTCATTTGCTGACACAAATGCTTGATGGCCTCAGCAGAAATAAAATAAAAGTTTACTTTTATTAATAAACATTCATTATTAATATTAATAATATATAAAATAATATATTTTTATTTATTAATAAATCATAAAAGCAAAGTTTGGAAGCTCAGAATGTTTAATCAAATGCAATAGTTTTGTTTCCAAGCAGGCTTAGCTGCAGCCTTAATGTGGAATTTAGGAACACAGCTCCCCTGTCCTGGGGGTGAAATCCAACCCAGACAAAAAGGGTGACACCCTGGAAAAAGGGTGACATTAAAGCATTAATGGGTCTTGGGTTTGAACTATTTTTTTGTTATGATTAAATGTGTGAGATGGTATTTTTTGTTTGGACTGAGATGTTTATTGCTTTTTATTTATATTACAGTTTTATAAACTGTGACTTTTATAGTATTTTATGTTCATAAACTAAAAATTTAAGCTGTATTTATTTTTTCATAAGGCTTTTTAAGGATAAACTGTTTAATTAAGAAATTATAATTAAATTATTTTATTTTAAACTTAATAACTAATTACTTGTGGTTTGTAATGTGGACTTTTAAATTTAATTACACAATATTACTTAAATTGATGAAGAAGAAGGTGAAGAAATTATTAGCTTCTGTTATAAAACTTTCATTTTGTTTTATAAACATTATTATATTTTAAAAGTTTAAGTTTTCTAATATGTGATATTCACTCCTATTTAAACAACACACTTTTAATTTTAGATTTATTATTTAATTTTGGAAGCTTTCTTTAGGGTTTTAGGTCAAATGCAGTGTTAGTCTAAAATTCTCAGTAACCAGGGTTCCAACAGATGGGAGCAATATTTGGCAGGTTGGGCTGTTTGGTTTAACTCACAAGACTGGGTTTATTACTGGTCACACCCAGACTTCCAAGTGGGCTTAACGATATTTGTTATTTTTTACAACAGTTGAAGAACATCTCCGTGAACACAACACCCTGGAGGAAATGATCAGCAGAAATAATGCAACTTTCCAGCCTTTCCTGATTTAATTTTTGCCTTTCTGCTGTCAAAATCTTCAAAATGATCCTCACTTTGCTCTTTTGTAAATAAATCAGGAAAACAGGCAGAGAGTCTGTAACTCAGGGTCAAATTCTGTCATCACAGGATTTCTTTAGTGTTGTGGAAAGCCTGATAACTGAGATATCCAATTAGAGAAAGGAAAGTTTATCCAATATCTGTACTTTACTTATCAGTCCCCTTGGAATCATAGATTTATAAAGGTTGGGAAAAATCACTGAATCCAATAAATAACCAGGACCCTGGGAGGGATTTGAGAATTTCCTGGATCCAGGGTTAAAAAAGGCAATAAGGTCTTGATATATATATAAAAAATATGAATATAAATAAAGTCTGATACATAAATAAAGGCAATAAAGATAGAATGACAGCACAAATGCCTCTTTCAGTGTTATCCTCACTCCCAACTCCCCCATTCCCCAGATCTGGCCACCAGTCCCACATGCCAGGCCAGGGAGTGCTGCCTGTGTGGAAACACAACCCCAAACCCCTCAAAGCCCACTGCAGCATTCCACAGGGGCCACCCCCACCCCAAACATTTATTCCCACTGTGGTGCTCTGGGTGACCTGCACAGAAGGAAAACCAAGGCAGCTCCCAGTGGCACACTGTGCTTTGTGCTCCCCATGCCCAAGTCCACTTCACTCCCTGCTTAAAAAAACATTGGCACCTCTGTAATTAATTTAATAATTAATTAAGATAATGCAGCTCTGTCTCCTGCGCCTTTCCCCGTGCCACGTGTGGGCAGGAGGGATTCTGTTTGCCCTGCCCACAGGTAAGGGAGCACTTCAGCTGCCATCTGCAGAAATGCTTCTCAGACACCCTGGGGAAAGTCAAAAGCACTTTCTGAGGTCAGTCTTTCACTAAACCCCATTTCTTTTTCTTGTCTGTAGGTTTGCCACAGGTAACAAAATACAATTTAAGGCTCTGCATGGAAGAACTCGGCTGTTGGCAGCACTGTGAAAACCAGTGGGTGATGCAGGCTAACAAAATACAATTTAAGGCTCTGCATGGAAGAACTCGGCTGTTGGCAGCACTGCTCACGTGAAAACCAGTGGGTGATGCAGGGCCACAGCACACAGGAGCAGGTGGATTTTGGGAGGGAATTCCTGCCTGGGAGGGTGGGCAGGCCCTGGAAGAGAATTCCAGAGCAGCTGGGGCTGCCCCTGGATCCCTGGCAGTGCCCAAGGCCAGGCTGGACACTGGGGCTGGAGCACCTGGGGCAGTGGGAGTGTCCCTGCCAGGGCAGGGTGGCACTGGGTGGGATTTGAGGTCCTCTCCAGCCCAGCCCAGCCTGTGGTCCCATTCCATTTCTGTCCCAGGCCACTGCTGCAGTGGTTTGGGCTGATCCCCCCACACCAGGTGCCCAGTGTCCCTCCAGCTGCACCAGCTCCAGTTCAGGCCCCTCTAACACACCTCAAACCTGACTTGGGCTCAGCTTCCCACGTGTCTGGCAGATAAGGGGAGGTGGAGAGGCACAGGAGCCTGGGGTTCCCAGATAAGGTGTATATTTAGTACCTAAGTACCCTGAGGTGATAAAACACCCTGGAACAGGCTCTGCAGCCAATTCACTTCATACAAAACGCAATTGTGGCTTCCCAAATTCTGTATTACATTTACCCAGAGGTTTTCAGTTCTTTTTGCTCGCTCAGGAAAACCCAAGAGCACAAATCCCAAAAACCTGAGCACCCTCAGCAGCCACTTCATTGTCCCAGTGCCAGAGAAGAACAATCCATGGGGAATGGTGAGAATGGACTGATGCCTTGTGAGGGCTGCCCTGGGGCAGAAACTGGAGAAAGTTCCAGAATAAAGCAGGGATTGATTCTAAGGATCTCCTCCATGGATCCACCTCGGGCAGCAGCAGAGCCCAGCCAGGGCTGCCCCCAGGATGAACCCAAATGGCCCCAAAATGCACGAGCGCTGCCGGGGTCTCTCCCTGGGCTCAGCTCTGCTCCATGTGCACATTGCAGTGCAGTGTCCAATCCCACTGCAGCCCCTGCAGTCCCACCCTGCTTGTTTTTCTCTCTGCAGCCCACGGGCTTTGTGCTCCTGGCCTGGGATTGGGATCATTTGTCCTTGGTGCCCAGCTGGAGCAGGAATTGTTTTGTGTCCCTGCTCTGTGCAGAGCTCCCCATCCCCTCATGTGAAGCCCAGCCCCACACACTAAAGCAGCTCAGAGTCTGAAAATAGAAAAGCCAAAACCTGAGGCATCAGTGGCACGAGAGAGATAAATGTGCCAAAGATGAAAGAGCCCGTGGAGAGGACAAGGCAAGGCCAGCTCTCCCTGGAACATTCCCACAGATAACCTGCCTGAGCCCCTGACAAACTGAGGAGGATTATTTTCCCTGGGATGAAGTCATGGTGAACAGGATGAACATGGTTTGTGTCAGCATCAGCCACTCAGGCTCCAGCCTTGCACCACGTGGGGCTTTTTTCCCCCCCAAATATATTTATGTTGGCCTCTGTGTGGAATATCCCACCTCGGGGCTGTGTCCCAGATCCCACAGGGCTCTAGGAACGAGCTGCTGCAGCAGCACACAGTGGGACTGTAAAAGATCCCACAGCAAAGCACCTGGGAATTGTGTCCAGTCCTCATTCAAAATTTCCACCCCTGAACAGCAGGAGGGAGTTTCTGTGCCAGCCACAAAATGTGGGACAGGCTGGAATTCCAGGATCCAGGAGTCAAACCTGGCACCAGAGTGCAGGGACATCACTCCCAGGACGCTGCTGGAGCACTGAATCTGTTCTGGCCTCTTGACTGGCATTTTTTCTTTCTCTAAATTTTCCTTTCTGTGGCCAAAAGAGGAAAGTCTCTGTGTTCCTCTTTGAAATCCACAATCACACACACAGTTGGCCAGGCCTCACCTGGATGCTGGCCAGTGCTTACACATTTTCTTGTTGCTGGCACACAGAGCCACTGTACAAAAGATCTGTTTTACTAAAAAACCCAGATGTGTTTAGCTGAAAGTTAAAAAAAGAATTATTTTTTTTTTTTAAATCTCAATGACTGAAAAAGATGGGAAAATCCGGGGGGGGTTGTGGTTTCTCAAGCCTTGCAAGCTATTTATTTCTGGGAATCACAAACCCCATTTCATTTTATGAATCAGATGCTCCTTAAAGTTACAGCCCTCTTGTCTCCTCTTTTCCCCTCTCCTCGTTCCCAGTGGTTAAATAAAGAACAAAACAATGCCATATTTAGGATATTTATATATAGAAGAGGCTCCAAGAAGAACAAAAGGACTGTTCCAGAGGAATATTGGCACCAGCATGTACACATTCCACTTGGGAACACATCCCTGCCATACACATCCAGGTTAAAGCTCTTCAGAGCATGCTCACAACACAATAAATAACAAATACAGAGCATTTTCCTGCACTCTTCCCAGGGTTTTTCCAGCTCATTTTTACACCAGCCCATGTACACTGGCATTTTCCTTTTCTTTCTCACTGCAGCTCTTGTGGAAGTTCTTGCCCCACCACCTCTAATTTCAGTGATTTGTGCCCGGGATTCCTCCTGCAGGGGCAAAGATTATTACAAGTACAAAATCAACTATTAAAGAGAACATCTCCCTTTCTGTTCACCTTTTCACATCCTTTGTGTGTATTTTAGCTGCTTAAGTTGTGGGGGTTTTTTTGGAAGGGGGGCAAAAAAAACACCAAACCCCTTGCCAGAAAGACAAAATGGGAAAAAAGATTCCCAAATGTATTTTGGGAATATTTATGTTTTAAAAAGTGAGGCACTCCTGAGTGGCCTCAGTGAAATTCCAGCCCTCTGTGCTCACACTGCTCCCACGTGGCTCTGACCACCAAGGAGGTGATGTTTAACCCCACAAATTTCAGAAACCCCAAACTAGGTGGGAGCAGCACAAAATCCCCATTTTCTCACCTCGTTCATTAAGTCTCCAAAGTGCTGCAGAGCCCCACAGCCCCCAAATCCCACAGCAGCAGGAAACTTCCCTCCCCAGAGCCCCAGAACCACCAAGCAGGGCTGAAAGCCCAGCAAAGAGCTCCCCTTCCAAAACAAACTGCAGGATTCCACACAGGCACCTTCACGAGGGGAGATAAAACCACATTTTAGGCTGTTCCATTAGAGGGCATCCTACAACATCCTTTTGTGGTCAGATGCCTCTCCTCATTCATATCCTCTGCAATAATTCATGGAAGATCCTCCACAAGGAGCCAGGAACATTCACATCCCCGGGTTTTTGCATCCCTTGTAATTGCATTCCTTGCATTAATAGTTGAATTTTCTGGTTCAGTTGGGTCTGTGTTTCCCTCCCCTCAGCAGGAGAGGTGGATTTTCAATATTTTTCCACAATGTGAGATGTGAATAAGCACCACAAAACTGATTCCAAACCTCAGGACAGCCAGAGATCACACTTGAGAACAATAAGGCACTGAAAAGGTGAGCAGGTTTGATCAGATAGTTTGAAATTAGAGATAGAAGTGAATATTCTCAAAAACTGCCCTAGACAGAAGCTCCACTGCCACAGCACAACGTGGGGAGTGCTCAGAGCCTGCAGCAGGAGCCAAACCTGAGCTCCAGGACACAGGGAGCTCTGGTACAAACAGCCACTGCTCCCACCTACTCAATCTTTTAAAAAAATCTTTTAAAAATCCTTTCAGGCAGTTTATTAATACAGGTACAGAGAGACAGACACAGTTTACGACCCTTAAAATCAGCAAGAAGCCCCTGGGTAGTAAAATCTGCTTGTAGTGATAAATATTTTCCAGCCTGGGCTGTGACATGGATGAAGTACCTGTAGGTGCACTGAAATCACTTCACAGACTGAAGGCACCAGAGGATCTAAAGGTAATAATACTGGAAATTAAGAAGTCTGGGGTAAGAAACAGGAGTTGACACGATAACATGAAAATATCACTGCGAGACAGATAACTCAGTCACAATAAATTACCATCCTATCTGACTTAAAAAGCAGAATGGAAAAGTGCTCCTGTCACACCAAATGACAAATGAACTTCTGACTGCTGAAATGCAAGATTAATGAAGGCACAGAAGAGACATGAAAGGACTTACGAGGATCCTGGGCTTGCTGTTGGCGGGGGACCTGCAAAAGTGACAGGAGAAAAACAGCAGGATGAGTTACGGCGAGGTAGCAAGCAGGAAGCTTTTGAAAACCTTTTAAAAGATAAAAGCAGCAGTCTGTGGTGTTGGCTGTGGTTTATGGAGTTGAACAGAGGAGTGGCAGTCCCTCAGCACCACAGACAAGCCTGTATTGGCTGCAGAACATGACAGGAGGACAATAAACAGGTGAGCAACTCACCCTCCTCTTGAAACTGCCTTAGGAGAGCACCTAATGATTAATTTCTTATCAGAAATCAGAAAACATGGGAGATTTATGAAAAAAAGAAGATGGAACTCATCACATCCATCATGCCTGGTGTGTTATTTGTCCAGTTCCAAAGAGGATTAACCAGGACTGTGTGCAAATATCTTCATCTCAGTGAATTATTTCCCCCTGACCGTGGGGGAGGAGGGGGAGAAGACACACAAAACCTGTTTCTTGTTTGGAATCTTGTGAGTGGTAAGATCAGCTTTGAAGGCAGTTATCTCAATATAAACTTGGGAGAATGAGTGCTTATTTTGCCTGACAGGTATATATGTGTCTCATCTCAGGCCCTCAGCCTGCAGTGCCAGCTGAAGTTTCTCACTCACCAGACACAGAGGTCACTCAGAATAAAGGAGTTTTTCTCCTCTGGTCTGAATCTACCCAGGCACCCCATTAATGGGGGCTCAGCCTGGAGCAAAGGAGGCTCAGGGGGCCCTTGTGGCTCTGCACAGCTCCTGCCAGGAGGGGACAGCCGGGGGGTCGGGCTGTGCTCCAGGGACAGGGACAGGAGCAGAGGGAACAGCTTCAAGCTGTTCCAAGGGGGGGTCGGGCTGTGCTCCAGGGAACAGGGACAGGAGCAGAGGAAACAGCTTCAAGCTGTTCCAAGAGAGGTTTGGATTGGATACTGGGAAAATTTCTACTCCAAAAATGTTGGAACAGTCACAGTCAAGGCAGTCACCATCCCTACAACTGCTCAAAAACCTGGATGTGGCCCCTGGGACATGGTTTAATGGTGAACGTGGTGGTGGTGCTGGGTGCTGGTTGGACTTGGTGATCTTAAAGGCCTTTTCCAACCTGAACATTCCATGATTCTATGAAAATATGGCTGTTGCTACACTCCCATGGATCCAGTTTTTTAGGACAGCTGTGGATGGGGTTAAAAGGGCAGGGATGCCAGCCCTGCAGGACAGACAGCAGGGTCCAAGTCTCTCAGGGGTGTCCCATGGCTCCTCATCTCCCCAGGACCATTTCTCCAAGCTCCATCCCAAGGCACGTCTCTGCCCTGCCATCCTAACACCCTCTCTGGGAAGCCCATTTTGAGTCAGCTCATGGATTCCTGATGTCTCTGAATAACCCAAGTTTAATAAATTTAACAAACTTGGCCTCCCCAACCTCAACAACTCCGCAACGCCGCCGCACCAGCGCGCCGCTTTCCCCCGGACAAACACCTCCTCCTGAGGAAGAGCTGGGGCGGGTTAAGAGGAGGAGACTCACCAAACTTCACGAAGAGCACGCCGGTGGTGGAGACCGTCCTCCTGCCGTTGGTGGCCACGCACTGGAAGTAGCCGGTGTCGGTGGTGTCCAGGTTGCGGATGCGCAGGCGGGAGCCGTAGGGCGTGGCGCGGAAGGAGATCCTGCGCGGCTCCTGCACCACGGGAGCGTCGTTCTTCAGCCACCTCACTGTGGGAGGGGGGTTCCCAGACACCTTGCAGTGCAGCTCTGCCGTCTGGCCCAGCGTGGTGGTGATGTTGTTCATGGGTTCGTCCAGCGTCAGGAAGTAATCTGGGGTGGAGAGAAGAGAAGGGGATGCAGGACTCCAGAGTAGGGGATGTCTTTGTGGAAAAAGCTCCTGCTTGTCTTTGGATGAGACACAAAGGAGGTGGATGGATAGCAGGGTTCCCCCTGCTGTTTCAACATCTCCTATTTGGCTTCATTTAGCACAGGAAAAAAAAACACTGCTGCTCTTTTTTCTTTTCTTTTTGCTAACCGAAACACAGGAAAAACAGCTCAGCACTCCAGTTGTTCATTTTGATGCTGACCTGCCTCTGCTCATGCCAGAATCCACCAAATGTAGGAATATATGAAAGGAATAACTCAGAAGTGAAAATCCTGTGACCCAGAGCAGCTGGGGCTGCCCCTGGATCCCTGGCAGTGTCCCAGGCCAGGTTGGACAGGGCTTGGAGCAGCCTGGGACAGTGGAAGGTGTCCCTGCCCAGGGCAAGGGTGGCACTGGGTGAGATTTGAGGTCTCTTCCAACCCAAACCATTCCAGGATTCTGTGATCCTGTCTCCAAGGCATTTTGAGTGACTCACAGGCTGAGCAGATAGTGTGTTATCCATGATTTTGTAAGCACCAGCTGCAGAGATGAGGAATAAGGATCCTATCTGGGAAAGGTGACTTTATTCCCAACTCAGCAATTCCATGGCTAAGAGTACTGAAGATTACCTCCACTCTGAAATAAGGCTCATGATTGAAAAATCAAATTAAATTAACATTACAAAGATGAATCTCTCCTAAGCCATTCTTGAGCACTGCCTTCTGTCAAGGGCTATTTCACTGGGCATCCTTCAGGAAGAGGCCCATTCCTCATTCCCTGTATTCACCACTTCATAAATCCTTTAAAGGCAAGGAGGGAGATGGGTTGGGGATGGGGAATGGAATCCTCAGGCTCTCATCTCCATGTCAGAGATCTGAAACCATCAGCTGCTGGCTGTCCCAGCAGGGTGGCCAAGGAAAGAGAAATCCTGACTGTATCTGGCTCCTGAACTCTCAGAGCCAGACCAGGAGGTCAAGAAAAGCCAGAATCAGGCAGTGAACTTGGAATCACAGAATTATTTGGATTGGAAGGGACCTTGGAGTTCATCCATTTCCACCCCCTAACACAGGCAGGGACACCTCCCACTATCCCAGGTTGCTCCAAGCCTTGTCCAGCCTGGCTTTGGACACTTCCATCCCCAAATTGGTGCTGTGCTGCTTGTGCTCCATCACTCTGCAGTCCATCAGCAGTTCACTCCAGCAAGAAACCTTCCTAAAAGTGTGAAAAAACCCTCCAGCATGTTCCAAACCAGCTCAGCCACCCAGCCTGCCTAAGTAAGCCACTTCCCTAATTATTCCTGTAATCTTGGCTTGCCCAGCTCCTCCCTTCATTATGGTTTGTGGAGAGCAGTATCTCTTGCCTTTGTTTTTAATCTGTTTAGCACACAACTTACCCTGTGTTTGCACAGCACTTTGAACAAAGCGTCCCTGTCCTCACCTGGTCCCAGGAGCCATTTGGGACAAACATTTGGCACCGAGGCCCTGCCCACAGATATTTTTTTTCCACGTGTATTTTTGCAATTAAGTTCTAATGTGCAGGTGTGAAACTGTGCTTCTCTCGGGGAGCAAGGGACTGGATGAGAGGGAACGGCCTCAGGTTGCACCAGGGGAGGTTTAGATTGGGAATCAGGGAAAAAAATGTCATGGGAAGGGCTGTAAAGTGTTTAAGCAGGATGCCCAGGGCAGTGGTGGTGTCACCATCCTTGGAAATGTTCAAAAAACACATGGAAGTGGCACTTGGGGATGTGATTTATGGTGAACATGGTGCTGGTTAGACTTGATGATCTTAAAGGCCTTTTCCAACCTGAACATTCCATGATTCTATGAAAATACAGCTGTTCTGGCCCTCCCACAGATCCAATTATTTAGGAAAGCTGTGGATGGGGTTCAAAGGGCAGAGATCAAGGTGCCCCATGGCAGGGGTGGAATGGGATGGGATTTAAGGTCCCTTCCAATCCAAACCATCTCTCCATAATTCACCTGCCCCTCTCCTGCCATCCAGGAGCCCTCCAGATGGAGCTGACTCCCTCTGACCTGAAGAACAATTTCTTAGGAAAAAGGATGGGTTTTGTGTACTGGGAACGATCCAGTCTGGTGGCACTGGCCTTTGGAAAGTCTGAGTTTAATCCTGGCTCGGAGCAGCCTTGGGTGAATCAGCTCAGTTGTGATTTTTAGAGGAGCCAAAGGGAAGTAGACACCCAAAGCCAACCAAAGCTCACATGGGATTTGTGCAACTAAGGCCCTTTAAAAACAGCCTTAAACCTTTTGGCTCGATGTCTGCAGCCATAAAGTGAGGATAATAATCCCTCTTACATCATGGGGAGGCTGCTATGTACATTAATGAGATAATGCTCATAAAGCACTTTGAAGGTGAAAAGTGCTATGCTGGGATAAGCACTGTTATTATATTTTAACTTAAATCTCAGGGTTTCGAGCACAGAACAAAAGCCTGTCCATATTTTAGAGTAGCACTCTATAAAAACATTTGGGAAACGTTTTAATTTACAGAAGTACGGGAGAATAGCCTGGAAGAGTTCTAAATAAAATTTAGCCCACCTATAATTTAATAATAGTCAAACTGATTTTTTTTTAATTTGTAAAAACAATTTACTGCTGGGCCTAGACCCTGAATGCCAAGTTTCAGCCCACAGAGAGGGTTTTTTTTAATGGCTGAGTTATAAACCCTTGAAAAATGCTGACAGCCCCTTTACTAGAGCAGCACTAGCGGGTGCCCTATAATGAACTTTTAAATGACTTGAGATAATATCTGGAAAGCCAAGCCTGAAATATATTTCTGGGTTTGAGCCATTGCCAAGGCAAACACAACACATCATAAGTCATCCTCATGATTCTGAGCGCATAAATTGGAGACACTGCATATAAAACCCAAATATTAGGTATCCTTCATGGCCAAACGTTGTGCTGGTTTGATGTTACAGAGCAGCAACAGCTGTGCAAGGACGAAATGTAGAGCGTTGCGTGGCTCCAAAGAAGAAAAGTGTCTGTATTTCCACAGCTCTGCCTTGACATTGTTAAATAGGAGCCTGCCCAGTCCTAATAAATCCTCCACAATTCTGCTGCTTTTAAGTGGAACCCAGGTGGCTTTCAAAATAAAAGCTCGTCCTGGCCGGCCAAGGAATGTTAATCTGCTCTGTGACCACATGGTTACTCTAGCTTAAATTACCAAAGCCACAGCTCAGAGCAGTTACACCCTCCTGGCTTGCAGGAGGGTTTTGCTGGCCACGGCGAGACCTTTCCCCCCAGCCCCGTGTGTGCTGCATGTTTCTGATTTCACAAGGTGTTCAAAGCACGATGGGGATGCAGGATTAGACCCTGGAAGGGTCATTTTATGAGAAGAGTTGTTGTTTCATTTATCCTTCTCTTTCTGCCCTTCTGATCTTTCGGAATATTCAAAGAAAAGCTAAAATTAAATTTTCTGCTCAAGCCTGAACCAGCTTTAATCCAGGTGCACAAGAAAGGCTGGTGAGCCAAGCTCCTTCCACTACAGATGGGGAACAACACAGTGCTCTGCAAACATCTCCAGACCTTTCCTCAGGCAGCTGTGGGGACACCTTTTCCAGCTGCTGGCCTGGAGAAGTTGTTTCATTCTGGATTTGAAGATTCAAACCTGCACTGCAGCACAGAAAGCAGAACCTGTCCTGGCTGGAGGAGGGCACTGGGACACCAACATTCCAGTGCTTATTGCATTTATGGAATCCTGGAATGGTCTGGGCTGGGAGGGACCTCAACCCTCTCAGCTCATTCCAAACCCTGCCATGGGCAGGGACCCTTCCACTAGACCAGGCTGATCAAGACTCATCCAACCTGGATATGTTTAAAACAAGCCTGGATGTGGCACTGGGGGCCAGGGTTTAGCTGGGGTGCTGGGGCTGGGCTGGACTTGATCTTGAAGGTCTCTTCCAACCCAGAGATTCTGTGAATTCTGTGAACGTGGCCTTGAATTATGTCTGTGAACTGAGAGGTTTGGCAGCTCCCTGGTTCTTTGTCACTGCACACACTGGAAAGATGCCCAGAAGGTCTCAGGGAAAGCTGCATTTTCATTCATTCAGAGCCCTGGATCATCCACGAGTCCAGTGTGGTGCCACACCTGGATGTGCTCCGTACCCGCAAATCTGGCACCGCCACCGAGCCCACTCCACTGGGAATCTTCCACGTGGAATAATTGTCTTTGGAGCAGGTCAACCACACAGAGTCCACCCAGACTGAAGATGCTGGGGGGGCTTGCTGGCTGCTCCATGAAAAGGAAGGAAGCAGCAGGATTTCTGATGGAAGCACGGCCGCACACTTCCCTTGGAAAAAGGATTCCCCATGGATTGCTGGATCTGCCCATCACTCACAGAGGACGACAACTCCCCGTGGGTCTGATCATCAGACCTCGTTATTAAAAGGTTAAAAGGGAAACTCCCACTTGGAATTTCACTTACTTTAAATGAATAAACAAGAGGAATGACTCCCAAGTGGGAGGGAAGAGATGCTGCACTCGAGTCATGACCTGGCAACTCCTGAAGAATATCAGGGTTAAAGAAGTCCAGATAATCACATGGAAATATCCAATGTCTGAGTCTTGGGACAAAGGAAACCTTCTGCTGCCTCAGCCTGCCCAGCTTTACTTCCAGTGTGCTTCCCAGAGATGTGCAGGAGTCAGTTTGGGATGGACATGGAAGTTTAGTCCTGGACTTTCCCTTCCCAGACTCCATCCAGAGGGCTCAGTGCCACCCAGGAAAACTCCCTGACCTCAGCCAGGCAGGGCACAGCTCGAGGCCTGATGGCTTTTCAGATCTCCACGTGTCACTGGGATTCTCAGAATCAATTTTGATATTCTGATAATTGGCAGCTCAGAGATGGCGCTGGGTTTGTGGAGGGAAGCCAGGGTTCCAAAAAATTATCTGGAACTTGAATCCCACAGCTTTTGGGTGGGAACTGGGCAACTCCCTGCCCTCCATGAACTCTTGGATGGCTTTGAGTGTTGCTTCTGCCCCTCCTTTCATCAGACAACTCTGAGCTTTAAGGACAGATGTCTCAGAGGTCACTTTGAGGGGAAATGAAGCTTTTCTTTACTCAGGAACCAGTTTTATAGCCCAAGTAGGAAACCTCTAAACTTTATCACCAAAAAAAAAAAGTGATTTGGAATAGGTAAACAAATGTCCACATCCAGCTATAAAGCCAACTACTGAAAACCATCAAGGGATTTTGTTGTCACTTTAGAAGCTGCTCTGCAGTAAAGAGCCACAAAGAAAAACTCAAGCATTAAAGGGAGGGTGTATGGAAAGGTATGTGCCTCAAGATTAATGCTGTGGAGTCAAAGAAAAGCTGTTATTTCTGACATTTTGACATAGCATCACTTTAGGATCTGGTTCTTATTAGCTCTTTCTGTGCCTTTTAAAGGTCTATTTTTTTTTCGACCAAAAATGTCAGGAAATTTGGAACAGAAACGTACAATAAAACACGTCCCTTGACCCTCTGATCTATCAATCTTTCAAATAAACAAAGATAGCTGGATGAGCCAGGAAAAGGTTATTATATATAGTTACTTTATGTATAATGGTCAATATTCACTGCACACACTCAGATTATATAAAAAATCTGATGTAAGTGCAGCTTTTTGTGGAAGATTTTTGCCTTGAAAGCCCGAAGTTGCTCAGGGTGGTTTCATTTTCAGGCTGTGTTCTGTGACCTTCAAATTTCACACCCTGTATTATTTATAAATGAGACATTCAAGAAACACAAATTCTCAAATAAAAACGTGCACTCCGTCAGTGGAAAAGCAAACAAAAGGAGCTAATGTACTGTGGCTAAAAAAATTTTCAAACAAAGTAGCAGTAATTTACTGCCCTGCTGCTAACGGGACCCCACAAATCGAATCAGAACCCTGAGCCCCAACAGGGGAGCTTGATTTACCCCATATCCCCCAGATAATAAAGGAAAATAGAAAGGTAAATTGTGCATGAATGTGAAAGCTGTAATTCTTCCCCTTTCAGCACACGGATCAAATTCGCATCCAGTGATTTCAAAGGAGAATCTGGAATCTCTGAAGGACTGGGGCCAAAGGCAGGAGGTCTCGACCCACCTGGTTTTCCCCACGTTTGGTTGTGTTTATCTTGTTTGGGATGTAGTTTGCCTAAGAGTCAAATCCTCACTGAGATTTTCCCTCGAAGAACTCCCAGCCAGTCCTTTCCCTGCCTGGGAGGATGTGCCAAGGGGGCAGCTTCAGCCTGGATCTGTCAGTGAGGGTGAGCCAGGGGCTCCGTGGGCAGCCTGGCTGCACCCCTGATGTCCTGTAGACCTTCCACTGCCTGCATTTTCCTCCTGCTGTGCTGGAGCTGGTGTCCAGCCCTTCCAGGGAATGTTCTGCCCACACCAGGATCTCCAGGAAGTTCAGGACATGCAGTCCCAAACACTGCACCTCTCCCATCCCTTGGACCCTCCACACTCATTTTGGGCTGTGCATGCCCAGATCACTGACATGAAGCGATCCTTGATATGCCTTTGAAAGTTAAGGATAAATCCCAGCTGAATCTTCAGCCAAGCTCTCCAGGGAATGTTTGTTCCAGGCGCTGGGAAGTGCTGTGCCCCAAGAGGCTGTGGGGAGCTCAGAGCCTGGGCTTGGGATGGTGGATGTCTGGAAATGGAAATGGTTCCCAAGCTTCATGGCTTTACACTTGTTTGCCAGAGCTGAGAGGCCATGAAAGGAAAAGGAAAACAGGCAAAAATCACAGCAATGGCTTTCTTTGGAAGCTGAAGGACCAAGGAAGAGATCCTGGGAGGAGGAACCAACAAAAGAAGTGAGCCCCAGCTCAGGCACAGGCAGGACACATCCCCGTGCCTCTGGAGGAGGGAATGGGGCACTGGGAGGACCCATCCCAGGGCAGCTGCATCATTCTCTTATCAGCCCTGCAGAATGAACAGCCACTGAAGCTGAATCCCACTCACAGTTAAAATAATATTCCAAAGCTGACTCTTTCCTGGCAAGGACTCCAATATTATCTTTGCCTAAGGATGAAGAGATCCCAAGCAATTCCTCCAGTGGAGCAGATGTAAATAGGCTCCCATTCCAATTCAGGCTTATTTCTTTGTAAATAAACGGACATGGCATGGAAGGAAGAAGGAAAAGCCTCTCCTTCCATGATCTGTTTTGTGGGATAGGAGCAGCTGAATGCAGAGCTCTTCACCTTTCTAAAGAAGGAAAAGGAGATGGGAAACTGGGAGCTTTCCCAGACAAAGAGCTGAGCTGGGCTGGTGGTGAGGGGGGACAGAAGGGAGGCAACGTGCAGGGAAGGAGAAATCCAAGGAGAAATCCCTGTGCAGGAGCACACATGGATGAGGCTGTTCCAGCCTCTTGAAGCAATGAACCACAGTCCCATGGGAGATCTCCTACCTGGGGCTGCTCCAGGCTCCTCCCTGAAAGGGAATCTCAACCAAAACCTTGGGAGTGAAAAGCTCCACATGCTGCCACCATCCCCCTGGAATGGGGCTTTTCCTACCACCACAGCCCCCTTTTTCCCCCCAACTTCACTTATTTCTCCTTATAGAATTAAATATTTATAGGATCATATTTTCATTTCTCTTTCTCCCTCGTGGCATTCCCTCTGCACACCATGGTTTACTAGTAGGGAAAAGAGAGAGAAATACTCATAGCTAAATCTCCCCTGTTTTAAAAGTGATTATTTTTTATTTTTTATGCCCAGTTTGTTTGTTTTTCTAAGGTTTTGGTGAGAAACCACCTCCTCCCTCCCATCAATCGTTGCTTTCAACAGCTCTTCACGGGTGGCTGCGTCTCTTTTAAATTCATTTCCTGCTAAAAAGAATAAACAGGCAACTGTTTAATGCTGTCGATTTAGCTTATTTAATAGAAATTGAAACCTGAATAGGGCTCAGTTGTAAGATAATCACTGCAGAACTCACCCGGCGAGGGAAAGCACCAAATTAAGTCATTATTTCAAAATGCAGAATATTATTATCAAGCTGTTCCTCCTTCCCCAACAGAGGGCACATGCTGGAGGAGGAGATGCTCAGTTCCAAAAGGCAGCAGGTAGAGTTGGAGCCACTTAGAGCAGGCAGGGATTTAATTAGGAAATCTGCTTGGAAACCACTTTCATGTGGTGAACTTAACAGGCTTTAAAATGAGCTTTACTGCAATGCTGGTGTGACCTCCTGGAAGACAAGTGGATTTTGACTCCTTCTCTTGGTTGGAAATGCAAGATGTGGCTGGGGTGTGGACCCATATCTTTGCCCGAGAGCCCCTTAATTTCAAAATTATACCAAAATTATACCAATTCTGGAGGGAGGGTGTTTCCATTCTCCATTTCAAAGGAGGCTCCTGCCTTCCTCAGCAGACACCTGTCTGTTCAAACCAAGACACTCCTTAGGATGCAAAACAAACGGGAAGGGAGCCTCCTTTTCCCCTCGGAGGTTTCCACTGCCCAGCTCAGCGGTGCTGCCCGGGGCTTGGCTCGGTCCAAGCTGCAGTTTCGGGGCTTTGAGGGAAGCAGCACTCCCACATGAAAGCCCAGGTGAGACAAGCCAAAACCTGCCGGGGAAGCCGCCCCTCTGACGAGGCTTTTCGGGCACAGAGCTTTGTTTTAATCCCGTATGTAAATGCGAGTTTGGGCGTGGCAGCTGCCAGCGCTGTGAATGCTAATGAGGCGCAGCAGAGGGGCGGTAATCCCCCAGGAATGCGGGACTCAGCCCCAGCTGCTAATTGCAGCATTCCAGGTGGATTAGAAACCGGGAGCTTCGTTTTACC
This sequence comes from Passer montanus, assembly GCF_014805655.1. Taxonomy (NCBI): domain Eukaryota; kingdom Metazoa; phylum Chordata; class Aves; order Passeriformes; family Passeridae; genus Passer; species Passer montanus. The sequence continues at coordinate 11,008,655 of NW_024367149.1, read as the reverse complement.
TGCTCCTGACAATAGCTCCAGCTCAGCAACAGGTGCCGTGGGGGTAACTGAGATGCTTCAATCACACAGTGCTTGGACTCTCCAAAGCCAAAGTTTTGCCTTCTCTGGCACTTCCAAACTTTTGAGTTTTATATTCTAGGCCGCTTAATTATTGCCTGCTTTCTGAAAAACCAAAGAAAGCTGCCTAACAGGGAATAAACATGGAAAGAGAGGAGGTTTAGGTGGGATATCAGGAAGAAATCCTTCCCTGGGAGGCTGGGAGGCAGTGACACAGGTGCCCAGAGCAGCTGTGGCTGCCCGGGATCCCTGGCAGTGCCCAAGGCCAGGCTGGATGGGGCTTGGAGCAGCCTGGGACAGTGGGAGGTGTCCCTGGGGTGGGAATGGATGGGATTGAAGGTCCCTCCCAACCCAAAGCACTCTGTGATTCCATGCTCCTTCCTGGGGGAAGCACCAGCTTCACTTCTCCCACCTTCCCTTCTCAGCTTTGGGATGCTCCCTGAGCACAGCCTTGGATGAATCCCTGCAGTGGGATAGGAACTCCATTCTGCCAACACCTTCCCTCAGCCATGTGCTGGGATTTGGGAATTCTCTCCCTTTCCCACCAGCAAGCACCAGCTCTTTGACTTTCATCTTCCCCACTGTGTCCTGGATCAGCACAAAGTCCTGCTCCCTCCCTGCTGGGAAGGCAGATGTGAAAGGATCAACCCAAAGCACCCAGAATTACATATTCTCCTCATCCTTAAGCACTGAAAACATATTTATGCATAAACATCAAACATTATGAGCACATGTTCAAAAAACCAGTAACAAAACAGAGAAAAACAGTTGGGAAAACCATCTGGGGTGGAATTCCACTGTGGGAAATTTCCATCTCAGCACTAAATGGTTGGCAAATGAAAGGTGGTTGACAAATTGCACAGTCAGGGTGGCTAAGAGCATCCTCAAAGATGCACAGATTTGACTCAGGAGCTGCAGTCACTGCCTTGCATTGAGGGAATCTCAGCAATTTGCCTTAAATTAGCAGTGCTTAATTTACAAAATGAAGGGGAATGATAAATCTCTCGGGTCTTTTACAACATATACCCCTTGGAGAGCTCCAAATTACACCTAATTACAACCTGTAAATGTATTTTGTATTATTAAAGCCTCAAAATTTCGTAATAAAACACATCAGAGCTAACACAGTGCCTGATGCTTGTGAATTTTAAGTTCAAATCCCAAGATCCACCAGAAAAAAGGTGTGACAGAACATCTTCAAATATTTTTGCCCTGTGGAACATTTTCCTGGCACAAGAAACGAGCACAGCAATCTCCAGAAATCACAGAACCACAAGGAATTAAATGTCAAAGGATCCCAAGGCAAATGAGGTTTATCTTGAATAACAACCAACCCCCTTTATTTGCTGATTTGGTCAAGAAAAATGGAGATTTTAAAATCTGATTTCAGGTGGGTTTGGGGTGTTTTTCAGTCTGCTTACCTTTATCTAATTCACTTGAGATGTTCCATGACGACGTGGGCATGAAATCAGCAACAACCGAGGAATTCACTCCTGGAAGGGGAAAAGAGAAAAACCATGAGATGCTGTTAATATATGGATTCTATATCATCAGGAATCAAGTTGCTGTCACAGGAATAAAATGATTTGATGCTCTGTGCTGGCAGGCTGAGCCATCTGGGCAGCAGAAGCAGCCAAGGGGGAAAAGGCAGCGGGCCAGGGCTGGAGTTTGTTTGGCAATGCTGTTCTCTGTGAGTCCTCTGCTAATTAAACAGCTGATGCCTTGTGAGGCTGCCCTGGAACAGAGACTGGGCAGAGCTCCAGAACAAAGCAGGGATTGATTCCAAGGATCTCCTCCATGGATCCACCTCGGGCAGCAGCAGAGCCCAGCCAGGGCTGCCCCCAGGATGAACCCAAATGGCCCCAAAATGCACGAGCGCTGCCGGGGTCTCTCCCTGGGCTCAGCTCTGCTCCATGTGCACATTGCAGTGCAGTGTCCAATCCCACTGCAGCCCCTGCAGTCCCACCCTGCTTGTTTTTCTCTCTGCAGCCCACGGGCTTTGTGCTCCTGGGCTGGGATTGGGATCATTTGTCCTTGGTGCCCAGCTGGAGCAGGAATTGTTTTGTGTCCCTGCTCTGTGCAGAGCTCCCCATCCCCTCATGTGAAGCCCAGCCCCACACACTGAAGCAGCTCAGAGTCTGAAAATAGAAAAGCCAAAACCTGAGGCACCACAGCCAATTTTTGGGATGGTCTTGACCCACCCAAAAATCGCCCCAGGGGTTTTAGAGAGATAGAATGACTCTGCTTTGACACCATCCTTTAGCTTACTCCCAGATTTCTCTTGTAAAACACGGCATGCAAGGATATGCAAAGATGTTCTGCCTTTATTTGATGTGTTGGCAACTCTTCTACTTCATTAAAAATCACAAGGAATTGTAAACACCAGGTTGTACAAACCCTTGAAGCCGTTTGGTTCAGACACGGCCCGTGCCCTCTTTATAAATAAAGCCTGGCTTAAAAGCCCACCTGGCAGCACTGCTCATCCAATGCTCTGCCAAGTATTCCCAGGGCAAACATGGCATTTGAAGGCATTAGAACTCCCCCAGGATCTGCCTGTGCAGATCCCCAGGGCAGAGCCCATTGCTGGGACAGCCCTGGGCAGTGGCACAGCCAGAGGTGGCACCCGATGGCAACAGCTGAGATTTTGCCCACTGGGGATCATCCCTTCTCATTCTCTGCTTTTAATTAACAGCTGAGCTTGTCTAACCCACATTCCCGTATTTTTGGGAAAACATGGCTGAAATTTGCAGGGTTTAAGGAAAACCAAGCAGATCCAGTGGCAGCATTGCTGTCATGGGGGATAGGTGACAAAGAACCAGTGGCCAAACCCTGCCCAGGAGCTGGTGGGTGTCAGGCTGTGCCAGAGGTTGGGATGCTTGGTTCCCGGTCCCTCCTCACCCTTCCAGCTCTCCTGGCCAAGAAATGGGACAAATCCTGTGGGAAACCCCCTTCAAGAGCGGGATCTGCGGTGGCATCACTGGGACCAAAGTGGTTCATCCCTGTGAGCCCAGGCACAGCTGAAACCCACAGACAATGCTCTCCTCAGTCACACACCCACGTCTGGCACTCCACAATGGATTTTCTGTAGCTACTTTGGCTCACCTGGAGTTATTTTAGTGTGAAGAACCCACAAAACAACAGAATTCTGCCAACAGGTAACACACACTGACCAAAATTAAACAGAAAGTACTAACAACACTGTGACCACATGCAGCATTTGTTATTTGAAACTCCAGAACTGACAACACAATGACCACACGCAGTATTTTGGTTTTTAAAACTCCAGAGTGTTCATATCGATGTTTTCTTAACCAGGCTTTGAAAACATGACCGTGAATCTCACAGAGCAGACACCCCTCAGCTCAGCTACAGGAGAAACCACATTAGATGACCAAAGTTTCCTATTTGTGGGAGTTCCGCAGGCTGGTGATTTTCTGATATTCCTCAATTAAAGTTCCAAAGAAGAGCAAAGCATCACTGTGCCCATAACAACCACTTTATTTGATTGAAGGGAGCTCACAGAGCAGCTGCACTGTGGAGGAACAAACCACCCCAAAGCAGAAGAAGAAAACATCCCAGAAAAAAAGGTCCAGGAGTCATCCCTGAATTCCATTTCTACCTACGATGACTCGATTGCTGGGCAGGAAAGTGAGAGTGGTGCCACCTCCCCTTGGAGAAGCTCTGGGATAATTCCAGGTGAGCTCCCAGCCAGCCCTGGGCAGGGATGAGTCAGGGATTTGCTCACAGCAGTTGGGGCACTGGCACAGACTTGCCCACTGGCTGTCACCTCCTCAAAATCTGCCTAATATGAGGTCACAGAATCACGGGATTACCGAGGTTGGAAAAGCCCTCCAAGGTCATCAGTTCCAAGTCCCCACCTTGTCACCAGCCCTGACATCCTCGTTCCTTGGACCCCTCCAGGGATGGGAACTCCAGCCCCTTCCTGACCACCCCTTCCATGAGGAAATTCCTCCTGGTGTCCAACCTGACCCTTCCCTGGCACAGCTTCTTCTTGTTCTGTCAATATTGCAACTGAATTTTGAATGTGGAGTTTAAAAACTAATTCTTACTTCTTGAGACTTCCCCAGTGCCCAGCTTCACCTTGAACAATTAGATTTGTTTGGAAGAAGTCAGCCTGAGAAATGTGAACAGAAGACAGAGCCATTATCCTGTTAAGGTTTTATTTATCCATGGAATAATTCCAGATGAATGATGACTCTTCTTAACACTGGCAAGATAATTATCTGTTCCAACCTATGAAGAAACATTGGGTTTAAGTTAATGAGAAGTCACAACAGGCTGTGGAAAGCCAAGTAAAGTGTATTCAAACACACTTCCCACAGAGAAATTGGCCAAGATCTGATTTTATCAGTGTATTGCACAAGTGTGGAGTGAATTTCACACGTCAGGCCTTGTAAAGCCTTTGAGATTAAATAAACTTCAGTAAGGCTGTACCTGCATTTGTAAGATGAACTGGAGACTGTAAGTCAAAGAAAGAAGATAACTGAGATGACATCAAGGCCAGAAATAATTGAAGATTTGAATGGGGAATAAATGTGTTGTACAGAAAATGGAGAGAGCAAAGTAAGTCTGGAAGTGAGGATATCCTGCTTGCCAGACTCCAGAGCACCAGGGATGGGTGGAAGCTGAGGAGGAATGGACACATCCAGTGGAAGCATGGCCTGGGTGGACCTTCTTTTGGGGCAGAGGTGGAAACCCCACCCTTTTAAGGTGCAAAAAAAGTCCTGTTAAAACATGCAAACAAAACATCCAAAGTGTCTTCTTCATGGACATCCTTTGTATTATCTAACCTGATGCTATACCACATTGACACAATTATTTCTATAATCAGGAGTAATTTCTTTTTTCTGATAGAAAAATGAGTGCGATTGCAATTCAGACCTCACTGCAGGGTACCCAAAACAGCAAAAAGAAGAAGGAGGTGTTTGGAGAAGGAGTTAGAAGTCTGAACAATAAGATAAACTATTCAGAATTCCTGTTTAACATAAGAAAAAGTTTTCCATTTGCGAGCCTCTCGCTGAATCTGAGCAGAAAGCTTTCCCAAGTGAGCTTTGTTATCCCGTGAAGGAATTTGCCTAAGGAAGTGATAAAAGCCCAATTTCCCGAGACATTAAAAACAAGATTGGGCAAGACAGGACTGCAGACACCAACGGGGAGTTATCCCACGCTGGCAGCAGGGTCAGGGCAGGACAACTTCACAGGGGATTTAGGCACAGCTCTCTTTGGCCAAATCACCCATGAACATTTTATAGCTGCAGATGTACCAGAAACATCAATCCCCTCTTAAAAAGGGGAATAAAATCACCAGCAAACAAACTCCTCAGCTCTCCCACTTGGGCAGAACTTCAGGAAAACAGGAATGGCAGATAAAGTTATAGAGACTTAGAGAAGAGCTAATTATCCTAAGTGCTCGGTATTTTTTGCTTTTCTGCACATTCCAGACCAACACTTCATCTTTCCCTCTGTCTGGTTCCTACCTGGCTGATCCCTTCCAGGATCTTCCCACAGATCTGCCTCCTGGCTGTTTTGCCTCTCAGTCCTATCTCCCTCATCTGCCTTTTCTGCCTTTTGCATTCTCTGTTCCCCGACCCTTTGTGAGCTCCCCACACGTTTCCATCTGATCTCCCCAGATATTCCATTTTGCAATCTTTCCAGCCTCTTCACAGCCCACCCCGGAGCTGCTGAAGGAAATTTAGACAGGCTGCAATGGATACAACCCATTATTTACTAATTTTCTTGTCTGTTTAAATGCTGAAATTTCTATCATCTATCTCAAATTTTGCTTATACCTTTAACATGTGGAAGGATTTTCAGGACATCAGTTCCTCTCTGCCTGCATTAGAATTCCCCTCTTTCCAAAGGAGGTGGGAATTGTGAATACTTCAATCAGATGAGTGAGGGAAAAGTGCAAGGAGATGGGGAATGGTTGAGCATTTCTGCTCTTTGAGCAAGGCAGGTGTCTCTCAGAGAGAATCTACTGCCTGTGATAGCACAGGTCAAACCTATGGATACTAATCCTCATCCCACAGGACAAACCTTCCATGGATTATTTAAAAAAACAGTCCCTGTTAAAATATGTCCTGCAAGATGCCTCCACCTTCCATGCTCAGGCGAAGCTGCTATTTTGAACATTTTGGACACCAAGAGCCTACAATTGTACCCCATAAAATCTGCCCCAGAGCAGACCTGATGGGGCTGTCCCTGGTGAGGAGGGTGAAATGCTGCACCATGGCATTTCCCCAGCCAGCTGTGCTCCACCTGCTGATTCCATGGCTGGGAAAGCAAAGGGAAAGCTGCTTCTGCCAAAACCTTGCCTGGGCAGACCCAAGGGTAAGAGTTTACAGAATCCCAGAGGTTGGAAAAGACTTGGAACTCCTCTGAGTGCCCAGTGCCCACCTTGTCCCCAGCCCAGAGCTCTGAGTGCCACCTCCAGGACCTCCTTGGACACCTCCAGGGATGGGCACTCCAAACCTCCCTGGGCAGCCCCTTCCAGTCCTGAGCACCCTTTCCATGGGGAAATTCTTTCCAATACCCAACCTGGCCCTCCCCTGGCACAGCTTGAGGCCGTTCTGCATCCTGTCCTGTCCCCTCCTGTCAGGAGCTGTGCAGATCCTGAAGGTCCCTCCTGAGGCTCCTTTTCTCCAGGCTGAGAAAGCTCCCCCAGCTCCCTCAGCTGCTCCTCACAGGATTTAAATGATTCCTCCAGACTTCCAAACTGTCATCACCGTGTCCAAAATGCATCTTCTGCTGGTGAAGGACCCTCTGGAGCTCTCCAGGCTGCTCCATGCAGAGATTAATTTGTGGGGTGCCAGTAATCATCAAATGGTTAATTTTGTTCCAGCTCTTAAAATGTGAAACTCCTGCTCATCTACCTGTTCTTTATCCACAGTGTTATCATTATTGATAGCCCTGGGCAGGTTAATAATTGGCATTAGATAGGGAAATTTTCAACACCAGTGAACAATTCAGGCTCTGTGGATGTCAAATCCACGAGACATTCATTTCCAGCTTCAAAAGGGAGACGTGCAGCGGGATGATTTCATTTAGTGCAGGACTGGAAATTGTTAGGAACTTCATTTATATCCCACCTCTTCCATCTATCAGAGCACCTCAGCACTGCTACTGGCACTGTCATCAGCAGGACCTCTCTGCCTGGGAGTCTTTCTAAACCTTCCACTCTCCAGGGCTGGAGAAAAAGGCAAGGATTAACCCGTTTGGGATGCACCATCAGGAAGAATCCCAGTGCCCTATCTATGGTTTCAGGGCAGGGAGCCAAAGTGTTCCATGCACCTGAGGCTGTAGGAGCCCAGGGCACCAGGAATATTTCTGTGTCTGCTCTGGGGTGCCCTGACCCCCAGGGGAGCTCTGACTTTGACCCCCACATGAGCCCTGAGCCTTCCCCCTTCCTGCAGATCTGCTCTCTCCCATGAGGATATTCCAGCTGTTGGCCCAGAGGGGAGCAGTCACTGGGGGTTCCAATAAAACCCACCCCAAAAGGCTACTGGGGAGATTAAAAACTCCTTCTCAAAAACGTAATTCTTAAGGTTTGTTCTTGAATCTCAAAGTCATCAGAAAATGATGTGATTGCTACATCTCAGTCTCTGCAAACTCTTCAAATACCTTCAGATGTTTTGGCAGCAGCCTGGTGCCTTCCTCAAGTCAGTATTTTTAGTAACTTGATCTTTGGCTAAGGTCATATCAGTTAAAAATTGTTTTCTTCCGCGGGATTGGAGCCATCTCTTGGAAGAAGAGGTTTTTAAGAGGCCCATTTTATATGCTAATACCTTAATCCTAAATTTCTAATTACCGCCCGACAATTCCTTTTGATTGCAGCTATTAATTACAGATTATCATTAATGTTAGATGGATTTAGAAGTCACTGTGGAATCTGGGTGCACTTTACATGACTCCAAATTGGGTCGTTAACAGTTCCACTTAAGAAGAGCAAAACACTGCGCCCTGGAGCAAGCCACAGCTTTAATGACAGGGAGTGAAGAAAAGAAATGGCCACTTGGCCGAGGGCCAGCACTTCAGAGCTCACAGTCGAGCCTTTGTGCCTCTGAGCTGGAGAAATGTGGCCACGGTGGCTCTCCAGGGCACTTCAGGCAGACCTGGAGCGCATTCCTGGGGTGGCACCGCTCAGGTGGAGCCGGAGCCACCCTGCACTGCACGAACTCACAGAATCCCCGGGTTTTTCCAGGAATTAATATTTGAACTCTGCTCAGTCTGAAATAGGAGGGATGTGGAAGATGTTGGAGGAGCGTGGTGTTTTCATGCCCGTCAAAAAGAGGTTTTAATGGATATGGATCCAGAGTGTGGTGGATCCTTGGTAGTTGTAACGCTGGAAGAGGACACAGCAGAGCCCTAGATTGAACTCCCTAGTCAGGCAAGTTTACAAATGCTGGGAATTTGCATAATAAATGCAAATTTCCCATCTCTCCAAACCTACCTGGATTTTTTTCCATGCCCTGAGCTTTTCTGAGCATCTCAGACTGGCAGAGAGAGAGAGGAGAAAGTGGAAATGGGAGGCACCCAAAGCAAACTGCAAGAGAAGGAAGAAAAAGCTGACAAAAGCAGGAAGAACTTACTGGATGGGGCTCGTCCAGAGGTGGGTGTGACAAGAACAGAGGAGTCACAAAAACCCATCAGAATATCACGAGGGAATGGGAAAGGAGAAGGATGTCCTGGGGCACCGTTAAGTGAAGATTCTGCAGTGCCAGGAATGGTGAGGAAGAGCCCAGGGAGGGATGGAAGGAGCATTGGGAGGCAACACCGAGGCACAGCAACACCTGGGCTGTCTGAGGTGAAGAACATTTCCCTCCCAAAATTCTGGAGCCTGAAAAGTGCAGAGATCCCTCCAGAGCCTCCCTTGCAAAGCTGCTGTGATCGATGAGTAATGCCATGGTTGACTCTCACAATTAAAAGGCAAATATCATGTACACATGGAGAAATTTTAAGGACTTTTTATATATGGGAGAAGTTTTATAGATTTATTGCTATGTTTCCCCCCCCCTTGTGTAGTTATCAGGGGATGGCCTGGGTTTGGGACATTTGGGAGGGTCGGTTTGTCACTATGGCAACAGCTGACCTCCAATCAAGATTTAAGGATGTGATCTCCACCACTGGACTGCAAAGAAGGAGTCCATGGACAGCATTTTGGGAGGGGATAAAGGGTTAAAAGGCAAAACTTCCTTTGTGGGTAAGGACATGGTGGGAAAAATCCTCTGCTCCCAGCACTGTAATATTTTTTTTATTCAGTCTTCTGTTGTATTTTTGATAAGGGTTTAATAAACCTTTTACATTTTTCGAAAGTGAGTATGGTTTCTCACACCTACACATCCCTGTGACTCCAAGCGATCCACAGCCCCCATTTACTTAGGGAATGTGCTTTCCAATGCCATGCACAGGCAGCCTGGCACAGGCTCCCCTGTATTTCCCTCCCCACCAGCAGAACGTGCGCTCGGGACAGACGTGTTCGGAGACGAGGATGAAGTGGCTGGACAGGGCTGCACCTGCTGCCTTGTCCCTGGCTTCCATCAGTGCCACTGCACTAAATCCACCCACAAAGGCTCGAAAGAAGGCAAAGGCAGCCAAGCCCAGGGAGGGCAAACAAGAAATCGTTTACATCCCCCATAAATCGCGGCACGCCGTAACTCCTCGCGCCTCAGCGCTCGGGGGCCGCGGCCGACTGCAGAGGACGAGGAGACCAGCAAGCCACAATTAAACCCTTATAACTTGTGCAGAAAATTACAGCAGAAGGCTGCCACGTGCAAATCCACGATGGCTTTTTCGAGCCCGATAATTATTTTTGTTGCAGCGACGAAAAACGGGGCCCGTGTCAGCTGATGAATTAATGGGAGGGCCTGAAACAATTACTCCTTAAATCCACAGCAGCCTGCCCAGTGTAAACACGCTGCCTTTTCTTGCAGATCCTCGTGGTACGAGGCAGACGTTGCCCCATGACTTATTGGCTGCCCGTGATGGAGCAGTAAATGCTGCCTGTTTGATGGCTGCAGCCTCCTGCCTCAGATTTTACATGGCTCGGTGGTGATTAATGCACAAACTGCCAACTGCAGCCAGAGGCTGAAAGACAAGGCCACACTGTGAAACCTATGCTAATAGAGCACAATTTATATAAAAAAGGGGGGAATGTAAATATTTAACTGATGCCAGAGCTGGATGCTTTGGCCAAGCTGGGACTGAGCTACATTGATTGTTCAGGAGGAGCTTACACCCTAAAACCCACACAGGCCTGATCCCAGACAGGCTCGGAAGGTGGATTTTAAACTTCATTTCTTCTGCTAAAAGACTGTTTTCTTAAATTTTGCTTCGAGTCGAGCAGATGCCACTTGTAAGAGCTGTTCTGTGGAGAGCTGGGCCCAGCTCAGGGCTCCTTGGGAGCTTGACCCACATCCCCCAGAGACCAAGACCAAACCAAGGCCCTCCAGCTAATTAGTGTTTATTAGCAGCCTCCAGAGAGGGCAGGGGCTCTGGGAGGTGGAGACTGAACTCCCTTCCCAAGGCTCTGGGTTGGGTTTCAATCACAGGCTGTCCTTGTCCTGCCCCTTGTCCTGCCCTCCTGGCACTTCTGATCCAGGCTGTCCTCACACAGCCAACAAAAGCAATTATGCAGGTAATTAGTCTGCACAAAAGGTTTACATCAATGCTCCAGAGGTTTCCTTTTAATCCCTTCATTGGTGGAAGGTGTGAATTGATTTAGCCACAGTTACAACTTATTTACTGTAAGAAAGTTTTCTAAATCCAAGGTTCAGCAGGATCTTGTGGATCCAGGTACTCACTAACATCAGGAAAAATTAAATCCAAACTTAACCAAATTCATTTTCACTGCTGCTTTTGGGGGGGATCCTGAGTTTCATCAGTGGCTGAAGCATCCTGCACTGCATTCCCCATGATTTCCAAGGATGTTCCAGGGAATCCCATCCCGGGCATGCAGAGCTCAGCACTGCCAGGCCCATGCTGGCAGCCTAACAACAGCCACCAACGGTTTGACAAAATCAATCTCCTGAATCCTTCTTCATTCCCAATGCTCAGCCAGGGCTGGTTTTGTCAGTGCAAAAGAGCCACTTCTAAAAAACACAATTAAGACGTCGCGAGCCTTCACCTTAATTGCACCCAGCAGCACAAACATCTGTGGGCTTCGTGACCCCGAAATGGCTTTGCCACAAAAACCCAGCCCACAGTCTCTAAAAGTTAATAGCCTGTACAATGGAAAATCAACAGGAGCAGGGCAGAGGCGGCTTGCTCAGCCCCGAGTGCTCCAGCAGCCGCGGAAGCCTCACGGAAGGATAAACCACTGATGATTTTTTTATTAGCTCGACAAACAAGAAGCTCAGCATTTGGTGTAGTGCTACTGCAGAGCCACAGGGATTAGGTTTCAAAGCCGTGGCAACTGCCATGCTTTAAGGAACTCGTTAGGCTGGAAATGGATATAGGCTCCCTCTGGAAAGGCAAGGCAATCCAAATAAACACGCTGAGCACAGCAGCACGTCCAGATGAACTTCCAGGGGACCCCCTGCTCCTTCCCCAGGAGCAAAGCCCACAGCAGTGCCAGGGTTTGGGAAATTCCAGGGGAACTTCCAGGAGAAAAGCCCACAGAAGCATCAGGGTTTAGGAAATTCAAGGGGACCCCCTGTTCTCTCTCCCAGGAGCAAAGCCCAGAGCAGTGCCAGGGTTTGGGAAATTCCAGGGGACCCCCTGTTCTCTCCCTGAGGAGCAAAGCCCAGAGCAGTGCCAGGATTTAGGAAATTCCAGGGGACCCCCTGTTCTCTCTCCCAGGAGCAAAGCCCACAGCAGTTCCAGGGTTTATGGGTTCCAGGGGTCCCCCTGTTTTCTCCCTGAGGAGAAAATCCCAGAGCAGTGCCAGGATGATGAAGTTCCAGGGGGTCCCCTGTTCCTTTTCCAGGACCAAAGCCCACGGCAGCACCAGGGATTTCCCATCCTGGCTCTCCAGGAGAAGGAGAGCAGGCATCCCAAGCTCAGCAGGTGATCAGAGGCAGCGGCTGCCAAAGCCTGGCCTAGGGATGGTGCTGAGCTCAAATGCTCACACACTCATTTCAGGGCTCCATTTCACTGCTGCTTCATTGCCATCCCCAGCTCTGGGGAAATCCAGGAGGATTTTTATGGACTATTTAGAGGGCAAGGAAAACACAGCTTCTCCTTGAAGGCTCTGGAGCAAACATGACACCGGGAATTGGAGATGGAGGAGTTCTCCCTCATTTCGTAGGGAATATTTACAGCCTGCTCCCCCAGCTTTTCTCCACTCATCTGTAACGAGTTCCCAAAGCACTCCTTGTGGTCAAGCCAGATTTTTGTGCTGTTTGGCTTTTAAAGTTTCCCAAAGTTCATTCCCAGGTCTTTTCCCCACGCTGCCAGGAGCTTCGGCCTCTGATTTGCCCCGCTCACCATCGTGTGCAAAACCCCATTTTACCAAAACAGAAAATCCTGATGGATAAAGGGTGGAGACAGACCTTTCCCAAGTGCAATTCTGATCTTTGGAGGGAGGATTTTTGGGAGGATTCCAGCCTGAGAGATACAGAGCACTGATTGCACAAAGTCTAAACACTCCATCAGTGATAGGAGAAATATGTTGGAAATATGCATTTTTTTTTATTCTGGCAATTCCCTTATCATGCTCAGGATTCTGGTCAAATATCACAATCTAACACCTGTTTAATTTAAATTAAAGTGCTGAAGTAACCAAACTCCTTCCCCTGTGGCATTAAAAGACTAAAATCTTTCCACTGTTCAACACATGGATGTTCGAGGAATACTTGAACCTAATCCAGATTTTACTGAGATACTTAGAAAATCCAGCATCAGTTAATGATTTTGGACGCTGTTTCAGGTTTGTGCATGTCTTTAATCCTCCTGAAGCACAGCACTGCCAAGTTGTGTATTTTGTCACCCAAATTCCCAAATTAATTACCTCTGACAGGGGGTTTGTGTGCTGCTGTTACCCACAGTGTTTTAGAAGGCCAGGGACAGCAGATCAGAGCATTACAACAATCTTTTCAAAAACTAGCTGTTAAAGACTCAGGAAGGGCATGAGAGAAGAGATTTAAACTGAAAGAGAGCAGCTTTAGAGTAAAAATTAGGGAGAAATTGTCACCTATAAGGGTGGTGAGGTCCTGGCATGGTTTTCCCAAAGCAGCTGTGGCTGCCCTTGGATCCCTAGTTGGAGCAACCTGGGGCAGGGGAAGTGGAATAATGAAAAAATCAGAGAATCCCAAAGAGATTTGGGTTGAAAGAGGCCTTAAAGTTCATCCTGTTCCACCCCCTGCCATGGGCAGGAACACCTTCCACCACCCCAGTTTGCTCCAAGCCCCAGTGTCCAACCTGGCCTGGGGCACTTCCAGGGATGAGGAATCCACAACCTGTCAGAAATATTCTCAATTTATGCCAAAGGCAGGGTGAAAAATACCTGCAGTAGGAGCCATATCCACAAAAAGATGTGTTTAAACCAAGACTGGATTCCACAGGGAGGAATATCCCGGGTAAAGGGATCAAATGATTCCTGCCACATCCAGGGCCACTGGGATGGTGCAAAGGCAGACAAACTGCAAATCCCAATCATGCAAAAGTGTCTTTTTTCACCACATTTCTCAGCACATGGGCTCTTGTTTGGAATGCCTGGGCAGGGCCTGCTGAAGGTGGGAATTCTTGGGAGATGTGGTTCCCTCCAAACCACGAGCAAATCGTGCCCTGTCATTTTGGTTTCCTGGCATTACTGCCTTGGAGCTTTGGGAGCATTTGATCCCTACCCAAACACGCTCCCACAGGCACTGCTCACAAAGCTGAGCAGAGCCAGCTTTGGGGCTGGGATACAGAACCTGGGATGCTGTCACATCCCAAACTTCTCACCATTGTTCACTCAGAGGCATTTCCTGTGCCCAGAAGCTCTGACTGCTAATAAAGTGCCTTTCAATTATGTGACTGATGCAGAGAGTGTGGAGATTTTTGCTATCACAGCTTTGCTGCTGCTTCTTCAAGCTAAAATTCATTAGAAAAAAAAAGGAGTTATTGCACCAACTTTGTCCAGATCTACCTGAGCCCTCCAAAGACATGGAGCTTTAGTCACCTGCAGTGTCATATCCAAAGCAATAAATGTAATTGTTAGTTATTGTCAGCAGTGAGCAGAACCGCTGCTATGCCCTTCCAGGATGGAATTAATTATTAAACATATTTGAGCACTTTTATACTAATGTAAAGATGAGCACAGGGGTGTAAATGAGGGGTAATTTTTGCAGTGGGGTGTGTGAATCCAAGAGACCAATCTGGAAATAAGTGACATGAGCTGACAGAGCTGCTGTCAGCAAGTCCAGTCCCCTGTGACCCCTGAACATTGCCCTTCCCAATTTTACCCTCCAAGAAAGAACCCAAACTCCTCTGAACATGGTGCTGTGTTTAAACAGGCTTTGAGAAATGCAATCAGAGATATCCTGCCCACTTTGTATCAATCAGCCACTGTCCCTGCATGCCATCATCCCTGACTGTGCCAGGACAGAGAGCCTGATCTCAGCTCTGTGGATCAAACACCGAGCTGCAGACACTGCAGTCCTGGCGACTCGGCTTGTATTTATGGAAAGCAGTGCAGGTGGGTTTACATTTCAAATAAATAAACTCAAAAATACTTCAGAACCCCTGGAAGTCAGCAGAGAGCAGCGTGGTGGGACTGGCTTCTCACGTACTGGGTTCAGAAGAAAGTCCCAGCGGTCCCCAGTGTCACTGTGATGGGAAAGAGCCAGGCTGGACAGAGGCCAGGAGATTCCCTGCCCTGAGTGATTAAACTTGGAGCAAAACCAACAGACAGCCAGAGAAAAAAGGAATTTTCCCAGGGACATGTTTGATTTGAGCAGAGATTTCTCCTCAGCAATTAACTCTTAACAACAAATTAACATTTGTGTGTCCCCTGCCCTGACTGCAGCCCCTGGAAAGGAGTGCCTGGTGGCACTGGCATCAAGCAGACATCCAGGAATGTGCTGGAATTATCACTTGAGATGCTGCTGCCTTTATTCTGTTTCGAGTCAAACAGAACTCCAGGACAGCAGTGTGGTTTTTCAAGAGGCACTTGGGCTCGCTGCCGCTCCCATTGAAGCTTCCAGAAAAGCTGCCACTGAATTAGGAAATGCTGAGCACTTCTGAGAGCTGCACAAGTGCAGAGAAGTGCCTTACAAAGCCATTAGCTCACCACTGCTCTACAAGCTACAAGCAAGGAAAATAAAGGCAGCAAAGGAAAAGCAAAGAAAGGCACAGAAATGTTTGAAAGCCCTTCCAAGCCATCACAGGCTGACAGCCTGCAGCCCCTTTCATCTGCTGCAGGCCACTTCAGCAGGCTCCAGGATTTAATTAAATGGAATGTTTATTTACACAGCTCAGGAGAGGGGCTCGGCAGCCACCAGAGCCACCTCACTGAGCTTTGTGGACTGAAAGAGCGGGGAGTTTGGCAGCCTGGGACATAAAATAAGGCCAGGATTGATGGAATTCAGAGAGATCTGGGCTGGAGGTGTGGGCAGGAACCACAGCTTTGACTGACTCTTGGTTGGGAATCTGCTGGGACATCAAGAACCTCCTGCTGTGGCCTGAGAGACACAAAAGGACCACGAGAACAAAACCCACTGAGCCAGGGCACGAGGCAGAGGGGCTGGCCCTGATCCCACTGAGGGGTTTGTTTTGTTGAAAAAGGTCAGGATAAAAAAAAAAAAGAGAGAGAGAGAAAGCTAATCCTTGAAAAATAATCTTCCAAATAAACAGAGCAGCCTATGGAGAAGGGATCAGCAGAGAGTTTGGAGGGAACACCAGAGCCAGCCTGAGAATGATCCTTTCTTTAACAACGTGGGACCTTCCACCTTAATTCTTTCTTTATTAATCATTGACTTTCTGTCTTTGAAGGTGATAAAAGTGGCAAACACCCCCAGAAATAAAGGAAAATGGAGATGAGACCCAGAGCAAAATGGTAATTTTAGCAAAATATCTGCCCATCATCTGTGTGAGGAGCTGTGACCCTGGTTTTGTGTCAGCAGTTCTCACATGAAGGAAAGTTCACCTTAAAATATCCTTGCACAGCCCCACAATCTCCTGATGTCTGACTGCACAACCACGTACTAACACAAGCTTTTGGGAACATGCATTTTAAATCCTGGGAGGGCAAATCAGTGTTTCCATCTTGCTTTGCTACTGCACATTTCCACACGTTCAGAAACACAAAGAATCAGCACAAAAATGGGAACTGCAGGTAAGTCACACAGAGAGAGGGGGAAAACCCAGCTAAAACAGGTCCAAAATTGGAGTGATAACTGCAGAGCTAAACAAAAATAAAAGATTTAGTTGAAGATGAGAAGAGAAAAACCAACCTGCAAACCAGATTATGCAACTTTTGTGCCAAATGCCTCATTTTGGAATTAAACCAGCCCTGACTGCTGAAAACCCTGCACGGTCCAAGCCCCAAGTGAGCTCCAGAGATATCTGGCACCCTGATTCCCCAGCAAGGATGATTTATGACCTCACTGTGCAATTGCCCCCTTGGAGCAGGGCCCGTTTTGAACCCCTTGCTAACGAGCTGATTGGGGGCTGGAATTCTCCTAACGCCGGCTGGCAGAAGTTGGAAGTGAAAATCTTTAAAAGTGTTCAATTTTTAAAAGATTTACTGGGAACATAATAGCAAATATGGTTGGCATCAGGAGCCAAAGGAGTTTTTTTTTTTTTTCAGCCTGGAGAGAGCAAGTAGTCTGTTGTTCCTTACATCTGGAACAGTAGTAATCTATTCCTTAAGCCTGAGCAATCAAATTACTCTAATTTTCTGTTGTCTTGGCTTGAATAAATATTTTCAAGACAAGTTATGTTAAAAATATGCACACGCTGACTGCACAGTGAAATGTGCTTAACATCTGTGCTGCAGTTTAGTGGGGCAAGATGGAAAGGTATCCCAATGGAAAGGGACTGCAGAAAAATCACTCCCTTTCCACTGGAATTAATAACCTACGAAAGAATAACTGTTGGACAAAATAGGGGAATTTAAATGAATGATAGAGAAATAGGTATATAAATAGAATATATGGAATTAGGGACAAATTGTATATAGGAATAGGGGGGAAATTAGGGAAAAATTAGACTAAAAAGGAGGCTGGAAATCCTGGGGCAGCTGCACAGGAATAAATCTTAAAGGGGTGGTGGGCTGAAAATAAGAATTTTCCATCATTTCATGGGAGCCAGCTCTGGTTGGGCTGATTGGGCAACTGGGGAAAAAAAAAGTAAGAAAAATTGTAGGGGTTTTCTGCCTCTGGAATCCCCTCTCAGCACCTGCAGGTCTCACTCCCCTTGCGAGGAATGGATGTGGGTTTTTAGGGAAAAAAATAGAAAATTGGGACTTTCTCATTGCACTACCCAGAACTGAAAACTTCTGAGATGTTGAGTGAAAAAACAACGGGTAATAATTGTAATTCTTATTCAATGATAATTAATTCTGGCCACAAACAGCAGGGAAATGCTCCCACTTTTGGGAAAGGCTGCAAGGCTCCCACCCTGAGCACCTCCAAGGGCAGGGGATGAGGGGAAAAAAACTGTCAGATTTGGGATCAAAGCCCCATGTGCTTCTCATTTTGCCCCTCTGCAGCAGGGATGGGCTGACAGGCGCTTCTTAAACTGCAACAGCACTTCCAGGCTGAACCAGGTCACTAAAAGAGAAGTTATTTTTCATTTCCAAGGCCCCACTTACATTCCAACGGAAGGAAGAAAATGAAGGCACTTAACTCTTTTTCACTAAAGCAGTTTTTTCCCTCCCATCGCTTTTCCCTGCACTATTAGGACACGGGGAATAGATCTGGGATGAAGATCTTTTCCAAGGAATTGCCTTCTGCCATTTTTCATTTGGAGGAGCCAGGACTTGGAATGGTTTTCCCCTAATGGGCAAGGCCTGGTGGAGTGGGGAGCTCTGGGTTGGAATGCAGATGTGCACATCTGTAGGTATTTATTCCTGCTGTGCAGGTTTAAGAAAATAAAGAGCTGATGGCCTCCCTTCAACTGAAACTCTTAAAACTGGTTTAAAATCCTGGCATTTGGAAAGCCTTTGCCCTCTCCTCTCTCCCATTTAGATGTTTGAGCTTCCACCACAACTCTGGCTCCTTCCTACCAACACAAACGTGGGTTTGCTGTAAAATTCCGGAGCAGCATTCCAGCAGAACACCAGGAAACCCCAAATCCCCCTGGAGTAGGGACCCTTCTCATGGATGCCTTTGCTGCTGCTCAGCTCCGCATTCCCGGTGCCTCCGGAGCAGAGGGAGGGAGGGGATGAGGAAAGCCAAGGGCTGCAGAGCTCTCTCTGTGCTTTGAAGAGAGAATTATGTCTGTTGAGATAGAGAGTAATTGATGCTGAAAATGCACCAATAAATTAATATCACAGCAGAGCTGAATCCCAGGATTTATGGGAATGCAATCCAGGCCGTTTGGTAAACAGAGCTGAAGTGCAGACGAGCGGGGAGGATAAGAAATACGGAAGCTTGGGTCGCTTCCAAGTGAGCAGATTAATGTCAATATTTCAGAAAAGCCCCAGAGAAAAGGGGAAAAGAAAAAAAAAATCATCCATCTGAAACAAAATATTATATTGTACCAAGGCTGGAGGATTGTCCAAAGAGGGAAATTTCACCCACTGCTCTTGATGTGTTTGGATGGCCTGGAAGTGTTTGTGGAAGTGCCTCCCTTTGGGAAGAGAGGGGCTGAAGTGGTCGCCTTTGGCACCTTCCAAGGTTGGAGAGGCCATCCCAAAGATTATGGCCTGAAATCAACTTGTGCAGAGATAAGAGCACTGAACCCAGTTTCACCAGTTTGGCCACGACTTGGGCGAGTTTCAAGGTTTTGGTGAAAGCCAAAGTGGGCTCTTTATTAGAAGCAGCTCCCACATCCCAGTTTTCCAGTGGCTGTCCTATGGATTCCTGCATTTATCCCAGGTTCCTTCAGTTCCTGGTGCTCCAGATTCTCTTCAACTTGTCAGCCTGGAGTATTTGATCTTAATACACAGTTTCATACCCCGTTGCACAATGTGTGGAAAGGATTAGAAAATTCTATGTGAACCTATTCAGACAATATTTAAACTCCACTTAAAAACCTCCTGAATTTCTCAAATATTTCATTTCTCCTTTCTTGAGTGTTTCTGCTCTTTGAAACACACTACAGCTTTGAAAGAAGATGCTTATTTATTTTATTTTTCTAGTTTCATTTCTCCTTTCTTGAGTGTTTCTGCTCTTTGAAACACTACAGCTTTGAAAGAAGATGCCTATTTATTTTATTTTTCTATCTTTATTTTGCCAATATCTTTGTTTAATAGGGACTGAGCTGAGCTAATTCTCTGTATCTGATCTGGGTATCATTTAACTCCTGTGGGTGTAAACTTTCCCCCTTAAGACAATTTAAAAATTATATTTCTAATCCTCTTATCTCTCCCCTGCATCATCCATCTTGCTTGTAGGTTTTCTGGAGAGAATGATTTAATGATGAATGAATTCCTTCCATTTGGATTTGTTTATTTTTAGGAGAGATAAGTTATCTTCTTCTCCATGAGAGACAGCAATTAAAATATTTCTAATTATAAATTTGAGAGTGGTGCAATTCCAAGGACTTCACTGATCCTTGGCTGGGGTGGCAGAAATGGAACTGAAGGAATCATACTGGAAAATTGATGAGCCTGTGAATTTGAACATCTTGATGAAGGGATAGGAGCGGGGAAAGTAAGAAAAATCCAGAACTTGTGGGATAAATTCCAGAAAGAATTACT
Organism: Passer montanus; assembly: GCF_014805655.1. Taxonomy (NCBI): domain Eukaryota; kingdom Metazoa; phylum Chordata; class Aves; order Passeriformes; family Passeridae; genus Passer; species Passer montanus. The sequence continues at coordinate 10,988,794 of NW_024367149.1, read as the reverse complement.
AAGGATGAGCCAAAGCAATGTTGTGAGGGGCCCCACATCAAGCTTCTCCCACTTTTCCCCATGTTAAGAATTGTGGTTTTATTTGGAACCTCTTTTTAGAGCAAGAAAGGTTTCTGCTCTGTGCTCCTGGATGGGCTCTTGCTTTGGCATCTGGCAGGAAATCCCAGTTTTCCACGGAACCAACACCCCACCAAAAGCTTTGGAACAGAGTGGGAATCTTCTTCCCAGCCCACACCGAGGCTTTTCCAGGGAAAGCATTTCACTGGATGTGAAAACTTCAGTTTTTCCGAGCTGGAGCCAAAGCAGTGTTGTGAGGGGCCCCACATCAAGCTTCTCCCACTTTTTCCCACGTTAAGAATTGTGGTTTTATTTGGAACCTCTTTTTAGAGCAAGAAAGGTTTCTGCTCTGTGCTCCTGGATGGGCTCTTGCTTTGGCATCTGGCAGGAAATCCCAGTTTTCCACGGAACCAACACCCCACCAAAAGCTTTGGAACAGAGTGGGAATCTTCTTCCCAGCCCACACTGAGGCTTTTCCAGGGAAAGATTTCACTGGATGTGAAAACTTCCGTTTTTCCGAGCTATTTTTCAGCTGGGGACGCTGTTTTTGCTGGTGCCATCATCCCATTAATCCACTGGCCACGTTCTGATAATCCCTCCCTGCAAAGCCTGGGAAGGAGTGGCTGGAGCAAGGGCTGTCCACCAAAAGGGCTTCCAAGTTTCCGAGCTGGCTCCACTTGGAAAGGAGGACAAGCACGGCTGCACTGGCATTTGGGATTTACTGCAGCGCCAATTCCGACCGTCCTCTGGAAAAATAACTCCAGGATGTTTTGTCTGCTTTTGCTGATACACCTTGAGGGAAGTTTGAGCCCTTTCAAGGTGGTGATGTATTCATTACATGGTGAAAACCTTTAGTTACTCATGGTTTCTTTCTCAAAAAAATAAAAAAGCAGTATTTGTGTTGTTAATGGAAAAGGAATTTAAACAGGAACTTCTGGGACAAACTGTCTGAAGTTCTCCTATAATCAATATTTTTTTACATAAACAAGAACCTAGAAATAACGCAAATTTATAGATATGAAGCATTTTGGGAGAGAGGCATGGACTGTTTGTGTCACAGCAGGGAAGCATGGATCTTCATTTAACATGGTCCATTTATCTAACAAATACACTGTGAGATGCTCCTAAAACAGATAAATATGGACAGGGATTCACAATAATTCTTCCTTCAAGCTCAGGAACATGGGATCATCTGGTGTCCTTGGCATTTCAGCCTGGGTTTTGTGATTCTAGTCCCTTTTGGATATGGGATACAGCTTACAGCTGAGTATTTAAGCACAAACTTGAGCCTCAACTCAACTAAACTTAACTTTACTAAAGTTACTCAAAATCTCTGCTGGACTGGGCTCTGGAACACGTTCAGGAGAAATGGGTTTGAGGGTTTTTGTTAAAGTTTTACTGGGTGCACGACACATTAAGTGTGCTCCGTGTGCGACTCCGCTCAATTAACATTCCTACTAAGATTCCCTGAGAAGTTCAGCAATATGGGATTCTTCAAAGGACTGGCTTCAACCTTTGACCCTCCAGATATTTCTAAGGAGTTGCAGGGATGGATACACTTAAACCATTCCGAGCTGCTCCTTCCACAGTGAAATGTGTTTTATTGATCTGAGTGTCCCTCACGGTTTGCTTTTAGGGAGAAACAGCATCAAAAGGGACTTTGGTGATGGAAAAATGGCCCTGGGGAGGTTCTTTGTGGTGGGTGCCTTCCAGTGGTGGAGGAAAAGGAGAAGTCTGGAAGATCTTCTGCTTCATCTGTGCCTCAGGGAAGTTCTTCCATCCCTGGAAGTGTCCGAGGCCAGGCTGGACAGGGTTTGGAGCACCCTGGGACAGTGGAACGTGTCCCAGGGAATGGGATGATGTTTAAGCTCCCTTCCAACCCAAACCAGTCCATGACCTTACTCTCACTGGGGTTTCTGTGGCATTCCCAGTGGTGGCCAAACCCTTCCCCATGGCCCCTCAGGGAGTTAGGAACTGTGGACACTCCACGGCACAGAATTGTCCCGTGCCAAAAAACAAGAATGAGCTTCTCCTGTTCACCTGGAGCGTTGGGTTGTGCCATCCAAGGACTTCACTGATCCTTGGCTGGGGTGGCAGAAATAGAACTGATGCAATCATACTGGAAAACTGATGAGCCTGTGAATGTGAACATTTTGGTGAAGGGATAGGAGCAGGAAGAGTAAGAGAATTGCAGATTTTGTGGAATAAATCCCAGAGGTGCCATCCAGAGACCTGCTTTTCAAGAGGCAACTTAAATCATGAACAATCTTCTCCTTTTCCCTGCTGCCAAGAAGCAGCATCAGAAAAAACTCCAAATTCTAGGAATGAAACACAGGGACAGGCCCTGCTGCTGTCAGCACGGGCTCACTCCAGGTGTCACGTTTTCCTTGCTGTGAAATGTGCTGTGTGCCACATTTACCAGCAGCACAAGCTGCTCCTTCCCAGGGGATTTACAGAGTGTGGGGTGCCTGGAAGCCTTTGCCACCTTCCTGCTGGGATGTTGGTGGCACACTCCAGCCTGCTGCTCCCTCTCTGCCTCCGCCTCGTGCCCTTCCCTCTTTGTGTGATCCCTTCTGGAAAGTTCCCAGTGTCCCTTGGTGACTGGTGTGACTTCAGCAGGGCTGGGATATGAATTACATTTCATTAAATGTCACGCTAAAGTGCTCAGGCACTGATGCACAGCCTATTAGTAGCTTTAAGATTTCAGTGTTTTGGTGGGAAGGCTTCAAAACTGAAGCATGTTTTTTTTGGCCAAAGCTGCCCCATTAGATGCAGTTTCTCCTGACATTTTCAGAATTGTTTTATGGCTGTTTCCATGGAGGTCGAGAAGGAAATGACTGTTCCAGGAATGCTTCGATAGCATCCAGGGCAACACAAAAGGCTGAGTTATGGAGCTGCACTCTGGCCAGGCTGATGGTGTGATGATTAACAAGTTGTGCTGCCACCAGGGCCTGAGCTGGGAATGCTGCTGGGAATACCCTTCCTGAGCCCAGCCCCAGTGATTGATCCAGCATCTTCCACTTCATACATCTCCCTGCATGCCCAATTATCAGATTTTCCTCCCCTGTTTCATCAGTCACAGTCATTATTTGCATTGTTTCCCTCCCAGCTGCCACACATCCAGAGATCAAACGATGAACCCCCACCTCCTTTTTTTATTTTATTTTAAAGAAAGTGACTCTGCTTAAGACTTCCCTAAGAATGGGGATTGTAAATTTATTACCTTCACTTGCTCTGAGGAAGCTGTTAAAGGCATCAGGAAGCAGCCAGATAACCAAGGCCATAAAATACTTTAGAAATTAATGAATGAAAGATGGGCTGAAGCCACAAAGTGTGGGTCTGGTTCTGGTTTTTGAACTTGTGCAGAGTTCACAGATGCTCACGGGCACGGCTTTTATTCCAGAGTAAAACACCAGTGCTCAAGTTTAGAGCAGATTAAACTTTTCCCAAAGCTCAGAGTTATCCCAAATCCTTGGGTTTTGTTCTGATACATGGCTGAAACGATTCAGAAATGCTGTGAGCTGGGAACTGCTACAGCTGCCTTTTGTCAAGCATTTCCTGAGACAAGGCTGGAGAAAATATCCCTGGTGCTGCTGCCACCAGAACTGGGAGAGAATGGGATTCACCCCTGCATAAAAGAGCCCAGATCCGAATGGATAAACCACAGGAAGGGGATGGATGGAGAAGAGGTCGGGCAAAATGCTGGACTCAAAAGCAGTGCCCACCCTTTAGTCCTCCTGAGCACCCTTCTCAAAAACCGCCACATCTTTCCCAAAAAATTCCCAAGAATGTGAAGTCTTACCCAAGTTCTGCTGAATTCAGAGAATCCTTTACTGATTTCACAGAATGAGAGAATCCCAGACTGATTTGGGTTGGGAGAGACCTTAAAAGGTCACCCAGTGCCACCCTGCCATGGCAGGGACACCTCCACTGCCCCAGGTGCTCCAGCCTGGCCCTGGGCACTGCCAGGGATCCAGGGCAGCCACAGCTCCTCACTGCTGGAGCCCTGGGCACTGAGAAATTCAGATTTTCTGTGCTGACAGGCACTGACCCCCAAGAGAACGCTGCACTTGACCTAAAGCCGTAGAAAAAACTTCCTTATGAGTGTGCAGTTTAAATAGAAGTGTGTAATATCACATGGTAAAAAATGTAAGATTTTAAAGTTTTAAAATATAATAATATATATAAAGCAAGATAGAAATTTTAAGACAGAAACTAGTCCTTCTTCTTCATGAATTTAAGTAATATTATATAATTAGATTAAAAGCTCCACATTACAAACCATGAGTAGTTAGTTATTAAGTTAAAAATTAAAATAATCTGTGTAATTTCGTAATTAAACAGTTTATCCTTAAAAAACTTTATAGAGAGATACAACTCCATTTTTTTAGTTTATTAGTGTAAAATACTGTAGAACTCACAGTTTATAAGAATATAATATAAATAAAAACTAATAACCATCTAAGTCCAAACAAAAAACACCATCTCACACATTTAATCCCAACCCTATAAAAAAAAAATTAAAACTCCACACACCTCAGGGCAACAGTTCAAATAGATTTCTTGAAATTGAAATCCATATTTTTCAAACTGGTGCCTCTATTGACACCTTTTGTTTGGGAAGGAAGAAATAAAGTCTTTGTGTGTTTCTGTATCTCATCATTTCACAGAGAAATACCCCGGAGGAAAGGATGGGATGAGAGATCCCAGGGATGTCCCACACCCAAATGTGTCCAATCCATCACTCCCATCCTCCCTGCATTCCCACCTCCTGAAGGTGCATTCTCTCCTACAAAATGAAAATTTCCTTTTTTAGAACCAAACTTTTTTTTGTTTCTGTTCCACAGCAGACTCACAATCCGTTTTCCTTCCCCAGCTCCTGTCTCCAGGCTCTGCTGGAGAATTGTCCCCTGCAGAGGCTCCCAGTTCCCCTCAGCACAGCCCATGGGACCAGCCAAGGACCACCCACAGCTCAGCAAGGCACCTAAACTGCTCCTCACATACACAAAATAATGTTCCAGGACTATCTGATGTATTTTTAGCCTCTTTCAAGGCACTCCAGCAGCTGGGAACAAGGTGGGAAGGCAGAGCCATGGGCCAAGATCCAAAATCCATTGAAGGCATCGGAGCTTTTCCATGGATCAGGACTGCTCCAGCTCACAGCTCCTCCACTAAACTGGTTTTGGGATTGTATTCATGCCTTCCTTCACATTTCATACGTGAGCTTTAAAGAATTATACCCAACGAGCATCCTTGGAAATGAAGATTTATTCACAGAAAAACCTGTGTAATAATAAATCTTTCCCTTAAACATGCAGGGCAGAGGATGGAGATGAGAAGAATTATTTTGCACTTTATAGTGCTTTGAGCTATAATTTTATTTATAGCATTATTTGAACTGAGATTGTCCCAGAGAGGGAAAAGGACAGCTCAGCTGCAGCTTTAGATAATAAGTCAGGCTTTCCAAGCACTGAGACATTTTGAAATAAAATTAAATACCAGACTCCAATCTGGCTCTTTCCACTCCTTAAGAATAATTACAGAAATAAAGGACTTGTTATTAAATCACTGATACAAACCTGGGGGAAAACTGTAAAAGTAAAAACAATTCAGATTAAACTAAAAATCACATTTTCAATGGAGCCTGGATTGGGCTGAGAGTGTTGAGTAGGAGGGTTAAAGGGGATATTTGGAAGGAGCTGTTCCCTGTGAAGGTGGCAGGGGCTGGGATGGAATTCCCAGAGGAGCTGTGGCTGTCCCTGGATCCCTGGAGTGCCCAGGGCTGGACAGGGCTGGGAGCAGCCTGGGGCAGTGCCAGGATGGGCTCTAATCCCCTTCCAACCCAAACCAGTCTGGGATTTTCACACAGCTCATAGCGTGCTTTGTGTAATCACTCAGATGTGTTTAATTGCCATATTGATGTTAGGAATGTTTAGGAATTCCACTCTCCCAGTGGCTGCTCATTATTCCAGGTTTGCACAGAGCCCCAGCATTAACCCCACGTGCAGCACCTGCAGAAAAGGAGCAGCACCTTTTTCTTACTGGCTGACAATCACTAAAATTCGTGAGGCAATCCATCCCCACCCTAAAAGAGCTTTCCAGGCTGCCCACACCAGCAACACAATAATTCATATTTAGGGGAAAAAAAATCTCCTGATCTAAAGAGGATGCTTATTTTTCCATCTGAAAAACATATAAAATCGCTGTGAGACTGAATCAAGTGGTCACATGGTTTAGCAAAAGTTGTTACAAAAACCACCTCCTCGAGCTGATTCCTTTCTGTGACAGAAGCCATCCTCACTCTCCAACAATGAGTTTTTTGGGAGCACACACTCTGGAAACAACTGTCCCTTCTCCTGACAGCCTTCTTCCTGGGTTTTCTGCCCTCAAATCCCATGAATGAAGGATTACCAGGATTTATGTGGCTATTTAATACCTCCAGGAAAGCAAAGCACACAGTGCAGGAAGAGAAACAACAGGTATGGAATGGATCTGTCATAATTTCAGTTCGACTCGCCAATAAATTTATCCTGACACTGACTGATAAATATCGGGACTATTTGAACTTGTTTCCTGGATTGTGAAAATTATCCTGCAGCTGCTTCCTCTGCCTGCTCCAAAATGCTGCATTTTAGGGAGCATGGATACAGAACAATTGGTAACAATTCACCCCTTTTGCCTCACAAAAAGTTTGGATTTGGGTTTTGAGAAGTCAGGATTAAATGCCACTCGTCTTGCTGGATGTTCATACTCCTGGATAGTTTTTAAAAATATATATTTATATATAAATATAAAATAAATCTATTTTAATATATTATTGTGTATATTAACATATACACAATATATGTTAATGTACACAATAATACTGTATACACAATAATAATATGGTATACATAATATCAATATAGATACAATAATAAGATAATAGATATTTTAAATTGTATTATGTAATACATTATTATATTAATAATATAATATTATAGATTATATATATTATAGAATAATAGATTTTTATAATAAATGAAGGGAAGGGACTTGGATGTAGCTGAGGAAAGCACATGGAGAGGATGGAGCTGGACAAAGCAGGCTGAACATTAATTTTTGCCCTACTGCAGCATCCCAGCCCTATTTAACCCCTTCTGGGCTGGCTCTGTACTCCCCAAGGAGCAGAAGGGGTTTCTGAGGAAATTCCTGCCTGCTGATAAAAATGGGTGGATGAAGGAGAAATCCTCCAAGTGCTGTGACAGAAGTGTGAGCTCAGCCCTGACAAGCACCCCAGAGTCTCCACAGTGGCAAAAAGTGCTTTTTAAACACTCCAGAAGTGAACAGGACTTTCCATTCAAGGCTGCAGTGGATGCCACAAGGAATAAATCCCTAGGAAAGCCAGCTCATGGCTCACGCTGGGTTCTGTTTCACACTGCTCCTGCTGGACAATTCCTGGGGCAGGGAAGAGTTAAACCTGCTCTGGTGATTCCCTGGCTCCAGCTGGAACCCAGCAAGGGCTGGGGATGTGGCTCCAAAGGAGGCCACCCCGGTGTCCTTATCACTGATACCTGCTGGTGCCAAGGGTTTCCTGGAGAGCGGGAGCCCCGCAGGGGTTTGGGGTATTTTTTGTTCCTCCAAACCCCATTAATTCCAGTGCTGTCTGTCAGCCTGAGCAGAGCAGGAGGAGCACAAACCTCCACGTGCCAGCCCTTCTGCCCCTATATTTATAGGTTTTTACAGGTAAGAGATGCTTGAACACTCGTTCTGTCTAACAGCAGAGAGGAATGCTGGAAAATGTCCCTCTGGGTGCCACCTATACTGATCCAACAGTGGGATCAAGGCACGGCCAGGAGGGATGCTGGCTTCATTTCCCCACAAGGGACACGCTGTTCCAGAGGGGGCTGGGGGAGGAAAGGAGCCCCTGGCACATCCCCTGAGTGCTGCCCTTGCAGGAGCTGGGAGCAGGAGGAGCACAAACCTCCACGTGCCAGCCCTTCTGCCCCTATATTTATAGGTTTTTACAGGTAAGAGATGCTTGAACACTCGTTCTGTCTAACAGCAGAGAGGAATGCTGGAAAATGTCCCTCTGGGTGCCACCTGTGCCTGGACACGGTGAGAGAGCTGCACTGATCCAACAGTGGGATCAAGGCACGGCCAGGAGGGATGCTGGCTTCATTTCCCCACAAGGGACACGCTGTTCCAGAGGGGGCTGGGGCAGGGAAGCAGCCCTGGCACATCCCCTGAGTGCTGCCCTTGCAGGAGCTGGGCTGACTTTTGATGTCCCACCAGGGCTTGGAGCAAGGCTTCAAACCAGCCTTTGATCTGCAGGTCAGGGGCTCTGCAGCCCCCACTCCACAGGCCTCTGGATGCTCCACAGTTGGACTCCAAGGCCTTTGAAGATTGGGTTTTGCTGCCTAAAGAGCTCATCTGCTTTTGAATGGTTCTTCTGGCTGAAGCCACTCCACCTTCAGGTGACAATGTGTGGTTTTGAACCCAAAACCAGCAAAGGCATTGTGTTGATTCTGGGGAGTAAGAGGTTAAATCCCTCTCCATTTTAACTGAACCCAACACTCCTAGTTAACATCAGAAAAAGGAACGGGCATGCTGTGCTCTAATAAATTTTTCCTTGGCTCCCTTTTCTTTGAGTCTTGGGGAGGGGGAAGAGAGAGAGAGACAGATTAACTATTTGGGCTGAGTGCTTTTTAAATTGTCAAAAAGCTTCCAAAATGCATGAGCTTGCTGTCCTGACAGTCCCGTCGAGGCAGGTCAGACCCTCGGGGTCTCTGAGGCTCACATCAGCCCGTCTGCACATCCAAGGATGTCAGAATCTCATTTAACACCTTATAAAAAGCCCCAAAACGGTGACATGGTCAGACCTGGCCAGAAGAATGCTTTTCAGTTTGTTTAATCAACAATTGCTGGTTAACCTGGCAACAAGCATGGAGTGAAATCATGTTGAAACTTCAATGAACCAGCCTGAGTGTCTCACTTTCTCCTCATCTGTTGGGAAATCAGCAACGTTTCCATCTACTCCTGCCTCTTCCCTGTGCAAAATTATTCCCTCCTGTGCTCTGAAAAGTTTATTTCATGTTGCTGCAGCTAAACCAAACACAGAATTCCCACCACCCACTTTTATAGTTAATCCTTGAGGCCACCAAATCCTGCAGTGAGGATTTTTCATTCCTGACACTTGCTCTGTGTTTTCCATTTCTGTTTCACCCAGCACTGCCTTGGACTGCATTAAAACAGCTCCTCTCTCCCCTTGGTTTTTCCCTTTCCGATCCAACACCGCCCACTTCAAGGGAATCAGCACTTCCCACAGAGCTGAGCTTGGAGGGGGGAATGTGGCATCTCAAATGACACCCTGTGGTAACCATTAGCAAAGGCTGAATCACAATAATTACAAATATACTTTGAGGTGACACATCCCTGTGCATCCCTTCCCGCTCTCCAAGTCTTTGGAGTGCTGGAAAACTGGGTGGCCTTGAGGCTGAGGGACAGGTGTTGATTTTGGGGGTTTATTTTATTCACTTCTTTCATTCAAAGGAGTTTCTCTGAGCTTCCAGACAGATTTGGGAAGTCTTTTAAGTGATTTTAAGGAAAAAGAAGAAAAATATGGGTTTTGCAGCAAATTTCAGGATATTTTACATGCAGAATCAGGGAATAGCCTGAGTCAGAAGGGATCCACAAGGATCATTGATCCAACTCCTGCCCGGCACAGACATCCCAAAATCCCACCCTGGCATCCCTGGAGTGGTGTCCTAATGCTCCTGGAGCTCTGGCAGGCTCAGGGCTGTGCCCATTCCCTGGGGATCTGGGCAGTGCCAGCACCCTCAGGGGGAAGAACCTGTCCCAAAATCCGTCCTGAGCCTCCCCTGGCACAGTGCCAGCCATTCCCTGTGTTTGTTTACTGTTTATCACTTTATTTACAGTACAGTGTCACCCCAAAGCATGATAGGAATCTATTAGCTCACGTTTATTTATAGTTTGTATGTCTCACTTTTGAGCATGTCTAAAGGCATTGGTAAGACTGCAGTATAATCTCCTTTTTCCTTCCTCCCTCCAGAATTTAGCTTGGAAATTCTGGTGTTCTTCTCTGCTGACCACCTACCTGCTAATCCAATTCCCAAATCAAGGCCTGGCACCCGACCAAAAGGCAGCAGAACTACAGGATGTGAAAATGTAAAGTGTTTCAGGAGGGGAAAAATATTACCAGGTTGGAATCCAAAACTCTCCTGCTCAAGTGGCCAGAAGGATTCCTACAGAACCCCCAGGAACAGAAGAGGCTCCATCACAAGGAGAAGCAAACACAGAGGATGTGCTGAACCCACCTCGTTCTAAGGCAGGAATTCAGAGAGTTAAAAACCCACTGGGGCAACAGAATCCTTCACTCCTGGCTTCCCAAATCCCAGTGGCCAAGAGCACAAAAAGCTCTTTCACCTGCTCGTTTCTCAACAAGGTCCAATCAAGAGGGACTGCTGAGTGGCACAGGCTGAGAGAATGGCAGGGGGAGAGGAGAGGTGCCTCAATAATAACATTTAACAGCTTTGAAACCTGAGAGCTACCTACAAAATCAAGTCATGGCTGGGAACAATGGTGTTCCAGAAGCTCCTCAGCAAATGACTGAATGCATTGTTGAAATCCACGGGACATTTTATTACAAAAATGTGGTGGTGGTGTTCAGTAATGCAGAAAAGTCTCCTCAGTGGAGTGATATTGTCGAAATATTTATCTTTCACTATTTTTTGTATTTTAATTCTAATCCTGTGTTTAGCTGACAAATGAGATTTGAGGTTTTTGAGTACAATAACCTGGTGTATTCACCTCAGAGCTTTTCTTTTACAGCTTCCTGAGCCAGCTGGATCTGTGAGGGATGGATGGAAAACAAATGCAGAGACCTCTGGAGTGAACAGCCACCTCAGCCACCCTGTCTTTATCAAGACTGTGCATTTTGGGCTATGCCAAGTGTTAATAAAAACAAATGCACACCTCCAGGCTCTCTTTAAATGCAGAGTTTAAGAGGAAAAGTAAACTGCAGCCACTTATGTTATCTGGGGGGTGTCACACGGGGTCTGAGATAACCACAATGAACCTGGAAGGTCCTAGAAGTAAAACTGCCTGAACTTAATGCAACAAAGTGAAATGACTGCTTTAAAAGTCTAAGGTGAAATTACTTCTAAAGTGAAATGACTGCTTTAAAAGTCTTTACATCCCTGAGGGTTTCAGCATCCCCAGGCTGAGCTCCCAGGGTTCATTTCCCTCCAAGTCCCAAAGCTCCTCCAGCCCCGGATCACGTTACGGGGTTGTGTGGTGGAGTTTGGACCGTGCCAAGAAAATGTCTTCAGCTTTCCTTTTACAAATATGGCAATGATCAACCCCAAGCATGACGGGGAGGTTGAGTGTGTTTAAAGCAATTTAATGTGTTGCAACAGCCTGGTGCTCAGCGCTGCTCCGTGGAGCCATCCCGGGATCCTGGAAACACCGGGGCTGTGGGCTGGCCCCAAACCTGATCCACATCAGCAACCTTCACCTCGTGAGTCATCTCCCTGAGGTAAAGATAATGGGTGGAAAGGAAAAAATGAGAGGCTGCTTGCAAAACTTGGCTCCAGCAGTGCAATTCAGCACTCGGGGCTTTGCTCTGCAGCCATGCCCAGCCTCAGCTGGACTCCAGGCTCCAAATCCTTCCATGTTTTCAGAGATTGCTGCAGGACACCAAAAAGTGGCTGTTCTGCTGATAAGTTCTGCCAGAGCGATTTCCTCTTTCCAAACATCTCCCTGCAGAAGCCAGGTAGAGCCACGGCCACCACTCCAGAAGATTCCATGAGCTGGGGTTGGGGATTTGGGTTCAGCTGCCCAAACATTTCCACTGCACAGCAGAAGGATGAACAGATCCCCCAAAATCACCTTCCCAGGTAGCACCATGTGAGGGGAGCTCTGACAGCATTAGAGCAGAGATGTGACCAGCTGGGGCCCATTTGCATCACAGAATTCCAGAATGCTTTGGGTTGGAAGGGACTTTAAAGATCATCTCCTTCCACTATCCCGGGAATTATATGACTTCGATTCACTCCTGCCTTTTTTTAGTATCCAGGACACATTAAAACCACATAAATGTACTTTACAACAGTGAGCAGTGCAATACAATAGCAAAGATAACAACTTGGGAATAATTTGTAGATCAGCTACCACAAAAGCTCTACAAATAACAGCTGCTGTATTTACATGTCAACAGATTGGATATTCCCTGATGATCCAGATAAACAGCTCCACATCTCTGGGAAACAAACAGGCACGTGAGATGCAAAGCAAACAAAACCACAAAAGACCAAAGGATGCCAAAGGGAGCTCTGAAGGCATTCCCAGGGCTGCCAGAACAGGTATTCCACAGGGAACTCCAGCTTAGAGCTCCCAACCATCCTTGTGGATCCCTTCTAACTCAGGATATTCCCTGATTCTGCATGTAAAATACCCTGAAATTTGCTGCAAAAAACGTATTTTTCTTCTTTGTCCTTAAAATCGCTTAAAAGACTTCCCAAATCTGTCTGGAAGCTCAGAGAAACTCCTTTGAATGAAATGTCCCAGATGCCCCCAATGTCCCAAATCACCTGGGACTCTTCAGGGACAGCAGAGGCTCACATTCCACAACATTATAAGAGCACAGCAGTAAATTATTCTCAGTGGCAAAGTAATTTTCCTCATTTCCAGCTATGCTGGACCACAGAGAACATTTCCCATCACTCAACCCATACCTTTAAAGCTGTGGATTCCAAACCTTGTTGCTGCTTCCTTGGACCCTCTCCACCAAACTTTTATGTGGACCATGAGAACAATGGGATTCCTGAATCCCTGATTCCTCACAGCCTCCCTCCGCACTACAGGCAGGGTTTGCTGCTGAGTTGTTAAAAACTATCCATTTAAAAATCCAAGTCAGGGTTCCTGTCCATCCTGACAGTGGTTTCAGGCTTTAGGAGGTGAAGCCAGGGAGTTGCACCAGGGACAGCTGCTCCTGCTGGCACCACAGGCTGAGTCCTGAGGAACCACAAACCACTTGGACACTTGGATTCTGGATAGGAAAACCTATCAAAGCAAGGCCAGACACATGGACAGGGCTGGAAGGGGTTTTGCACTGCAAAATGGATAATTTTTAACAACTTCTTGAAACTTGTGCTTGGAGCTGTGAATTCAGCTGATGTGTGAAACAAACTTTACTGAATGAAATCAGTTTAAAAAGTGAGCAGACCTCTAAGAAACAACATTTAAACTACGACTGTAGGTATATTTAAATAATTTAAACTCGATTTAATGTTTGAAGTAAATAAAAATAGAGAGGGAAAATGTCACTCCAGCATTAACAGGATGTGTGTGTGAGATGTTCATCACCTTGGCTTGGCTGACATTCAAGCCCAGACTAAATGTCACTACAAAAGCCACAAAGATTTGTAGGTAAAGCATCAGCACTGTTTTATTTTCTCCATCCTGATTCTGCAAATAGATTTTTCTCAAGGAGTACAACATCTCTTTGCAGATATAAAAGCCCTTTTTGAGGGGAGGAAAAACATAAAAGCACAGCCTGAGAGCTATCAAAGTTGAAGTTGAGCTTTGTACTGCGGGGATCTGACCTATTCCCTCAGTACCAGACCTAATCAATCTCAGTATCTCCCACCACAGATCCATCAGGGCAGGGCCTTATCTCTGCATCAGGCAAGAAGAAAGGCAGAGGCAGCTATCAGGAAATACTTTCCCTCTCCCTGATCCATGTGCTGTGCATAGCTGGAATACCAGCACTGATAATAAGCTGGACACTCGTGAGTCCCATGTACACTTAATCACTCATTTCCTTCCCTGACTAAGAATAATACTGGGATTTAGCCCTCCTTCCTCCCAGACACCTGGCACACGGCCAGGGAGTGCCACTGCTGGGGGACCTCCGAGGGATGGGGAACTCATGGGAACATTACTGCTCCCTGCACAACCGAGGGAGATGATGCCTCAGGTTTGGGTTTTCTATTTTCAAATTCAGAGCTGCTTTAGTGTGTGGGGCTGGGCTTCACATGAGCTCAGACCACCTTCCTCAACCCCTGAGGACACTCCTGAAACAGCCCTGAGTCCAGAACCTCTCTTTAGCAGGACGTTTTTATGGGAAGGAGGAAAATTAAAGATTTTCCCTTTGCTGGCCCCCACCACAAACCTGGAAAATCCCATGGGATTCATCTCCTCAGGGACAGCCCAGAGCTCTGCCCTGGCTCCTCCTCATCACTCTGTCCAGGGCAGCCTCTCAAGGCATCAGAGAGACAACTTCCTGCAGCTCCAGTGGGATTTTGGAGCTGGGGAGGCTCTGGGAACTCTGCATGCCCAGGGCTGATGGCCCCTGCAGAGCCAGCCAAGGCTCTGGCTCTGCTCATCTAAGTCATGCAGGGCCTCATTCCCAGTCCCATCTGAATCCTTGCAGAGCTTGGATAATCAAAAGAAAAGCCCATTTCCCCCTCCAGCCTGGCTAGGAAGCCTCGCCCTTCTTTCCAGAGGGGATTTTGACGGGAACAGGGATGTCAGGGTCATGTCTTGGTCCCCAGGCTGGCCCTGGCTCTCCTGCTCTCTTCCAGTCAGGGATGCACATCTGGCCAGCTGCTGTGCCAGACAGATGTGAGGTGCTGCAAGGACTCACCCTGATAACCATTATATCTGCTGGTGATATGATTAAATACAATATCATCATCTCCCCACAGCTCCAGAGTGAGGGGTTATCCCTGAGCCACAATCAAGGATCTGCAGTGCCCAGAAGCATCACAGCTTTGGGGTTTTCCCCCAGATGTACAAAATGGTTTTTTCCACCATCATTTAGTCATTACCAGTTTCTCAAATGCAAAGGGACACGCAGATATTTGTCACCTGGAGGACACTTGTCACCCCTCACCACTTGCTGCTGGCATTTTCTCTCTCTCTGAGAGCAGACACTTGCTGTGGCAGCCCAAGGCCATAAATCACCATCCCAAACCACTGCTGGCCATGCCCCTTCCACGGCGTCCCAGGAGCAGGGTGGGAGGGAAGCACTCCACACCTCTAACAGCAACACTTTATTTACAGAACTGACATTTTCACGGTCTATCTCAGAAAAAACAAACCCAGAGCTGCTTTCTCCCTAACCTCACCATCCTGAGTTTTGTGCGTGCAGCCCTCAGGAACACCATGTCCCATTCCATTATGTCCAGGGAGGGGGACATCTCTGCTGGTGCAGTTTCCACTCAGAACTCAGTAATTGATCTGAATAAACCAAGAGCACTGGTTTGGGGTGTTTTATTGCCTTTACTACTATGCACCTGCACAAGCCCAGCCCTGCAGTCCCTCAAGGCCCAGTACTCGGATTTATACACTCTTAACACATCTTAAAAGTTAAGGAAATGATGCTTTTAATTTTTTTTTTCCTCAGAAAGATTGATTTCTAAAAATCCTCAAGATCTGTTCACTGTCATTCCTGTTATTTAGGCAAGAAAGGAGGTACAAGAGTGGTTTGTGTTTAAAACAACAGACTCCACCTCTGCCTGGAAAAAATACTGACAAAACTGTATTTGCCCATTTTGGTGCCCAAGATACAAATTCTGGGCTGCTCCCCTGCCTGGCTTCTGCTGGCACCAACTCACAGGAGATGCATTTCCATTGCTGCCTCTCTGAAAACCCCGGGAATGGGAATTTGAGTTGGGTCTGGCCACGTGCAAATGAAGTTCAGGCCATTTTAAAATCCCTTCTGCTGTTTTCAGAAAGAACATTTACAATGAGTTCGCAAACACCACGAGGATGTCTGAAATCTCGCTTTTAAATGACAGAGCTGTGAATTCCTGAAGCACAAACAGCACAACAAGTGCTCTTTCCCTTGGTTTCCTAACCTTTTCCGTGGAGTGACAGGAAAAGTTGGCTTTTCCCCCTGGAGACTTTACACAAGTGTCAGCCCCAGTCGGTGCAGTTTTACAAGACTATAAAGTTAGCAGCCCCTAACTCCCAATTAGCAGTTCCCTATATAAAGGAAAACCACTTCCATACCATTGTATTCCCAATAACCTCAGGCTGACTGCATCTTTTTCCCCTCTTGCTTCCAACGCATTTTCCCTAGAAAAGGGAAATAAGAGGGATTAACACTCCTAATCACCACTGATGAGATGGAGCTTCATAAATCTGCCATATTTAAAAAAAAAAAAAGAAAAAAAAAAAGGAAGTATTTCGATGTTTAGAACACTGCAGTTAAAGAATTTGACACTGAACAACTCGGGGCATTTTCAGCTCATCTCTGAAATATTTGCACAACTTTTTGTCTTTGCTGCTGTCACTTCGGATCAGTCTGTACCTGAGGATGGCTGCTGGAGCCCTGGCCACTGTCTAAACACATTAACAGACAATTCCCGAGCTCGCAGCTGAATGGAGGGTGCAAAACAGGAATGGAGGGTCATTAGCAGGTTTGCAGATGCACCAGGGAGACCCTTCCCCAGGTCCCCAGTGTTTGCTTGGGGAATGACAGCAGTCCCTGTGGCCAGCATTCAATCCCAAAGGTCATTATTCCTCCGCACGGAATTGGGGCCCAGGGAGGCTGGAGCCCCTCAACCTTTGCAGTTTTTACACCCTGGGCCAGGTGAGAGCCCTCTGAAGTCAGCCCTGACCTCCCATGCCTCATTCCACTGACATTTTCCATGATTTCTGCCTTCTCTGCAGCATTTTATTACACAATCACAGAATCAGGAAATGATTAAGGTTGGGAAAGCCCTCCAAGGTCATCCAGTCCCAGCTGTGCCTGGTGCCCACCTTGTCCCCAGCCTGGAGCATTCAGTGCCACCTCCAGGATTCCTTGGGCACCTCCAGGGATGGGCACTCTGACCCTCCCTGGGCAGTTCCAGTGCCTGAGCCCCTTTCCATGGGGAAATTCCTGCTGTGCCCACCCTGGGGCCGTTCCCTCTGCTCCTGTCCCTGTTCCTGGAGCACAGCCCGACCCCCCGGCTGTCCCCTCCTGGCAGGAGCTGTGCAGAGCCACAAGGGCCCCTGAGCCTCCTTTGCTCCAGGATAAAGGTGCTCAGGTTAGACAGGAGCCAGGCTGGGGGGGCAGACAGGTCCCTGAGCAATGTGACACTTTTGCTGTCACTTGTCCATCCTCCCTCATTCTCCCACAGCAGCACCAAGGGTTGTTTTGGGGCCAGTCCCTGGCACAGCTCACCACCACGGGTTTGGGGTTTGTGTTCATGTGAGGAAATGTCCCACTATTTCAGGACATGGCTGGGTGACATGCAGGGTCATGTGGTGATGACACTATTTTCTCTTGTTTGTTCTTCGTGTAATTAGAAACCTCTTGTTATTTTAATGCTCTTCACATAAGATCTAGATTTACTTGAGTAAATCGAGCACTTCAGATTTACTCAGATTTGAGTAAATCTGAGCACACTTTATAATTACTTTTCTAGAGAGGAAACACGACTAAAACACTTGAAAGCTTTAGAATACACACATATAGTTCTGATTGACTGAATCCCCAAGCAAAACCAGGAAATAAAGTGATTTTAGAGCAGACAGTAAATGGATAACATGACTAGAGGAGAATCTTGAAGTTGCCTTATAGATATGCCATCTACATGTTTAAAACTGAGCAGAAAGAGGAGCTATCACCAATCTCCTCAAGCTTCTTGATGCATTTTCAAGCTGTGCCAAGGGAAATACAGGTTGGATATCAGGAAAAGTTTTTTCCAGAAAGGTGATAAAGCTCTGGGATGGCTGCAGGGGAGGTGGTGCAGTCCCCATCCCTGGGGGTGTTTAACAAAGCCTGGATGTGGCACTGGGGGTCAGGGTTGAGTTGGGGTGCTGGGGCTGGGCTGGACTCGATCTTGAAGGTGTGTGAATTCTACAGAGCTACATATTTATATTTTTTTATATATTTCTATATCTATCTATCTATCTATATTTCTATATCTATCTATCTAGATAGATAGATATAGAAATATATAAAAATATATAGATATATAGATATATAGATATATAAAAATATATAGATATATAAAAATCTATCTATCTATCTATCTATCTATCTATCTATCTGTCTATCTATCCACACACACACTCCTAGCACGTTGTTATCCCCATCCCATGGATCTCTTCCAGGAGAAAAGCTTTTCCAGCTGAAAGGATCTCCAGAAATGCCTTTCAGCGAGCCCTGCGCTCTGGATGGGAGTATCAGCTTCCAGAGAGCTGCGGGGCTGACATCCCACACAGCTTTCAACAGCAGCAGCCAGCCAAACCTCGCAGGGCAAGGACAGGGATGCAGGCAGCTCCCCCGGGCCGGCTGTCACCGCGGCTCGTGTCACCAGGCTGTGACATCAGCTGGCCCCGTGTGTCACACAGATGGCCTCTGACACGCAGCTGTGTTTGCCACCGCCGGTCCTTTGTGCGCAGCACAAAGCACTCACCCGGGCTTGCACATCCCCTGAACCAGCAGCTGGAGGATGCTCCCCTTCCCCACTGCTGTGTGCAGGGCACGGGAACAGGAGGCAAATTCCAGCCTGGAAAATCCGGGAGAAAGCTGGAGCCCTCGTTTTACCTCCTGGCACCACCTGAGAACCCACGAGGAAAACAGTGCTGAGGGAAATCATGCTCCTTATGCACCCAAAAGTACAATGCCCTGCCTTGCACTTTCAAACAACAAACAAGTAGGAATACAACACATCCAATATGTATTTCACCCCAAAGCAAGATAGAAGTCAGTTGTTTTAACTACAAACCTGTCCTAGTGGCACATTTATTTTTTTACAAGTTAAAACCAGCCAGACTGGTTTAAAAAGCCAGACTGCAAACCTATATCAATTATTTACAAAAATAAGCTAAAATACATCAAGTTTTTTCTCATAAATTCACATTTTGAATTTTCTCAAGATGAAAACACACTCATTTAAATGGTCCTATTTTGTAAAAATAAAGTTTGATTATTCTTCTTAGGTGTGGTGTGGGGGTTTATCCTACCCTTTCTTTCCCCTCAGACTGCTCTGTTTTTTCCAGGTTCTCTTTTTCCACACATCTTTCAGCACTAAAAGGAGTTTCCTAAGCAGGAGTGAGCCCAGCCAGGCTGGTCCCTGAGGATTGCCAGGTTTTTGCCCCAGAGGATGACTCCAGGTGCCTTCCCCTGCACAGACAGAGTGCCCAGCAAAGGCAATCCTGGAAAGAGGGGAGGCAGGAATGGGAATGGGAACGATCAGGGTGACAGCTCTGCCACATCCTGCCCCTCACTGGCCTGCCCAGCTCTGCTGGGAGCCCAGTTTGGGAGCACATCCCAATTTCCCCACAGCCAAACTCCCTCCTCACTTGGCCAGCACCCCGCGGGCCCCACCCAGCCCTGGAAATGCCTTCCCAAAGTTGACTTTGTTAACCCTGCTGCTTCTCCCTGGCAAACCCAGCCCCAGCTGGGCAACTCCCAGGTACTGACTCAGCCACCAGAAGGAAAAGTCACCCTGGTTTTGTTCTGACCCCACAGATCAGTGAAAGTGGGATTTGGCCACCTCTGTGCGAGCTGGAGGAAAGATAAGAAGGCAAGTGGGGGAAATAAAATGAGTTGAATTGAAAGGGAAGTTTGGGAAACGCTGAAGGAAGGATTTATTGCCAGGATTACATGGCCAGGAAGCAGAGAGAGGTCAGGTGGGAAATCTTTGGGAGAGGTTCCCACTCTGTGCTGTGTGAACTCCGTTCTCCTGCCCTTCCAGGCAGGACAGGAGCAGCCAGGGGTGGAGTGCCCATCCCTGGAGGTGCCCAAGGAATCCTGGAGGTGGCACTCTGTGCTCCGGGCTGGGGACAAGGTGGGCACCAGGCACAGCTGGGACCGGATGATCTTGGAGGGCTTCTCCAACTTTAAATAATTCTGGGATTGTGTGCTCAGATTTCCACAGCCCCACTTGTCTCCAAATAACTCAGGCCCAGAGGTGACCACACAATCTGGTGAAAACCAGCTCCTTTGCTGCCTTTTAGAACTAAAAATTCCCCTGATCTACTGCTCTTGCTCGTGCTTTGGGCTTCCAGGACCCTCCATCCTAAACCTCTGTTCCACTGGAGCAACATTGTCCTTGGACCTGGGACAAGTTTTGACTGGGGAGAAGAAGGGAAGGGGAAAAAAAGAAAGACATTTTAGTCCCTTCTGAGAGTTATGAGATGAAATTTGTGCCAGCTTCAAGCACGAATGAAGAGTGTGAAGGGTCAGGAAAAGTTCACAGCTTTTTTTCATAGATATAAAACAGAATTAACTTCAAAATTTTACTGTGATTTCTGCTCCAAAAAACGCTTCTGGGAATATCTGGATCAGCCTGATAAAAAGCTACAGCACAGTTCCCATGGTTCCTGAGATTCTTTCAGAGCAGAACCTGCAGAGCTTGTTAACAAAACCTCTTTTAAAAGAAGAGGGGCACTGCCACCAGTGTGGGGCTGGGGACCCACAGCAGCACGGGTTTTTCCTAGGAATGAACACTGGGTTGAAAGAAAAGTATTCATAATTTTTAGGATTCTTTGAAATGAAGATTAAACATAAATCTCCAATAAACACTAGAAGCATCAACCTCCAGGAAATAAGCACTGCACATAAAAGCTAAAAAACATTCCAAGGAAAATCAACGGGAGACATCTATAAAAACATACTGCAGTTCACTCTGAATTCTCCAGTTCATTATGATTAAAAAAAAAAAAAAAAGTATCTTTGGCTAAGTGAACAAATATTAAGAAACTGAACAATGAGAAATAACACAGAGCATGTTTCCATGCCCGATTTAAAGCAATAAAACTTCTTTTTCTCCAGTATCTGTGGGTGAGATCAACCACGAGCATTAACTGACACAAAACCAAGGCAAAGTCTCAAATTTGGTGTTTTTTTGACCTGGATATGCAACCCAAACAGACCAGGTACAGGGATTTTAATTTTGCCTGCAGAGAAAGTCATTCAGGGTGGGTTTATTAAACCAGGAGGGGAAAAAGCAGCTCAGGGGCCACAGCTTTTGTCTTTCACAGAAGTTTCATCGGGACTGGCATGAGAAATGACCTTTTTCAAAGGCAAAACTTTGAAAAACTTTTTTCATTTTGCTTAATAGAGAAGCAAAGCTGGGGAGGAAGGAATTTTTTGGGAGTCTAGACAGGACTCCAAACAAACTTCAAAGAGCAGCCCACTCCCAGAGCAGCTCATCCAGGCAGCAGATGGGCTGAGAGGGGGAGAAGCCCTCTCAGAGTCCTGGCTGCTGCTCCGAGGAGCTGAGCCCCGGGACACAGCACAGCACATCCTGCTTCTTGAGCCTCACAAAAATAACCTGCAAGGGTTATTCATTCATTGATTCCCAGCTGAAGGCAAGGGATGGAGCCCACGTTTCTCACCGTTTGTGCTGGCGTTATCAAACAAAGCTAAAAAGCTACAAAAAGCCTCTTTGGGATGTGGCAGGCGGCTGCCATCTCGGAAGGGGAGCGAGTCCAAGATTTCCTGCTCCTCTCCAAGGGAGACACGAGGCTGAGCGGGATCCAGGCTGGCCCCTCAGTGCTGCAGGAGACCCTCCAAAGCAGCACTGGAACAAGAGCAGCATTATCACCCCTTTACAACCTGGGAGGGGGAAGTTGATTTACAGCCACCCATAAATCTGGGCTGGTGCAAAATAATCAACCCACATCTCTAAATTTGGTTTGAACAGGATTTTTTTTTTCTTTTCTTTTTTTTTTTTAAAGCAAAAACACGTGTTGATTGATGGCACTTTTTTTTTTTTTGCAGGTTCATGTTGATCTTAATGAATTGTTTATGTAAAAACAAAAGCTTCATACCATTGTGAATCCTTTTTAGGTGGCTTCAGGGGAAGAGTCATTATTTCAGCTGAAATGACCTTTCATTTCAAATTGCTGAATACAATTGAAAACTTAAAACAGTCAGAACCCAGCAAGATGGCTTGGTTTTCTCTAATAAAATACTCTGAGTCAAAGTGAATCTTTTTTCCCAGCGTTTTAACAATTATTTTTACATTTTCCATTGGTTCCACGCTCAAAGCTTTACATCTCCAAAAAAGCTAGCAGCTGCCAGCTCTCAGCTGTGTGCTTTGCTCAAAGAACAAGATGAGGGATCCAAGTCGAGATCCAAACCTCCAACTCCACAAGTGATTTGTTATTGTAGCTGATCCCAGCACAGCATCCTTCAGCTGAGCCACGGCAGGGAGCAGACAGGGATGGAGGGACTGAAAAGCCCTTGGGGCCACAGTTCAGTGCTCACCACGGTGGTGCTGCTGCTTCATGGCTGCACTTGATGATCTTAAAGGTCTTTCCCAACCTTAACAATTCTGTGATGACATTTATTATTTTACTTTAAAATATATCTATATACTGTTTTAAAGTAAACTGAGGAAAGAGAAGAGGGATTCGAGGAATGCAGAGAGCAGCTCCTCACCCCAAGCCCCACAGGGTCATGGCCACAAACAGAGGCTGGAGATCCAGCAGATCTTCTGGAGATGCTGCCCAGGGCACCGTGGGCATTCCCAGCCCCACTGGGATCTGCCCTGGCAGGCTCCTGAGAGCAGCAGGGTTTGGGGCATTTGGCACAAGGGAAAGCCTGGCTTTAACCCCCCAGCAAACTCCCCACTGCTTCCTTTGATGAGCATGGCATTAAACTGGGATTTCTTTCTATTTAGTCTGGGCAGGAAAATGATACAAACCAGACCTGATCTATGAGAGGACTTTACCTCCTTGGAAAAGGGGCAGCTGCAGCCCCTGCCAATGTCCCTGTGATTCCCTTTCCACCTGCACAACCCTGGATTTACCTGCACTTTCCAAAGACACCACAGGGAATTCCAAGCTTTATTTACCTTTTAAATCAGAGACTGGGCAAATCATTTTCTCCTGTGCCAGGCAGGATTTTTTCTGAAGGAATATCCAATATTTCATTTTATTTTGCCAATAACTCAACTCCCAAGGCTCTGCAGTGGCTGAAGACCTGCATACTCGTGGTGTTTATTTGCATCACAAATAAAAGCACCTTCTAGTGGTGGAATCCCGTTAAAAATAAACAGTCTGGGAAAACTTGGCTTTTCAAACTGTCTTGTACATTTGGCTCATTATTGTCCTTCCCCAGCTCTTATCCAAACAGTCCTGACAGCTTGTTTATGGAGAGCTCTGCAGAGCTCTGCCTACCCTCAGAGTGCTGGGGACAGAACCTCGGCGAAGCTCTCGCTGGGCCCTGACCTTACAAATAACACCAAAATTAAAAATAAATAAGTAAAACAAACTCACAAGAGTAAACTGTTTAATTTGTGGACAACACTGGAAACCATTCTCCAGTGACTCACTGGCAAATAATCAGAATTTCTACCTGAAATGCTACATGCAACATCTTTAATTTGACATTATAGCACCAAATATATCAGGAAATATAAAAGTCCTTCAAACCTTCTGTTTGTGGGGTTTTTAGGTAGAAATCATGATTCCTTCTGCTGAAGTCCCATGAAAGCAGTGATATAAACGTTCATGTATTCAGTGAAGCACTGAAGTCCCATGTTTTTATGTTCTATATAACAGTCTATATATATTTGTATAACAACGTACACATGTTGTTTTCTAGACAGCTAAACTCCTTTTTTTTATGAAGTTTGATTCTGGGAAACTGCTCAGCCCATTTTTATCCATGATAGATTAAAAGCACAAGTTTGCAGCAGTGCAGCTTTGTTAAGCACTGCTCCATTAACATGCTCAGTTTTCCCCAGGAAGGCTGGAAGATGAAAGGGAGCTCCACTTCCAGGCCTCTTCCCAAAGGAAATGCTCAGTGCCACGTGGAGCTGTTTCAGGAAAATATGGAATGAAGAGAAGCCCAAAGTCACTTGAGATGTGTCATCAGTCTGGGATTCACTGACAGCTCTGGGCTAAGCTCAGCAGCCACTTCCCAAAATCCCGTGGCAGCTTCTCCAAGGTGTTATTCCTCAGGGGAAGCCCACCTGGACACTTCCCTTAACAACACTTTTAAACACAGGTGTAAATTCAGAGGGAAATCCTTGCCTTGTTAGAATTCCTCAATAATTCCTACAGAGCATAGCATGGAAACATGATTATTAAAAATCATAAATAAAACCAGCTTTTTAAAGACAATTTTGGGGCTTTTTAAGAACTCCACATGAAATGGAGCCTTTGAAATGAGATCAGAATTTATAGCTAAGCACCATGATAACGAGCACACGCCAGGAGGTGGAAATTCTGTCCTGAATCTACATTAAATACAGTGTTAGAGCACTGCTGCAGGACCCCTAGGAACCCAAGAATTCCTGAGCTAAAACTGTGCCATTAATTCCCCAGGAATGTGCTTCACCTTTGCTTCCTGCCTGTCACCCAGCACTGACTGTGACAGCAAAGCTCTCCCTGCATCCCTGTGAGGATGCAACACAGGGCATCACCTGAAAACCATGGAGCTGCAGAGCTGATGCTGCAGCTGGAATTGATTTTGCAGCCCTGTGAACAAGCTATGAAAAAATCCAGGTCCATTTTCCAGCCTGCAGTGGTTTTGTTGAGCTCAAACGAGCTCAACCTTTCTTACACCTTTAAATTTGAAACCGTGGTTGAGTGAATGCGATTCCAAACCTGCTCATGGGGAAGAATGCTGGAAAAGAAACAGGTAGAGAAGTGTTTCTGCCTTGTTGGACATGAATCAGCTGTGCCCTTGCATTATTTGCATCCAGGCAAAAAGCTGCTGAGCTCGGCTGGGCTTCAAAGAAGTTTCGCTGCATCTTCTGCATGGAAAAAATGGTGATAAGGAAAATAAAGGGTGGGCTGGCTCTCCAGAGAGAGGAGGCAGGGGTTATTCCTGTTCCTGGGCTGTTCCTGGGCTGTTCCTGGGCTGTTCCCTCTCTGTGTGAGGCAGACAGGGTCAGGCAGTGACCCGTGACCCCCCGGAGTCGGCTCCTTCCCAAGGCTGCTCCTCAGGGACAGCAGGAACAGCTCAGCAGAGCCCAGCCCTGACCTGGAAAATCCCTCCTGGCCCAGCTGCACCAGCAGGGATCTCCTCCCAGGTTGGATTTAGCCAGAGGACATCCAAAATTCTGAGCTGCCAGCCTGGTTTAGGGATTTTTCTAAAGGCAATTAGTCTGTCACACCGATGAGTGTTTTGGGAGTCTTAAATCCAGCATCTCTCTGACTGCTGGGACTCACAGGAGTCCCAAATCCTGATTAAATGTTGCTGAAAAGCAGGAATGCCACGTGGCTCCATGAAGGAGAAGACAGCACCTCAGCCTCCTGTCCAAATTACCCAAAATCCATGCAGTGAGGTAAACCTGGAAAACCCTTCCTGGAAACAACCCGATTTTTTGTGCTCCCCATGCACAGGTTGGTTCTGGGGCCACCACTGCCATCATTTTCCATTCCCATCTTTCCTTTTTTTCTGACTTTCATAAACAACAAATCTGCAAGTCCAGGGTTAACAATTAATCAGGGAGCAGTGGGGCTTCTCTTCCACGATGCATTTGGAAGCACATGACAGATCCTCACCAACTGCTCTGCTAAATTTAGTAGCACTACAACAATTTATGCTCACCACCAGCCTCCATGTGAAAAGTTGTCCCAATCTTGCAGATTTTTCCCATCTTCGTCTGAAATTTTCTTTTCACAAGGTGCCAAACAAAGCAATATTTCCTCTGTTGCTAACACAGGAAGCATTGTTATCCAACAAGCCAAAGAAGCTGACTGCACTTAATGTTTTTTGGCTGAAGCGCACCGAGTTTAATTGCTGAAATACCCTTAAAATTTGATAAAAAGGAAAAATAACATTCTGTATTGCTAGAGGAATTTCAAAGCATAAAAAAGGGCTGTAAAATAACATTAGAGGCTCAATTTCAGAAGTGTCTTTCAAAAAATGTAACCCCAAATGTCAACTCTGGTGAGCCCTGCCATTAATCAGCTCATGCCACTGCTTTCCATCAGTTGTAAGATCTAATTCTCTGAGTGGGGACAGAGAGAGCACTTCTCCCTCAGAGACAGGGAAATCACTGGCTGCAGAAAATGCTGTGTTTTCTTTAGCACTAAATAGCTCCTACAGTGCTGCAGCTGGCAGAATGGAAAGTAAGCAGCAGGATTTTGGGAAATAAACAACAATTTTGGTAAATAAAAGCTGGAGAGCGTCTGTGCCATGAAATGCCACCTGTCATTTACAGCCTGAAATGTGTCTGAGCCCCCCAGCAGAGCCACCTTCCCCAACTGGCTCCTCATTCTCAGTTATGAAAGGTATGAAATAAATAAATAAAGCCCAACCTACATCTGGAATAAATATCAATCAACAAGCTTAAAAAAAAAACCCAAAAAAACAACATATTCAAGAGGCATTTGTATCAAGCTTTTAAATTCTCACTTGGTTGGAGAGGAACACACAGAGTGAAGCAATGCAATAAAAATGTCTGGGCCCAGATATGGGATTTAAGGGTTAAGGGTACAACCTGTTGATTGCTTTCCCTCACCTAAAACATATGGATTTGCACTTCAGGGCAAACCTGCAGAGGAAGCCGGTGCCCAGAGCGTGTGTGGAATTCTTGGAAAGGTCACTGGAAGGCAGAATGTGCCTGAACATGGCCTGCAGACCCTGCTGCTCCAGGGAGCAAAGAACTCCCAGCTCCACAGCCCTGCTAAAATCACAGCCTGGTCCAGAAATTACAAATTATTCATTTGCCAGCAAAGGACTGGGCAGTAACTGGTTTGCAAGCATAAAAATCAGCCAAATACTCTTCTTTTACCATTGGTTTCCAACATCTTTCATTGAATACTAATGAAGGAAAGGGTATCTAAAAGTGTAATCAGAGCAGGAATTATCAATATGCAAAGGCCCAGACTGTTCAATGCTCCAAAGTTCTCCTTTCCTCCCAAATGAGCTCGTTCCAAGTGCAGAATTCCCATTCATTCTTTCCAAAAATGTATTGGGAAGAACAGGAAGGAACAAGAAAGAAGCTCTTAGTGTTAAAGCATAAAAGTGGAGTTCAAAACCCTCCAGAAAACAAATCTGGAGGAAGTTACCAGACAAACATGAGGAGGTTTGGACACCCTCCTTTCTCACATCAGAAGGTGGGGATATTACAAATATGGGGATTTTACAAATATGGGGATTTTAGAGTGTATAAATCTGGGGAATTTAGAGCAGAAATTATTAAGGCTTCTAATTAAAAGGACACTCCTCCTTCCTTGAGAAGCAGGAACATGAGCAGTTTCTGGGGTGAATGTTTTGGTGAATTTGAGAGATTTGTGGATGAAAAAGCCAAACCAAGCAGGTGTGACAGAAAAGAAACGCCTGTGTCATTATTCCATGGGAGCTCCGACGGGCATGAACCAGCAGTGAAAGACAAACTTACAAAAACCACACAAAGAAATACATTTTTCCCATGTAGTCACCAAAAGGTCTCTTGGAAGTGAGTAATATTTGCCTTCAAACCAAAAGAAAATCCATTTCAATGGAAGTACATGAAAGGTAATTTATCCAAGCCTGCTAAATTCAGCACTTAAATTCACATCTCACGTTCCTCCGTGCTGCTCTCCACACTGGATGATGTGGTGACAGACATGGAGGAGTGAAATCAGAGCACTATCTCTTGAAAATTGCCCCAAAAAGTGATTTCTCACCAGATGGGACCTGTAAGAACCCTGAAGTGTTCCAGCCCTCTCCCAGAGGATTGCTTTTCCCCTTGCCCAGTGTGACACAGCTAAAATCCACCAGCTCAGCACTTCCACGGTGATCCTTATCCAGAGGGGTTTATCTCTGCTCTGACATGAAATTAAAAGCTCCATTAATAACACCACCTATCAAGATGATTTTTTTAAAAATAGACGTGTACTTAAGGCTGTTTAATGTTGGTTCTGGCCAAGCTTTAGAGCAGAATTCACGTCTGGAAGTTTTATCTGAGAATTCCTGCCCCAGCATTAAAATCCTGAGCTAAACATTCTGAAGGCCATCTCCACATTTCACCATTTTCTACGTCTTCAAGTAGACGTTTTGATGTTTTAACCTTTTTTCCAAAAGCAAATTATCCTCCTTGATTCCTGTTCAGCTGGGCCCTTGTCCTTCAGGATCCCATTGGCACAAATCTTTTCCCCAAGAGCATTTAATGCCCAAGATGAAGAGAGGAAAAGCTGCTTTTCCAGCCCAGCTGGAGGCTGGAAATCCCAGGAGGATTGTAGGACTGTGCTTCACTGGGGGAATCAGAGACCCACAGCACGGTGGGAATGTGTTCCCAAAAAGAATGAGTGCACTGTTTATTCCAAACCTCCAAAATTAATCATTTCTAGCATTACTTTATCTAAATCTGTGCTCAAGGAATCTGCTATTTATCATGCTGTGATCTCACTGCTGCCAGTTTCATCACAAGAGACTTTACTGAAGTTTATTTCTCCACAGTAATAGTAATTTTTTTTCCAAAAAAAATGGGATATAGGATAGGGCAGTAATGAAAATGTTGTCTACAGCAAGATTAGCTGGCAAGTTGCATTGTTGAGGTCAGCAGTATCACTGTTACACATGAATTTATATCCTTCGGTGATTTGTTGGATTGGAGTGTTTGTCTACCTCTCCTCTTGGAAGTTGGACAATCATTACAAACTGAATTTGGAGACAACCTCCTAGGTTTTATGTCATATATTTCGCCAAAGTTAAATTGTCTGATGTTTTTCCTAGCTGGAAAAATGAGAGAAGTGCAAAAATCTTTGTACTTAACCCTTCATTTGACTGGGATGTGTAGCCCAGAGCTCACTCAATGCAAAGCCCCTATTTATTATTACCCTAAAATTCAGCCATTCCCTAATTGTGGAGGACAAATCCACCAGTGATTGAGAGCAGGGGAGGAAAACAAGGCGTCAGTTTGAGGTTTTCTCCCTGGATGTGCTCATTTAGTCATCTTTTCCTGCTCCTTATTTTTCATGGCAAGCTCGGAATTTTCACCTGGGGTCCATCAAAGCCGTGCTCAGTTTTGTGTGTACAAAGGGAGAGGGAAGATGATGAGGTTACTCTGCCTCCTGCTCCGGAGGCAGCTTTGGGGTGGTCTGTTTAGATCCAAGAAATTTCTTAAAGGAGCAACAGCGGCTCCAGCACTGACTCCTCCCGGCCGGGTCGGGATGCAAAAGCTGGAGTGGAATGGATGAATTCCTGCCCAGGGCAAGGCTGAGCTTAGGCAGCAGCCCAAGGAAGCTTTTCCAGGCTGCACTGGAGCTTTCCCAGGCCGTGCTTCGGCCGGGGTAAACACAGGACTCCAGTCTCTGGGCTTGTCAATCCAGAGCCTTTAACGAGCGAGGAGCTCGGGCTGTGGAAGGAGGAAAAACGCACATTTCCATCACTCCTTATAAAAGAGCAAGAAAATGTCAAACATGGAGGTAAAAGTCATATTTCACAAGGGCTCAGGCCCAAAGTCACTCTCCCCCTGCACCTGCAGGGTGAGGAACATGTGCTGGACTGCTCTGTGCTGGCTCAGTGCTCAACATTTGAACTGGACCCGCTCCAGCTTCTGAATAAATATCTCTTTGCGGGGAGAGGGAACTGCATTCCTTACTCCAAACACAGCTTTTCTTCTCTGAAATTCTGAAAGAAACGTCTACTTGTGAACCATTAGCAACTGAAATCCTTTCTACCTCCAGCCTGGGCAAAGAGCCCTCCCTGCTCCTTGGGCACCACATCCGTGAGCCCCGGCCCAGCTGGGAGGGCTGAACTCAGAACGGGGTTCCTGGGCTTCTTCCTGGAGTTCCTGGGCCTTTTCCTGGGCTTTTCTTCCCAAGGAACCCTGCTTTCCAACTGGGCCACTTCTGGGAATGATACGAGGGCAATTCAGAGGGATATGAAAGCCCTCTTGGGATCAGGACTTGTGGATTCTCCCAACCCTGGAAGCGTCCAAGGCCAGGTTGGATGGGGCTTGGAGGAACCTGGGATAGGGGAGGTGTCCCTGGATGGGCTTTAAGGTCCCTTCCAACCCAAACCATTCCAGGATTCTGTGATTTTACCCCAATTTGGGATCAGTTGGCTCCACACAGCAGCAACAACAGATGCTGGGAAAAGGGAGCAGGGAAAGGTGCCTGGGCAGAAGCAGCTGCTGCTGGCAGTGCCCTCGGATGGTCACCCTGTCACATCAGATGTGCCCAAAAACTCTCTACATGTACAAGTGGTGGTAGAATTGAGATTGGGAATAATAAGAGCAACTTCAAATTCTACAAAAACTCTTTACCATCCACATTTTAGGTGTATTGTATAAAGAATCCAAGAATTACCATATTTGAGAACAAAGAGAGCTCTGGAGAAGCATAATGAAGGAAGCTGAACAGAACAGAAGAAAGGAACAGATGTCAGATTATCCTTAAACAAAGTTTCCAGTTTATTTTCCCACCGATTTGAATATCTAAAATACACTTTTTTTGCCAAGGCAAACAGGTGATTAAAATACATTAAAAATCCCAGTGAGCAAAGGGCCACACTTGCATTTCCCTGACATTTGTCAGCCATTCCCCAAGTGTCAGCACACGCAGGGCAGAGCAACAATAATATTAATTTTACAAAGGCTGACTGTTTAATTGCAATTAACTGTGGCCTCACAAAAGGCAAGCTGCACTCTGGAGTGCACATAAGCCTCATTTATCCTGCAAGGACAGCGAGATGAAGCTGGCATGAAATATTAAGATCACAATTGCTGTTGGCAAACCTTCTGACGGGAAGCTGCTGGCTCGGATGAGCACGGATTACACAAAGGAGCAACGAGGGAAAACACAGCCGTGAATCACCCACAGAATGTCCTTTCACTGAGCAGCACGGGGAGCGGGTGGGCTGCTGGCAGCAGGGATGGACAGGATGCTGGGGAGGGCTGGAATGTGCCAGGATAACCCCTGGAGGAGGGAAGGCTGCAGGATGGCTCGGCACAGTCTCCCCCATTGCAGGCACTGCTGATGAACTGAACGAGTGCCATCGTCGAGCTAATTATGGTTCTTGCCCAAACTTCTCCTGCTGGGAAGCTACCCCAGTGCCTCACAGCTCTTCCACTTGGAAAACATCAACTGCAAGCTGCTGATGGCCAGTTTAGACAAATTTAACTTTGCATCAGCATTACTGCGTGCCTGGGTTGCGTTCCCTGCCTTCCCGGTGTTCCTGAGGATAAATGCTGTGCTCACAGAGCAGGAACATTCCCTTGGCTTGACTGAACAAGCCCAACCTGCAGCCTCAGCGAGCAGCCTGGCCAGATCCGTGGTGGTCTCCAGAATCATAAAGCACAGCTGTGCAGAGAATTCCAGAGGTCTTTCCAGAACCTTGCTTCACTGTTTTAAAATCAGCTCCCTGATACACCCCAGGACATCATTTTCCTGCTCATCTGCCTGCCCACAGGGATGATTCCCACTTGCTTGGTTGCTACACTCCCATTTCCCTTCCTTCTTCCAAGTTCTCCATGAGTGCCAAAATGGAAAAAGCACAGAGGACAGGAAATCCTTTACCTCAGAGAAATCCAGCAAACATTCCTAGGGGCAAAAAGCAGGCAAAGGAAAAGGGTTCTTAGGAACTGTGAGGAACAAAAAGCTTCTTTCAGAGGGCCACAGCTGAGACTGGACCAATAATTTCCATCCAGAATCGCCAACTTCCATGGTGGGCAAAGTAGGAATTAGAGCTTGGTTATGAGGAGAGAGAAATCAGGATGGGGACTAGAAGATCATGAAAGGGAGAGAGGGATCCCATTGCTAAAGGAGAACATGTGAGATGGGCTGGACAGGGCACAAGGGCCACACATGAAGAAAAAACAGGCAGGATCATAATGTTGGCACTGGGAAAGGAACTCCGCAGCCTTGGGAAGTCTGTCCATCCCAAAAACGAGCACACGCATTCCATGTGAGGAGTTTCCCAACTCCTGCTCTGGCTGAAGAGCCAGCAAAGTCCCTGGGAAGACGTGAGCATCCCTGTGGTATGAGCTGCTCCAAGAAATATTGCAAGGACGTGTCTGAGCGTTCTGCTAACAGTGCAGCTGTTGTGCAACGTGTTTATCCAACAACTGCAAACAATCAGGAGCTCTTGGAACAGCAGTTTACAGAGGTTTGCAAAGGTAGTGGTTTGCCCTGGATGCTCGGGGGTTTTTGGTTTTGGGGTTGGTTTTGTTTTGCTCTCCCCACTTCAGGTGCAATTTCTTGATTTAATGACAGGTGGTGACAAGCAGTGCTGCCAACACACCTTCCAAGTGAGGATGCATCTTCTCTATCACATTTTAAAGGAATAATTCCATTACATGGAATTTGATGACGTGATCAGGGCCTGATTTCTATTCCTGGCATGCTGCAGTACAGTTAATTTCCCTGAAATTCGTCCTGACTGTTGTGGGAAGCAGGTTTTCCCCATGCTGTAGGTGACTGAATTTATTCTCTGTGGTAGGAAAGATGCATTTAACACCCTCCTGGACATTTACTATGGAAAACTAACTAGAAATCCCAAAAGACAAACATCAACAATGGCACAGAGGAAGGAAAAAACCCCAGGTGATTGAACTGCGACCAAAGCAAGGATTTAATCAACAGAATTAATTTGTTTGAAAAGGAAAAAAGTCCTTGGATTTTAGAAACGCTGAGCAGAAATTCTTTCAGAGAGCGAGTTTCCACTGGAGAATGCCAAAGCTGCACAATCCAAACATCACCTGGAGAGGGTTCAGCACTGACACTGCTGCTGCACACCCTCCCTGCTGACTCCAGTCCCCAGCAGCAGCACTGCAGGGTTCATGGGATTTGGGAAACTGGGATTTGGGATAACTGGGATTTGGGGTAATGGGGATTTGGGATAACTGGGATTTGGGGTAAATGAGATTTGGGATAAATGAGATTTGGGATAACTGGGATTTGGGGTAACGGGGATTTGGGATAACTGGGATTTGGGGCAACTGAGATTTGGGATAACTGGGATTTGGGATAACTGGGATTCAGGGTAACTGAGTTTTGGGGTAGCTGGGATTTGGGATAACTGGGATTTGGGATGAGTTTTGGGGTAACTGGGATTTGCAATAACTGGGATTTGGGGAAACTGGGATTCAGGGTAAATGGGATTTGGGGTAACTGGGATTTGGGGTAAGTGGGATTTGGGATAACTGAGTTTTGGGGTAAATGGGATTTGCAATAACTGGGATTTGGGGCAACTGGGATTCGGGGTAAATGGGATTTGGGGTAGCTGGGATTCGGGGTTACTGGGATTTGGGATAACTGAGTTTTGGGGTAACTGCAGTTTGGGATAACTGGGATTTGGGATAACTGAGTTTTGGGGTAACTGGGATTTGGCCCTTCTGTTCTCAGAGCCTCCAGTTTTCAGCAGCCCCTCCAGAGCTGGTTGCAGGGTGCTGGGAGCAGGGCTCTGGCTGCAGAGCCTGCAAGCCTGGCTCAGGCAGACACTTTGGAGCCGTGGCTGCTGAGATTCCCGCTTTCCTGGCTTCCCTTCAGCCCACCTGGCAGATTAAAGGGCAGGACAGAGCTCGGGAGCCTTGTTCCCAGGGCTGTGAGTGTCAGAGGGAGCCCCAGCTCCACATGCCTCGAGTGAGGGCCCCGCTCCCTTTACAGGGAATTTCACAGGTTTGGCTTCCCCTGCAACCCCCAACAACCCCACAGCTCTGCAGGGCTCGAGCCCTCCCTCAGTGAAAATCATGGCTCCCCACACAACTCACTTTTAATCCTTTCAAAACACAAATAAATTAATCCATGGGGGAGAGCAGGAGCCAGCAGTTCCCACTTTTGGGGATTCCAGAGATTCCCTGCTTGCGTTGGTGCCCCTGCAGATTTCATGGAGCTGCTCCCAGTGATGCCTTTAGGAGCTGGAACAGAGGCTAGATGGAGTTAAGAGGAATAAAGAGGATATTTACTGAAGTGCCTTCAAAGGCTACACCCTGGCAGTGCTGGAGCCACAGTCCTGGCTCTGCAGGGATGGCTCCAAGATGGAAGCTTGGCCACAAGATCTCACATTTTTATAAGTTCTGCTCCATGTGCACATTGCAGTGCAGTGTCCAATCCCACTGCAGCCCCTGCAGTCCCACCCTGCTTATTTTTCTCTCTGCAGCCCACGGGCTTTGTGCTCCTGGGCTGGGGCCTGAGATTGGGATCATTTGTCCTTGGTGCCCAGCTGGAGCAGGAATTGTTTTGTGTCCCTGCTCTGTGCAGAGCTCCCCATCCCCTCCTGTGAAGCCCAGCCCCACACACTAAAGCAGCTCAGAGTCTGAAAACAGAAAACCCAAACCTGAGGCATGACCAGGATGTGGATACAGCACTGCCTGTGCTGCCTCCCTGCTGAACCCTGCCCAAGGGGTTTTGGGAACAATTCTGTGCTGCCCTGGGAGCAACAATTCCCACAGGAGCTCCCAGAAGTGGAAAAAGATCCGGAAGAGAAAATAGCAGAGTTTAACAGCTAACACAGGTTTGTATGAAACAAAGAAAGGAATTAAGAATAGTTTGTCCTTTGAAATGAAACAAAACTTGGAAACAAGAAAGTAGCCCTGAAGTAGCTTTAAAATTTCATCCCACAAAGCTTTCAGACCAGCCCTGAGGTCGCCTCTCCAGATGGATGCTCTGTTAAAGCAGTTTAACTGGAGCCCTACAGCTCCATCAAGAGATCTCACCCTGATTTTGTTTCCAATTATCAGCCAGAGCCCTGTGCACATCCTTTGAAGGCAGTGGATGCAGATGGGCTTTGACAAGATTCCCTTCAACAGGACAGGACCCATCAACTGTCCCGTGGAACACTGAAAGAAAAACACAGGTGTTCCTGTGGCCCCAGGAAGAGGAAATACCACACTGATTAAAACTTGAACCTCCTCCTGCCCTCCCCTCCCCAGTCCTTCCAGTCTGGTGAACAGGAAAATGGGAACACATCATTGCAGCTCAGCTCAGGATCTGCATGTGTAATTCAATAACCTCTAATGAGAGCCAGGGAGAGCTGGGCAGGAGCAGGCTGGCCCAGAGGGGTGGGCTGAGAGTAGGGCACCTACAGACATCACAATTCCCCATGTCATGTCAGAAAAAACACCTTAATTATAACATTAAAACATCACCATGTGTTTAAAACATCACCCAGATGCCCAAGACACTGTTTCTCATCCCTAGAAGCCCTTCCAAAATACCCTTTTCAAAGTCCTTTCTCTTCAGTGAGTGAGATTTCATCCTGCTCCCTCTCTCCCTTCCCTTTCCCTTCCCAGGCTTCTTTTTCTGCAGCAAGGCTGAAACACACCCTTGAGCCCTTCAGAGCTCCACACCCTGGCTTCTATTAAAAGAGAAAAACTACTTTAAAAAATCCCAGCTCACTGTTTCCAAAGGTCTTCCCTCCTGACTGGGAGCTGCTGGGGATTGCTCCGAGCTGGGAGAGCCAGGCACTGCCTCAGCCCCCCAGGCTGGGAAAGGCACGGAGAGACAGGGAGCATCCTCTGGGAGCTGAGCCAGGTCTGCTTTTCCTGCTGCAGCAACGCCTTCGGAGCAGCAGGAGAAGCTTTGGAGGAGGAGGAGAAGCTTTGGAGCAGCAGGAGAAGCTTTGGAGCAGCAGGAGAAGCTTTGGAGCAGCAGGAGAAGCTTTGGACAGGAGGAGAAGCTTTGGAGGAGGAGGAGAAGTTTTGGAGCAGCAAGAGAATCCTTGGATCAGCAGGAGAAGCTTTGGAGCAGGAGGAGAAGCTTTGGAGCAGGAGGACAAGCTTTGGACAGGAGGAGAAGCTTTGGAGGAGGAGGAGAAGCTTTGGAGCAGCAGGAGAAACTTTGGATCAGCAGGAGAAGGGGCCATGTGAGGGCTCTGCCTCCTGTGTCCTCTGCAGACACTCCCAGATCCCAAATTTGGGATTTGTCTGTACACACCGTGGTGTGCAGGGAAAGTGTTAAATAAAGAATTCTCAATGAAACTACAGCAGCTTTTTTTTCTTTTTTCTTTTTTTTTTTTTTTGCCTTCCCCAAAATCAGGCCCACCAATGCTTGCTTTCTTTAGGAGCCAAACAACATTCTTGGAGAGCAGCTCAATATCTCCAGAGGTGTAAATCACCACCCTCTATCTTATTAGAAACATTTGAAAGAGGGCAAGTGCTTTCAAAGCCATAAACTTGGGATTCCATACATGTTCCAAAGCTGCAGTGAACACACATTCCTGACTCAGACTGGTTTTAATTTGCAGTCCCTTGAAAGCACAAATGCAAAAGTCTAAATACTGAGTCAACTTAACTAACAATAACAAACCATTGAAAAAGTTGTCCCCTTGCAACTTCTTAAAATAAACTGGAAATAGGAATGGCTCAAATGCCAAAGGCAACGCTGTGGGTGGATGTCCAGTGCAAAGGCAGCCAGAGCTCCCAGGAAAATGCACTTCCCTGCTCCACTGGGGATTATTTATGGTCACAAAGCTGACAGAGCACTGGAAAATAAAGCACCAATTCTCCCTGCTAAAAATCCCAGGACACAATGAGAACAGAGGAATGAAAACCACATGAGGGCTGAAGAGAAAGGAAAAACTGCCACATCCTTTGTGAGCCCCCAGGAGATAAATCCATACCTGGAAGCAGGGGGTGGGCTGAGCTGGAATTTCTGGGGACTGGCAGGGTGCCCTTTGCTCTCCAGCAAGCCTTTAATTAAAGATATTGATATTATCTCCAACCACGTTGTCCCAGTGCTCCCTAAGGAAATCACAGCAGCAGCTTTGGAAGGAGCAGAGCTGCCAAATGCACCTGAAATACACCAAAATTCCTGCTCCAAGGTGCACGGGATAAGTGCATTCCCTGCTGTACACATCCCTGTGCTTGCAAATGCCTCATTAAATACATCAGTCCTTTGGGGAAATCCTCAGGGAACAGGGACTGCCGTGGCACACGAGCTTTGGGAATTGGGGAAATGCAGGTTGAAATCATAACTGGGCAGGAAATGCTTTTCTTCCCATGGAGGATCTGCAAAAATGGAAATATTTCCAAGTAGTTTTCAGTGCTTCGTTAA
This sequence comes from Passer montanus, assembly GCF_014805655.1. Classification (NCBI taxonomy): domain Eukaryota; kingdom Metazoa; phylum Chordata; class Aves; order Passeriformes; family Passeridae; genus Passer; species Passer montanus. Next base: position 10,951,846 of record NW_024367149.1, on the reverse strand, counting down.
AATTTAGAATAAAATTACAAACTTGAAAGGAAAAATGGCCAAAAAAACCACTTTAAAATGTATCATTGTCTACAAAACTTTGCTTTTTAGTAAAGAAGTAGATGTTTTCCCTGAATGTAATGCTTCAGGCAAGTCTATCTGCCAGGCATGAGGAATGTACAGCACTTTACCAGCTCAGCTTGCTGCTCTGCATTCAGAGAAAGCACCTTTTGTCAGCAGCTGGGGAAGAGCTGAATAAAGAGCACAGAATAAGTGACATTTAATCACTGGGGAGCTGCCTTTTCTCCCTGATCCATTGTCAGGAGCAAAAGCTGCATTATGGAAAGCTGATTAGGGACAATATGGGCTCCAAGTGGAACATGGACACATCCAGAAGGTTTGCTCCAGGCTACCAAGGGGTCAGGAAATATTATTAACCTCAAGTATTGGCACCTCTCAAGTGGATTTTAGCTCAGAGACTGAAAGTGCTCAACCTGTGAGCATCCAAAAGTGGAAGTGTCCAAGGCCAGGCTGGACAGGGCTCGGAGCAGCCTGGGACAGTGGAAGTGTCCCTGGCTGGAACTGGATGAGTTTCAGGTCCCTCCCAACCCAAACCAGTCTGGGATTCAGCCTCAGTTGCTCTGTGATTTTATGTTTATTCATCAGAAGTCTTTAAAGACATTGAATATATAAGATATGCAAACCACAGGCCTTTAATAATAAACTTTCCAGATATTGCTCATCAGTTTGGCCTGGTTTAATGCAGGAAAAAGTAGTGGAACTATAAATGAGGTGTCAAAGTTAATAATGTCTTGCAATTATGCCTTGCATCCATATATATGTATATAAAATTATTAAGTTTAATGATCTCCCACTGGCCAGCAAACATCAAGAGGCAAGAACAATAAGAACAACTTCCAAGGAGGAATTAAAATCCTGAGTTCCCTAACAAGCTGGAACAAGGATAAAACATGCCATGACCTTACACAGGCACAAGTCTTGTGCCTCTCTGAGTACCCAGGAACTTAAAAAAGATCCCAAAAATCCTGGAAGATGGGCCAATAAATTCAGTCAAGTGAATCTTTATTAAATCCTGATTGCTACCCTTGGAAGCAAAATGAAGTCATTTCCAATTATTACCTGTGGAATGATGAAAATCTGGTGCTTAGATTGAATTGGCGTGGAAAAAAGAAGCCAAGAGGGTTTTTTCTCCAGTAGGAAAACCAAAAGCATGGCACAGGTGTTGCTGCAATAGGAACACCTGGGGCTGTGCTGGGGTCAGAGGCGGTGCCAGGGGTCATTCCAGGGCACAGACCTCCAGGAGCACTCAGGATGCCCCAGGGAATGCTGACGGAGACTCCCTGAAGGTCCAGCGCTGGGAGCAGCTGGGCAGGTTCAGGACTCCACGGAAAAGGCAAATCCACAGCAGAGGGAGTGACTTGGGTGGCTCTGCAGAGACAGGGCTCGACCACTTGTGGCTATTCCAGAAGCAAGGAGGGAGCTCTGAACTCAGGGAAATGGAGCTTTCATTCACAAAACAAACCCAAGGCAAAAAAACAGCGGAGCAGAACAAACAAAAAACCACAAAGCTGAGAAAAGCTCGGGAAAACCCCTCTGAGGAAGCAGCAGAAAGGAGGAAAACCTGGTCAGGCTCAGGAGACAAAACGAGTCACAAGGTGAGTGAGGAGGGGCTTGCTGCCTGCCAGGAGCTGCTCCTGCCCGTGTTCTGATCCCCAAAATGCTGAGGAATTCATCCCCCTGTACCCCATCCCTCTGCACGGAGCTCTAGGCACAGCCTGGATCAAAGGCTCTGTTATCTGCAGCAAAGGAACTTTCCCTGATGTTTTCCATCTCCACTCTTCAACCAAAATCAGGAAAAGCTTTGTCAGGGCAGAAATAAAACCAAAGCCTCCTAAAGCACTGTGCCCTTCAAGCTCTTCCTTTGGTGTGTTTCTGACTGCCCCACCTTTACATTTTTCTATATGATCTCCAGTTTCTGTGCTTTAGCCATGGGATAAGTCTCCCAAACCTATGGATTAGCTGAGGGGGGAAAGGCACTGGGATACAGGAATAAAAACCTGGTTTTCCCTTTGAAGTGAGTGACTAAAGGCTGCCAGCTTGGAAAGAGGAAAAATACCTTTGCCTCGTGTGCCAGCACAGCTCCAGTGGATCCCTTCTCATGAGGAGCTCTGCAGGCAGAGTCACTTATATTTAATTTTTTATGTCTATGTAAATCTGTGACACATGTACATACTAATTGATCCTTGTGTAAATGGACATCCAGCCCACACCTGCCCTGTATGAAACCCCACACTGCAGCTCTTCCCTGAACACCCCACAAGAAGATAATGCTATTATTATTTCCAGGAATAAATAGATTTTATGGAATTTAATTTTTTTTTAAAGTTTCAACAGGCTTAGAGGAAGTTACCCTGAAACGAGACAGAAAATCCATGTGAATTTGCCAGGCATTAATAAGACTTTCCACACTTCCCAACCAAGCTTTTCTTTTTTATTTTGCAGCAAGACATTTTTAGAGGCCAGGTTCTGAAGGAGCAGCACGGGAATGGTGTCTCCATGAAAGCACAGCGCAGCAGAGGCACAGGCAGCTCTGCAAGTGAAGGACAGGAGCTCTTTTCCCTCTTTTTGCCCAGTGTGCAGCCACATTTCCACTGGATATTCTCATTTATGCCACAACCTGCCCCTCCACGTGACTTTGGCACGGGATTCCAGTCTGGGAGTTCGTCTGGGAACTTTCCAGGAGAGAAGGAGAACAGCAGGGAAATCCCTTGATAAATTGAGTGTCACTGATCAGAACCCCTGCAATTCAGTGCCAGCCTCATGCTGACCCAACAGACTCTGGCTCAAAGCCTGTAAGCCCACACTTGATTCCAGTGCTGGAATTTGGCGTGCCTGCATTTTCCACAGGGAAATACCCAATTTCTGACGTTTGCTGGAATCTCTGTTTGGATCAGGCTGGGAGAGCTGGGAATGTTCACCTGGAGAAGGCTCCAGGGAGAGCTCAGAGCCCTTCCAGGGCCTGGAGGGGCTCCAGGAGAGCTGCAGAGGGACTGGGGACAAGGATGGAGGGACAGCACACAGGGAATGGCTGGAAGTTGAAAGAAGGTAGCTTGAGATGGGATATTGGGAAGGAATTCCTGGCTGGCGGGGTGGGCAGGGGCTGGCTGGCATTCGCAGAGCAGCTGTGGCTGCCCCTGGATCCCTGGCAGTGCCCAAGGCCAGGCTGGAGCAGCCTGGGACAGTGGGAGGTGTCCCTGCCATGGCAGGGTGGCACTGGATGGGCTTTACCGTCCCTTCCAACCCAAACCATTCCATGATTCTGTGATTTCCAGTCACGTTACAGATTTAAAACTTACAAATTATCAAAGCTGAGAGCAGAACAAGCAAGGAAATCACATATCAATTTCCAAATGGAAGAAGCATGGAGCACTCCTGCAATGCCACTGCCACGAGAAGAAAATCTGGAAATTTGCTCAGGATTATCAGCAGAGCTCCACTTTAAGGCCATTTTTGCTGTGCCTGGGCTGAGTTTAAAGGCAGGCAGGGTCACAGAGCTCGGCTCTCCCTGGGCAGTCGGGTGCATCTTTAGAGCACGTGTCACTCCCAGGGCTGCCCCACAGACAAAGCAAGGAATGATTAACTCGCTGGGAAATTAAAACCACTTTCCCTTGAGCAGGACAACGCTTTCTGGGCCTATTTTTTCATTATTGCTGCAAAAGATGGAAGTAAAAAGTAACACAAACCCCACTGCTGCCTCAGCACTGCACTGAAAATAACAGAAATTGCCAGAATATTCTGTGTGTTGTGCAGAAATCGAGGAGCCAGGTGCTGATTACTGGAGGCCATAAAGAGCCACTAATTAACACCTACAGCAAATGTGGCCCTATCAAAGCAAACACTGGCAAAAACAAGAATTACAAGAAGAAAATCAATTTAAATCAATTAGCACTGTTCACCTACAAAGGACCCAGTGACTGGGGCACATTCCTAGAAATCATGCTGCTCATCCCATGGGGAAAATGATTCCCTCCAGCCACGAGCCCAGCAGTCACACACTGAATTATCACAGTTATTGCTAATTTATTATAATTTCCACAAGATAATTAATTAATAAAATAATTAATTTAATGTAATTTTCATTTTGACCATTTTTAACATATTGCTCATTTATTATAATTGTTGCTCATTTATTATAATTTTCAATTAAAGCATTCAGCTTTTTAGCCTATAGTTTGCAAATGAATCCTTACAATTTTCTACTTAAAAATTAAATTCCTTACAATTCTCAATGTAAAAATTCCTGGGATCAAATCAGAATTTGAATCTTCCCCACTTCAACTGCTGTCACAGGAGTAGCAAATAAAAGCTTTGACAAAATAAAAGCTTGCCAACAGTTTCATGCACAGATTTAATAAAGTGGGAATTGCCTCTCAAGCCCAGCAACCTTTCACAGTGACCACACGGGAGCTAAAAAGTACAAGAAAACCAAAAATATTTCCCACATTTAGGCAGGAGAGAAAAATGTGCTTCCCACCCACCCCAACTGCACAGTGCAGAGGCCAAGGTGAGATGGTTAAAGCAGAATGAAAGAGAAATAATAGAAATAAATTATGAATAATATGACTAATATCAATAATAAAATAATATAAATAACAAAACATACGTAATATAAAGAAATGATAAATAATATAAATAAATAATATAAACAAATAATATAAATAAATAATATAAATAAACCCAGGGAATGGCTGGAGATGTTCAGCCCAGTGTGAGTGGAGCAGGTCTGCAAAACCACTACGGCACAACCCCAAAAAAATTCTGTATTTAACTAAAACACCTTCTAAAAATTCTGTATTTAACTAAAATACATTCTAAAAACTCTGTATTTACCTAAAATACATTCTAAAAATTCTGTATTTAACTAAAACATGGCCAAAATATCTGCTAAAAGTAAACCCAGCCTGGGCTGGACTTCAAGGGCTCACCTGCTGTCCAGACATTTTCCATCAGGAAGCAACTAAAATCCAGGATAACCCCCCAGTGGAAGCTGGATCAGTTTATATTTTCTGGGTTTTTCTGAGCACTCAAGAATCCCCTGTGCATTTTCACCTTTGAGGAAGGAACTACTGAAAACTAAATACCAAATAGAGCTGTTTGAAAGCTTAAAAATGAGAACAAGCTGCCGGGCAGAAAGTAAATAATTTAGAATAGATTCAAACAATTAGGATTAAGCAGCTTGGTTTTGATTCTTTTTTTCTAAAAGGGCTGTTTGATTATTCCGGGCTGTGTTTTGGAAACCATTTCTACCTTGTTTTTTCTTGGGAAAACAATTTCACGCTACAAAAAAAAGGCATCGAGCGATGAAAAGCATTTGTTTCTTTCTAGTTCTTAAGTAAAACCAGCAACGTTGAGCAGGTCAGATATAATAAATACAGCTATTTCAAGGCAAAAGAAAAATGCTTTCCTGGCCTAACTTTGAGTGACAGGAGAAAATTTTTCCCAGCTTGAAACTCCACTTTATTAAAAGTGCTCAATTTGATTTAATTGGATATATATGGATATGTTATATTGGGCTGCTTTGTTGCGTTTTTCAAATTAATCCTCCACCACTGAAGCAACATTTTCAAGTGAGTGGATGTTCTGGACACCTTTAGAAGCTGTGCTCTGTGGCAGCCACAGCCTCGGAGCCCGTATTTCTGAGTTTTGGGTACTTGGATTACCCCAGCAGGAAGGCGATAGGCCTTGAATGGAGCTTTTTGTTCAGCCCTTTAATCGCTTCCAGCACTTGCCCCAGCCCACAAGATCCACACCAAACTTAGTCAGACATCCAGGCCAGACGTGGAGGATTTCTCTGCAGATCCACTCAACCCCACCAGTCGAACATTTTGGTTTCTTGAGGGGGAGGAGGAGACAGTGAGGCAGCTTAAAAGTTAATAATTATGGCTACAAACCTCCCCAAGTCCTGGGAAATTCCTATTTTAATTTAAAAAAATAAGAATCATCCGTCCTTAGCTGTTCCCAACCCCATATCCTGGGAATGAAGGCTGCTAGGAGATAAATACAGATATTTTTCAGTCCAGTTTGCCATGTCACAGCCCTGGAGTTCAAATCCTCTGTGTTTCCTGAAGAAGACACTAAAACATTTCAGTCAGCTTGAAGCAATTCCTCTCCTCCCAAAGCAACTCCTCTCCTCCCCATTTGTCTCAGATTTGTTACCAAGACTTCCCAGAAGGAGCTGGTGGGCAATTTGTACTCTTGCATTAAATGATTGTGGTTTAAACCCACTCAGTTTGATCTTGTCACACTGATCCTGTCCCACACACAAAGGGAATTATTTCTGTGCCCCAAAATGGTCGGGGAAGGGCAGAGAGGGTGGTGGGAGACCCCCCATTCTGAAGGTGAGACCCCTCTGTTTCCAACCCTACATCCTGGGAATGCAGGCTGCCAGGAGGTAGATACAGAAATACAGAGATTTTTAAGTCCAGTTTGCCATGTAACAACTCCAGAGCTCCAATCTTCTGTGTGATTCTTTTTTTTTTTAATTAAAGTAGGAAATTCCCAGGACTTGGGGAGGTTTGTCTGAAGGCACAGCACGGATGGATGCTCCAGGCAGGAATCTCCTGATGGGCTCTTCCTTCCCCACTCTGCCCAGGGATGGAGATTTTGGGAGAAAAATCCCACTCTGCACAGGGATGGACATTTTGGGATAAAAATCCCACTCTGCCCAGGGATGGAGATTTTGGGAGAAAAATCCCACTCTGCCGAGGGATGGAGATTTTGGGTGAAAAATCCCACTCTGCACAGGGATGGAGATTTTGGAGGAAAAATCCCACTCTGCACAGGGATGGAGATTTTGGAAGAAAATTCCTGCTCTGAAGGATGGAGATTTTGGAAGAAAATTCCCACTCTGAGGGCTGGGCAGTGCCTCGTGGGAGGATGTGGAGATGCACAAGGTTTGGGCTGGAGCTGGTGAGAACCGTGCTGAATTCCAGCCCCAAATTCCAGCCCCACACTCCTCATTTGGAAGCAATTGCCCCGTGCAATCCATCAGGAGGGCCCAGAGCAGATAGCTTTGTGAAGTGGAAAAAAACGAGTTCTTAATTTATATATGACAATTAAACCAAATTGGATTGATTTCTTCTTTTTTTCTTTTTTTCTTTTTTTTTTTTGGAAGACTTTAAAATGAGCTGTAAGTCAGAAGATCTGCCAAGGCTCCCTCCCTTAATTAAACACATAACTGGGATTAAAAACCTTTTTAATCCAGCTGCTGAGAGCCTGTGGAATTGTGGAGATGTATAGTTTGTGGGAAACATTGTGTTCCTTCTTGGATTCTTCAGCTTTCAGAAAAGACAGCATGTGAAAACTTTCCATAAATACCAACTGGGGTTTCCAATTAAACTACTGTCACTTCTATAGAATAAGCGAGAAGCCAAATGAAAGCTTAGACAAATATTTTTAAAGTTAAAGTAACCAACTTCAAATGAAATACACGACTTCTCACTGCAGCCATACCTTTAGTAACTCAAGCAACACTTTTTTTAAATAAGTCATAAAATGTTCCTGATTTAGACACGACATTGCCACCAAGAGATTGCAAAACACCAAGGTTGGGGGCAATAAAAGAGATAAATCTGAACTTTAGAAGGAAATTCCTTCTCTAGCTCAGAGATCAGAGCAAGATACAGATATTTCTTACCAAAAACTCCTTTTGCCCTCCAATTTAGGAGTTTGTTTATCACTGTTGATTATTAAGAAGAGACAGGGCGAGACTTTGATCCTGAACTCCTTCCACCTTACTGGAGGTGCACAACATGAAATAATAGAATATTTCATGTTTCTTGCCCAAGGATGTGAAGTGTTCCCGGTGCAGCATTTCCTGCTTTATTGCTCTCAGACTGGCTCTGCAGAACACAGCTCTGCAGGTATTACACGCTCAAAGCTCTCCAGCTTAGAAAAACAGAGCAACCCAGAAATATCAAAGGCCTAATCCTGTGGAAACAGCTCTGTCTTTGAACAATCCAAGTGTTTCCAGCCCTAAAGTAGCCAATTTAGGGTACATTTGTAAGGCCCCGCTGGGGTCAGGCTGACTCACACTTACATCACCCCATTCCCAGCATCCCCAGTCAGGCTCTGTCAAACATCTCCTTTGGAATCCAGCCCGAGCCATGGAATGCCTTGTGCAGAAAACCCTTCCTACCTGCTTGGGATCATTTTAAATGAATGGATCTGCCAGCCAACAGCTCCTGCAGTCCCCAGTGAAGCCATTTCCCCCCTTCACCCCAACTCTGCTACAATAGGTTCATTGTGGGATCTCTTACAACAAATCCTAAAATTAATAACCTGGTTCCAGCTCCAGGAGTTCAGTGCCTGGTTCCCAGGTGGGGTGTCCTGGCCATCCATCACCTGAGCCAAGTGACACTCTGGGGGTCTCACTTCCACCCAATCCACAGGGAAGAGCAGGTCTTTAGCAGGGAACCGCCTTTGGCATTCCCTGATGTGGATCCGGGTGTCTGACGTTGTCCCAGAGTTAGCCAGAGGGGTTTTCACCTCTTTTCCAAACAGTTGGAAGCCACTTTGTGCTGCTCACACCTCTGGAAAGGACCGAGGCACTAAGGGGAAATGGGCTCTTCCTTCCCATTAACACCTCCTGCCTTTGTCATGGAAGCACCTGGGAATTCACAAAACCACAGAGGTGGCTGTGAGGAGCTCCAGGGGCCACTGCAGACCTCACCTGCTCCCCGGATCACAGCTAAGGAATTAAAATGACATTATGGCTTTTCTGATTTCAGCACAAAATTCCCCAAGCTGGCTCCCAGCTCATCCCCTATGCACAAGAGCTGGGGAGTTCCTTCCCATCTTTCCACTGATGCCTTGAGAGGCTGCCCTGGGGCAGAGGCTGGGCAGAGCTCCAGAACAGAGCAGGGATTGATTCCAAGGATCACCTCCATGGATCCTCCTCGGGCAGCAGCAGAGCCCAGCCAGGGCTGCCCCCAGGATGAACCCAAATGGCCCCAAAATGCACGAGCGCTGCCGGGGTCTCTCCCTGGGCTCAGCTCTGCTCCATGTGCACATTGCAGTGCAGTGTCCAATCCCACTGCAGCCCCTGCAGTCCCACCCTGCTTGTTTTTCTCTCTGCAGCCCACGGGCTTTGTGCTCCTGGCCTGGGATTGGGATCATTTGTCCTTGGTGCCCAGCTGGAGCAGGAATTGTTTTGTGTCCCTGCTCTGTGCAGAGCTCCCCATCCCCTCGTGTGTAGCCCAGCCCCACACACTGAAGCAGCTCAGAGTCTGAAAATAAAAACCCCAAAACCTGAGGCATCAGCACACTTGACACAACCTGAAGCCTTGATCAGAGCAGATTCCCTCTGGGATTCTCACAGCCCCAAAGGGATGTAGCAAAGGCTACTGGAAATCCCTGGTGCACGAGCTGCTGTGGCCATTCTGCAAACCTCAATATTTGTTTTACAGACATCTCCCGAGGTGAAAAATGGCTCTACTTCATTGTTAAAAGACAATGTCGCAGGCAGTTAATCTCCACCATTTATTTTCTATCATCCAAACCAAAATATTGACACATCTGGACAAACTCAGTGCAAGGAAAGAGCACATTCCCAAAGCATTCATGAACACAAGCAGCAGATCATAAATTGTAACTATCCAGAACTGACCCCAATTAAGGACTCTGCCCAGGGAGGAGGCAGGCAGCCACTCAGGCTGGCTCTATTCAGCATGTTGATTGAAATTCAAAAGGTTAAATTAAAAATATCATCAGCTTGTTGGATTGGCCTCTCCCGAGTCCCAGAGTTAAGACAGTCTAAGCTACAACAAACCCCCCCCAGGGTAGGTCAAATATTTATTCACTTGTTGTGCCCAAGAGACTCCCACAAACTCAGGAAAAAGCATTTAACTGTTTCACTCAGACTGAGCTCAGGATTGCACATTCCTAAGAGGCTCCTGCTGGGATTCAGTGGCAGGGAAATTCAGGATGAGTCCATCCAGGAGCTCAGCTGGAAGTTTATTCCAACCACTCTGCTGCTCATGGAGAAAAGGTGACTTCTGCCAATCCTTCCTGAAGGGAATTTGTGCTACAAGCCCCAGAACTGTGCACTGGGAGTCATCTGAGATTATCAACTCTAGTTTTAAACCCAGGAATACTTAAGAGACAATAAAAAAAAATTCCAGCAATAAAATGCAGAAATATTTTTCAAAAAATCCTCCACCACCTCCAGATTTTTCTCTCCTGTACCTTAAATAAATTCTGCCAAGTTGATGACTGTGAGATTCCTGGCTCTGAGAGCAGGATCAGGGCAGGAAGTGATCACCCAGTTCAAGACAATCAACATCATCAGTATTTCAAAACAGCAGAGAGAAGGAAAAGAAATTTCTAGTCAGAAACTTCCAGCTGAGCTGGGGTGTCTCCTGCATGGCAAAGACAAGCACAGAAGTAACACAAAACACAACATTTGAGTTTATCCTCTCTACACCTCTAAATGACATTAATGGAAACCATGACCTTGACATTTCCATTGCAGTGCTCCTTTAAAAGGCAAAACAAAAGCAGGGATTCATCTAGTTTATTTTTAGGAAAATACTTTTTTGCCATCAGTAATAAGATCTCACCACTGTCTGACCTCAAAGGAAACCTAAACAACAATTTCTGCACTATTGTGCAAATGATAAAAAAATGCAGTAGCATTCCTTCCCATCATGTCTTGTTTTCCAATGAAGAGGTACTTTCCTGGCATCAAAAACCCCTCAACATTTAACATTCCCTTTAAAATATCTCCAGCAAGTCACTCAACCTGAACATAAAGCTGGGCATTAACTGATTTTAGCCATCTTCCTCTCTCTGTAAATAAATGAAAAGAAACAACCTCTGAGCGAGGAAAACCCCATGCAGCTGAATTACAAATTCAGATTTTGGGACTGCTGGCTCACACAAAGCTCTGTGTGTCACACAGCCCTTATCTGTAATTAATATCAGCTCTGGATTGGGTTATGCTTATTGACACAAACAGCCTCCGAGCAAACCAGAGGTAATGGTTAATAATTAAATACAAGCATCTGGAACAACAAATTGATAGAACAAAATCACATTATTATACATTGAAAACTCCATTTGAATAATGTAAGGAAAAATCTCTGTCTGAAAGCATCAAATTAATTTCTGCTAAGAAAGAGTGGCATGTCTGAGTCATTCTGTGGATTTTATCATTCTTAAATTTACCTAATTGAAAAAAAATTAGGAAAAGCACAGGCAGTAACCCTACTACCAACTTCAGTACTATTTGTAGCAATATTAAGGTAAAAGGTCCTAAACAATGTTATTCCTTTAATTGGAAGCATCGTTTTAAAATGCTGCCTTTAAAAACTTTCTGATTATTTTTTCGCATTGACACAGTGTCAGCAAAAACCACAGTGTGTGGCATTTAATACCATTTAATTCAATATCATTTATCTACCTCTTCATATAGACATGCAGGGAACTACAGCTTTTCCACCCCTTAGAAATTCCCAGTTCAAGTCCTTCGGAAAAAGCACTGGGGGAATCCCTGAAGAGGCACATGGTTTGATTTTTATGGAGAGCCACTTGAATTCCATGTGCTTACGAGTTCTCTCCACAGCCCCGTGCTCCTGACAGAACAGATCAGCTCTGGGGCATGAATGGAGTTATGAACCAAGTAACAAACAACCACTGTCCCAGTAGCTTCACAGATCTTATCACGGGGAAATCACGCTTGGAATGTGCCTCACTGGTTTTCAGCCTCCTTTTTGTACCTCTGTGGAGGTCGGGATTGAAGGCACTCCTTAGGATAGTTCTTGTTCAGACCCAGGTGTTTATTATTTCTTACCTATGTTGCAGTCTCACAGCAGTGAGTTCTGCAGTTCTTCACCAGCAAGGCACAAAATGGCCAACTATCTCTTGTTACAAGGTCTTTTAAGGCTAAACTATCCACTTGAGAAATGACACCTAAATTATTTTCACTTTTAACCCAACAGCTGATCACTCAAAGTCCGCAGTGTGGACTTTTCTGTCCAAGTACAAAATGCCACCCAAACCCACGGAGAAGAAGGTAAAGAAGAACAACCACCCTAAAAATTCCAGAATATATATTGCTATATTCTAAAACCCCAAACTCTAAGTTTGAATAATGTAAGGAAAATTCTAATGTGAGGAAAAGTCTAAGTTTGAGCCCAAGCTCATCCCAGCTGGGCAGGGAGCACAGAGCAGCCCCTCCTGGCTCCCTGCAAGGGTTAAAGCCCAGGCACTCACTTGGATAAAATCAGATTTATTCTCAGCAATTACCAGAGCCACTTGCAGCTTTCAGGCAGCAAATAAAGGAAAGCAAATGCATCGGCTGCTGGAGTGAGACTAATGATGATCTATGCCTGACACTGGAAGTGCCAGAATTGGGCTGGCTGGGAAATCCTGCCCTGTGCCTGAGTCTGGGCACTGCCCTGCAGCCAGGAGCTGCTGTAGCTGCTGCTCACAGTAATTTCTTTTGTTGCCCAGAGTTTGTTGTTTGGCCAAGTCCTTGCTCAGCTTCTGCTGTGCAGAGAAGAGGCCAACACTCAGCCACCATTCAGAGGTCGCGTGGGCTTCAATTCCTGTTTGCAACAGGCTTTAAAAACTGCAAGCTCATCAGGCAAGCCCTTGGATTTATTGCTCTGACACCAGCACTGCAGTCAGGCAATGAAATGAGCAGAAGAAAAGAGCAGATTCCAGGGCTATGACATTTTGCCCAACTTCCCTGACACAAGCACAGCAAAGGAAAAAAATATCAGTGCTGATGTTCATGTTCTTGTTGGGTGAATATGCACTGCTTTCTTCTGGAAAATAAACAGCAGAGGAAAATGCTGTGGTGAGCAGATATTACGACACAAACTCTGCTGCACAATTCAGAGGATCTCTTCAGTGAGCAGACAGAGAGATGAGTCTGCAGCTCAGTGATTTCCCACTCCAAAGAGTGGGAAAAGCCACAGTTATCCTGCAGATATGGTCTCCAACAGCAGATCCAACAAAAAATGAGCAGGACAAACACGGAGAAGAGAATCCTTATCTTTTTGCTGCCTACCTGATCAAATCACTTGTGTTTTTCTTGATCAAATTGCAATTATTTAAAAATATTAATGTAATCTAAAAGCAGCTCACCCCAACACCCTAAAAACTCAGCACTGAGCAGTTCATCCAGCAGATTTTGGGGGAGGAAGTGTGAAATCTCTGAGCTGCTGGATACCTGGGTACTGTGCACATGCAGTGGCATGCAGCTCTCCCCTCCATGGACTTACAGCTCTGCAGTGTGTGGATACCAGCCCAGATTCCACATGTTTCAAACAGATTTAGAAGGTAAAATGCCATGTAAGCCAGCAAAAAGAAAACAGCTTCTTATTTGCTCCTTTTAACAGCAACTCGAAGGAATTGCAGTTTTTACAAAAAGCAGCTGTGGGGAAACAGAACAAAGTGCAGATTTCTCAGAAAAAAACCCAAAGGCTTCCACCGTGAGGGCTTTCAGTGAGGTGTCTGATCAGAGAACTGGCTGACCTGGAAGGACCCATCAGGACCAGAGTCCATCTCTTGTCCTGGACACCCCAAGAATCCCACCCTGAGCCCACCCATCCCCTGAGCAGAGAACACACCAAATAACAGCACAGAGGAATCACAACCAGAAATCACAAGTCTGCATTGACTAAACATGTATAATTTGTAAAAAAGGAGGAAAGGGAATAAGCCCAGAGGCCTGAGGCAATCCTCTCTGCAGAGCCGCTGGGATCTGTGCTCAGTCCCTGAGGTGAGTGGTGACCTGGTCATGGGGACAGCAGTACAAGGAGCAGTCACACCGTGCCAGACTCAAGGAGGCTGCTGGGTTGTTGTTGTTGCTCCTTTTCAATCACAACCCAGAGAGCTGGGTTCAAAAGCTGCCACCTCCACCCCATTCCCTGTCCCTGCATTCTCCCTTCCCCATTGCCCCCAAGACGTGAGGGCAGAGTGCCCCATGGCCATCGCAGATCAGCAGCAGCCAGGGGCAGAGCTGCAGCTCCAGTGCTTTAATTACAAGACAAAAAGCCCACCAGCAGCAGAACCACCACGCTACAGGCACACTCTGCTCCCTCCCGGAGCAGCCCCAACAATGGTCCCATTGTTCTGCAGCCTCATCTCTGCCCAGGGCCACCCACATCTTCCCCACTCCAGGGAGAAGGCAGAATCTTCCAGCTCAATAGACAGCAGGGAGAGGAGAAAGCATCTTTACAAGGCTTGTTCATTTTTCTTGGATAAGAGCAGAGCTCAGCCTTTGCCTCCAAGCCAAAGCCCTGAAAGGAAGAGAATGAGTTTGAAGTTTTGAGGATGGACAAGTCTCTGACACTCAGAAATTCTGTATCACACAAGATTGATTTCCTCCAAGTACAAGAGGCCTCGGGTGAAAACGATCCTTCACAGCCCCGTGGCCCGGAGCCAGCAGGAGGCTGAAGCACAAAGGAGGCATCGTGCTTGCCTCGAGATGTCAGGAGCTTTTGATAAATTCAAATTCATTCTGGTAAATGAAAAATTCCTGGGATCTTTCCTTCATGTTAACATGTGCAGTCATATTTCAAATTTATATAAATTACACTAAAAACAGTTTTAAAAAATGAGTCAGTCCTTCCCTCTTTTTATTTTTTTTTAAAGTTTAAAATGTTCTATTTCTTTTTACCAGGCCTGCTATAAGAAAGAAAAACTAAATGCAACCAGCCCTAAAAATGTTGGAGAGGAAAACAACAGAAAGAATGTGTCGTGCCAGGTAAAGTCCAAACAAACCCTGTCCAAAACCCAAGTACACAGCACCAAATACCTGCTGTGAGCAGGGGAACAGAGCAGATCCTAGGAAGTCTGAAGCCTTTTCAGGGCTCACCTACAGACCAGAAGAGGTTGTGGAAATAAGATTTGCCAGATGTCCCAATATAAATCAGGATTTTTAATATTCCTCCTGACGTCCCGTTAACCTCACCGAGATTTCCTCACATGCCATGTGGCAAAGTTGTCATAAAACTCAGACACACATGGGCAGAGGAGGACAGGGGAGAAGCTGAACTCAGCTCCTGCAGTTTTCCATGCCTGAAGAGAGGCAGGAGAACAAGGAGTCAAAGCAAACCAGGCTGGATGTAAAGTGAAGACAGGAAGAGTGAATGCAGCCCAGATGGGCGAGGTAGCACCGATCCTGCAGGTTGCTCCAGGAGAAAAGCTCAGGACTCTGAGCTTGTCTAGAGGAGAAGGGGGGAAAAAGGATATTTTTTATCATGCTCACTTCAAGATAAACTTTCTGCAGCCTAAAATAAGCCCTCCTGTTGAAGTGCATTCAAATCAATGTTCTGATAGTGTCGTGTGGAAGGGACAGGCTTGTCCTGGATGTAAGGTCACTGCTATCCAACAAATTAACTTCTCCTTACACTAAAAACAATATCCCCACCCTCTAATCAGTGAGCACTCAGTCCTCAGAAGAAAGCTTTTTCTTTTCTTTCTTTTTTTTTCTTTTTAAATGAGAATATTTACAACAGGTAATAGGGAAACTTAATCAGCCCTTGGAAAGCATTTAGGGATAAAGAGGTGCACAGAGTCAGTGCTCTGCCCATTCCCCAGCAGAAACGGGATATTTCTGCAGAGCTGAAAGGGCTAGAGTTTATCATGTCCACTGAGCACCTGCCTCCACTTAACCCTTTGGGGACTTTCTGCTTCAGCTGCTTTTTTCAATGGGGTGAGTAGATCAACAAGGCTCTAAATTCTTCAGAAACTGTCTTCTCCCTGCCTCTTTTCAACAATATCTTACCAGACAGTCTTTCAACACAGGGTCTCCATCCTTATGGTTTTCCAAAAGACTCCAGCTGAGGGATCACAGAAAGTCAGGACAAGGCAGTTTTGTTCCTGCCAAGTATTTGAGCTCAGATCTCCCCCTTCATTGTGTCAATCACTTGTCTGGGCTGGGTCAAGAGTTATTCCCAGCTCCAGATGCAATCCAGGTTTTTGCAGTCTCTGTCTCCTTGTCCTGCTCCTGAGCCTCCATGCTGCACACACTGCTCTGCATCCAGGCACAAATGTGCAAAATTCTTGCCATATAAAAAGTTATGCAAGTGTGTTACCAATATTCACATAATTCATCCTCATCTCTGTGTGTATGTAAAATTTACAGCAGATTTCTTTGGGTACTTATGTTTTAAAAATGTTCAAAAGCAATGAGTTTACTAAGGAAAAAACAATAGGGGAAACACCACAAAGGAAAATGAGCGTGGGGCTCCATTAATATGAAAGTCAAATATTTGGTGTTTTATTGGGAGGTTCATGTAAAATACTCGAAGTAAGTGAACAGCAGCAGCAAGAAGCTGACTGCAGAAATCAGGTCCTCTGCCTTTGCTGTTTGCACTGAGCACTACAAGACCAGAGATGCTTTAAAGAGAGATAAAAATGACATTCACCCCAACCCAAACTTCCCTTCTCAAGAAAAGTCGAGATAAGATTATCTCAGCACACAAGTGGAAGTGTGCCCTATTTATTTACACACTTTATTCTGAAACACATTGAATGCTCTTAGTTGCAAGCAGCAAAGCTCCTTTCCCCCAGCCTTGTTTAAATAGAACTGGTATTGTTACAGATTATTTTAATTTTTAAAGCCTAAATGCAGGATAGTTGGAATTGGAAGGATATTTGTCTTGTGGAGCCCAGTGCTACAGAAATCTGCCATCAAAAGTACAATAGAAAACAGAGTTTGGTGGGAAGTTCAGCTGCTTCACTACCCTGCTCTGAATAGAGCAGAAAACTTCCATTAATTCCCTGCTGTTCCAGCCAGGGCAGGTCAATTCCCTCAGCAGCAGCCTGGAGACTCCTCCAGCAGGGCTGGCATTAACCCTGTTCGTGCTGCTCCAAGTCCCCAAACAGCACTGCCAGCAAGCAATGTGGCTTTGCAAAGCTCAGTTCCAAACTCTGCAACATGGGCTGGAGAATTATTCTAAAATCTGGGCTAACCTGCAGCTCCTCAGGCCGGAGATGTGGCCATTATCAGTGCAGTTACAGGGACAAAGAGTGGCAGTTTTGTCATAAAAACACAACCTGCATTTCCACTCTGTGTTGGCAGAGTGGGAGCAGCTGAAAGCTCCTTGGAAAAATTCATTGCAGAACAAAGCATGTAAAGCACCAAGTGCTCAAAACAGGGGCAATTAACCCAAAATACATGGAAAAAACTGCTTCAAGCACACCCCATGGAAAATTATTAACACCAGCTCAGCTCTAACATAACATTTTTTGCTGTGTCAGGTTTAAAAGCTGAATCACAAACCTGGCATTTTAACAACAGTATCAGAGGAGGCACCTGCTGAAAGCACTGCAAAAAATATGTTGCTGTAAATTCAAGGTTTGAAACTAAAATCAGATTTATTATGGGGAAAAAAAACAACAACAAAAGGTAATAACTAAGCAAGTGAACAAGGATTTCCTAACAAGAGTTTGAAGGCACCCTGGAAGGGATTGGGATGGAGCTCCTTGTGCCTTGCAGAGTTTGGAGGAAGGGGAGAGCAGGAGGAAGAAGCTGGAGGCAAAACCATTCCTTCATCGTGCTGCCCTGCATCCACCACTGCCCAGGCTGGAAAACCTCTGCTCATTGCTGGGTTCAAGGGGTTCAGCCTGCACAGAGTTATTTCACCTGCCCTGGCACCCATTTCCCAGCTGTGCAAGGGGAATGGCACTTCTTGCCTGCCTAAGGAGAAACATAACAAGGAAAATGATGTCAAGGATCATGAGGTTTCGGGGTGCTTACAGTGATGAGAACTGTGAGGGCCAGAAAATAGGAGAAAATTGAGGTTTAGCCAAAAATCAGTATGGAAACCACTCCACGGTGTTTTGAAGTTCAGCTCAGCAGCAATATTGAATAAAATGGATGATACTAAACCAACTTCGTCCCTCCTTGTGGTGTCAGCAACCAAAATACCTGCACAGAGAGAGACCTGCCCCTGAGCAATGCTCCCTTTTTTGGGCTGAAACTCTGAAGAACCCCTCATTTGGCTCATTTCAGTAAAACCATGGCAGCCCAGTGCTCAGAGCTGCAGAGCTTTTGGCTTCCCAAGTGCCAGCCAGGGGGATGCACACAGAACCTCAGGAAAATTTGAGATGAGTCTGCTGTGTCCAGCTAAAATCCCTTCTCCTCTCCTTTCTCCTCAGTGAAGATGACACTCCAAGCACATGTTTAATATCCAAATGTGTCTTTCCAATGGCAAAAACCCCCACATTTAGAAATGCTTAACTGGCTGTGGGAAAGAATTCATGTTCAGGAGAGGATCCAAAAGGGTGGCCACAAACGTGCCCTGTGGATTTTGGGCAAGGCAGAAAGAAGAAGGGTCCAGGCTGTCTCCTTTTCTGTGCAGCTGCCCCGTGCTGTGCAAGGACTGAAAAATCTCTTCCCACTTACCACAGAAAGAAGTAGGAAAGTGTCAACAGTGCCAAAGCTCAGAGGATGACAAAGAAACCAACAAAACCAAAAGAAAAAAAATCAGTTGCTATTTTCCCGAACAATTCTAGGAACACAAATATGTGTTTTATAGATTTAAGTAATTTTTTTCTTAATGGAAACAAAAAATAAAAGAGAGCTGTAATACCAAAGTTATATAAGCTCCAACAAAAGCTGGTTATTAAGAGGAAAGCTTTAACCACCTAAGGACCAGAATTTGATGCCAAGAAGCCAAGTGGCAGGCAGCTGCCACATGCCAGCAGGAGGAATTCATGGATCCAGGAGGAACTTGCTCCATTGTTTAAGCAACTGATTTGCTGAGATATGGGCACTGGAAAAGCCAAAGGGCCTGAAACTTCCCTCCAGTGTGGTGGCTGCAGCCAGGCCCAGGCATCCCACCCACTCTCACTCGATTAACTACAGATGGCAGGGAAATGAGGGAGGAAAAACACAATATGCCACAGCTCTTTCCCACAGAGACTGAGCAATATCAGGGGATCACACTGTGTTATTTAAATCTGGGAGACTAAAAATACAGCTCTTTATTGCCCTGGAATGTGAAGCCCAAGAGCAGTTCCACAATCGGAGGTAACAAAGCTCAGGATGTCCCACAGTTCCTCCCCGTGCCCTGGATTTGGTGTGCATTATGTTACTGCAGACCTTTTCCCCTTAGTAAAACAAACAAACAAACAGGCAAGCACATGCTACTAATTTTATTTACATTACACATTATCGACCAAATCTATATTTGGGGTTCTTTCCAGACCACCAAGGCTCTTGTTGCAGGGACTTTGCGCTAAGCAGAGAAACAAAAGAACCCAGAAAAATCTTGTCATTTCAGATTAATGAAATAGATGCAGGTTAAGAATATGTTAATGAAGATCCAGAGGGGGAAAGACACATTCCCAACTCCAAAGGGGAATGTCTATTATCCATACATTAAAAAATACCAATGCAGGAGACTCAGATCATTATACGGTCACAGCAGATTTGGTCCTACCACTCAGCCTCTCCTCCAGCTGAGGAAACCTGGAGCTCTGCAGTGACATTTAAAGCTGACAGGGATCCCAGAAACAGCAGAGACATCTCCAGTCAGCAAAGGCTGCTCCAGGGCGAGCTCAAAGCCTCCCATTGACTTCCCAGGGGCTGGACCAACCTGTGCATCCTGCCCAGAGGCAGGCAGGACTTGCTGCCAGGAATGTAATCCCCCCTAGCTCTGCCCTGTCCAATTCAAACATCTCCAGCACTGCAGCTTCAATCACCTCCCCTGCAGGATTATTCACTCCCAGAGATGTTGCTGGTAGGAAAGTCTGGAATTTAGCTGAGGTTCCCTTGTCGGCATCGCTCCCTCCTATTCACAGCCATGCCTTGCTCTAAATAACGCCCCAGTCCCTGCTGGTGGCACAAAGATGTGCACAAAACATCTCCCCTCACTGCAACAAGGCTTCGTTTCCCCAAAATAAAAACACAGAATTGATTTTTATTTTTTTCCTCAGGGCTTCAGCCCAATTTGTTGAAGTCTTTTCTGGAATATTAGAGGTGTGCTCCCAGGGCAGTGCAGTGCCAGCCCCTGACCTTGCTGCTCCTGTGTCCCCTCCTCTTCACGTTCCTTTCAGCAGAAATCCAGTTTGGGGGATGTTTTTAGGAACAAATATCTATTTATTGCTGCCTAAATCCCTTCTCCTTCCTTTGTGACAGAGCCATAAGAAGGGAAAACAGGCAGAGGTTGGATTGCAAGGCAGAGGTTGGAACTGGTGACCCCAAGTTCCCTGGGGCAGCATTACAAGGATTCCACAATTTATAAAATTCAGGCATTCTGCATTCAGGATTCTGGCACAACTGACCAACACCATTACACAGGACACAAACCTCCTTACCTAAAGTCTGATTAATAAATATTAAAAGGCTGAGTTTGATCTTTCCAGAACAGCAGCAGACTTCATAAACAGGGTGATGTCAGATGGAGATTACTGGGGGGAAAAAAAACCAAACTGCAATGGAAGGAAGCAAAGCTAAACACAGGCTCAGACTCCTGAGATTACAGGTCAGCCCATTTGAATAAAAAATTGAGTATTAAAAAAGGGGTGGGCTGTATGTGTCTCCATGCATTTTGGGGGGAAGGAGGAAGGAGAAAGGGGAAAGCAATACTCGTTATTTGAGCAGGGCATGCCTTTTTTTCTTGGCAATCTCTGCCTTCTCTTTTCAGCAGACACATCCTTTGGGGCCTGAATTGTGAGTTAGACACATGTCCAGAGAGAAATGGGCCTCTGTTTTCTGTAGAACAACAGACTACTTATTTTTCAGTACAGACAACCCCTCCTATCTGGTATTTAACTTAGATGTAAACTAGTCCCAGCAGAGCTACCCCTCTTAATGGCTCGCACAACCCTGGAAAACAGATTTTTTTTTTTTCCCCTGCTCTTGGACTGGACTCATCACTGATGCACTAACTCAAAACGACAGTGAACCCAAGTCTATTCAGTTTTGTGGGCTGGTGTCGAGTGATGAGGCTTCTTGGCAGACTTCAGCTACTTGGGAAGGCAGAAGTGAATCAAAGCCTATTACACAGATAGAGCAAAAACATGAGAGAGATTCTGACATGCTCAACCCTTTCAGAATGTTTGATGTTCTGCTGTTCTCGGGTGACTCATGTGATTAATAAAGTAGATATATTTGTCATCTCCTTGGACAGAACTAGAAATGTACTTTGCTAGGAGCAAAAGCAAAGAGAGAAACACCACAGGTGAGTGGATACCACCCACAGCAGCAGGGATGTGCACTGCAGGAACTCCCTTTTTTATGGGAATTCCCAGGAGCAAGGACAGCAGGAGGTCTCAGGAGCATGGAACACAGTTTAGGTCTGAATCATGTTTGTTGTCTGTGAATATTTTATACTCCATCAGGTCTGACAGGAGAAAAACTTAGCTATGATACCATTACTGCTTTAATTAAGGAGTATATTTGTAAAGGTCTGAATAAACAGGTGAGGGAAATATTGACAAAGACTAAATGGAAGCTTTGGTTTCTCCAGGATCCCTTTAGAGTCACCAAGATATCCAGGGTAAAAGAGATGGGGCAGAGTCCTCTGGTCATGCCTCTCCCAAACTGTGTCCTAACAGATGTAAATTTAATTTCTTGTTCAAACACAGCCCTCACAGCCTCCCAGGGCTATGAAAGGCTTTAGTCTCCTCACCCTGGCAAGTTTTCTCTCTCATATCTAAATCAAGCCTATTCTGCTTTAAATTAAGTCAAACATCTTTTGTCTTAGCAATTGTTGTGAATAAGCTGTTCTTTTCTTCCTTGTAACAGCTGATGTAATAACAACTCACAATATATCCTTTTCTTTCCTTTTCCCTCCTTTTTGGTGATGCAATCAATATCCTTTTTTTTCCCTTTTTGGTGATGCAATCAATATCCTTTTTTTCTCCTTTTTGGTGATGCAATCAACATACTTTTCTCCCCCCTTTTTGGGGATGCAATCACTAACCTTTTTTTCCCTTTTTGGTGATGCAATCAATATCCTTTTTTTCTCTTTTTTGGTGATGCAATCACTAACCTTTTTTTCCCTTTTCCTCCTTTTTGGGGATGCAATCAAAGCTCACCCATCCTTATCAGCGAGGATTCTTGCCATTCTCCCTGGCCATTCCCCAGCTGGTCCCTGCCTTTCTCCAGACCCACTTCCCAAAGGCAGTTTTCCTGCTGCTGAGCTCTGTCCCATGCTGAGCAGAAGGACAGAGACTTCTTGTGTCCTGCTGGTTGAGCTGCTGCCTGCCCAGCCAAACACAACGTTTGCCTTCCCCTCACACTGCAGCTCTGCTGGCTTGGCTCCCTTCCCCTTCCACCACAGCTCCCAAATCCCTTCCAAAGGGCTGCAACCCAACCAGCTCCTGCTCTGGCATTTACACAGGTGGCTTCTCCTTCAGGAGTTTTACACATTGCACTTAGTCCACCTTCATATTTCTTCTATTTCTCCAGTTTAGCAATGTTGTAGATACATATTATAATACTGGCTTTTTGCAAATATTAAAATGGATTTTATATGTGTGATGCTAAAGTAACTTTGCTATGAAGATATAGTTTGTATTTCTGCTGTTAATTAAGCTGAGATATAGTAGTGAAATATGCTGATATAAGTGTGCATGTGCTAAAATGCCTTCTTGGATAGGATAACATCCAGTGAACACAGGATGAGGACACTGCTACAGATCTGCCAGCTCTCAGCACTCACTGTCTAGGCAGTGTAGACCAAGGCCCAAACTGGAAGTGACAACAAAACCACAGCCAAGAAACACACGTGCTCTAAAAAGGCAGACCAAGGAGGGGCCATGTAAAATAGCTCCTGGAAAACGTGAACTGGTTTATGGATATGCATAAGGGTCTATGAACAGGCTGATGTAATTAAAAGGTATTTAAAGAGTATCCCCAAAGGTGACAGTGTGGGCCCTAGTCTTTGCTTTACTCTCTTTGTCTCCTGCTGTCCTTTATTAAACTGTTCACATTTTCACAGGACAGTGAGCGTGTTTTTCACAGCCAGATCATGTTGAGCTTGCCTCCCATCCCTCCCACCCAGTGCCCTCCAGCACCGCTGCTCCCATTCCCAGTTTGCTCCCAGAAGAGCCAGACCAGCCCTGAGCCTTTCCAGATACTCAGAGGTTCTGTTTTCCCTCCAGTGCTGCCTTTACAGAGTTTTGCTCAGTCCCCGTGTCTGTCCCTGCCATCACAATTTACAGCAGCTCCAGACCCGTCACCGTGTCCCCCACAGGGCCTGGCAGGCTGCTCTGACAGGAAAGGAGGTTGGTGGCACAGCATTTGGCCCTGACAAAACCATTTTAGCTCGCTATTTATCTCCTTGTTATCTCCCAGCTGCTTGCAAATACTTTATCTGCTGTTAAGCAGATTGATGTCGAAATCCTCACACTCATTTTTTGCTTCCTTCCCAGTTTTTTAGGGTCTCTGACTCCTCAGCCTGACCCGGGCTGAGCAACTTCCTCAGAGCTTGAGGAACTGACAGGAGAAATCCTAAAACATCTCATTTATCCAAGCATTCCCTAACAGTTTTTTCTCATTCTAGACTGAGATTGCAGCCCTGATGTCTTTGCATTCCTGGTGTCTGCTGGGTTTTTCAGGGCAGGGTCAAAAGCAGTGCAAAAAAAGAGCAGTAAGGATTTCAGCCTTTGCTTTCCTCTCCAGAACATTTCCTGTGCCCCAGTCACAAGTCAGCATTTTCTGCTGGCTTTCTCTTCTCCTGCTCCCCTCATTATCGCTTGGAGCTCCAATCCCGTTCTGTGCCTCAGCTTTCCTGACTTTGTTGCTGTGTCTACCCTAAACTTTGCACTGATCTCTCTTTCAAATACCTTCCTCTCCTATCCAGGGCCTCTCTCTCTCTTTTATTCACACCCAGCATTCCCAAAGCAAAAGTATAATAATGTTCTCCAAAAGTAACTACAGAGTCCCTTTAATACTTTGTCTCTTCAGATTTGCTTCCCATGAGATATGAATTTTAGTCTAACAAATCACACTATTTTTATATCATCCCTATTTCCTAAAAAATTTGAACTCCATCATTCAAAATTGCTCATTAAAATACTTCCCAAAGTCACAATAGCAAATTTACGAGCACTTTGTCATTTTATAATTGAGAAAAGAGCATTTCAACCCCACACTGGGCAATTTCAAGAAACGCCACAAAATGCATTTCTTTTATGAAGGTGACAAGTTTTGAAATAATTACCACCTCCAAAAGCAAAGTGACAATGATTTCTTCCTGTCACCATCCCACTCCCCAGATCCACCAGGCTGGGCACTGGGAATGGCAGGAGGCTTCTGCAGGATTGGGAAGGACGTGGGCAGGAGGCAGTGGCTGAGGATTTGGCCTCAGGAATAAGGATTCATAAGGCACACCTAGATAGGTCCCACACTCCTTTAAATAAAGAAAGAAATAAAAATGCTTTAATCTTGGAATTTTGGTAAAAGAGGCATGTGGAAGAGCAGAGCCCCAGCTTTTATTCCCAGACCTGTTATGGGGGTTTTTTTGGGAGCTCATACAAGATTTAATTTGCACTCCTCTACAAAAGGAAAAAAATAATACATAACCCACAGCAAGAAGCCACAGTGAAAAAAATCAAAATTGTTTGTAAACAGTGCTGAGCATCCTTGATCAAAACTACTGTTAAAAAAATCTGGATACTTCTGGATACTATCAGCAGAAAAATAAAAACTGAGTGCTCAGTATTTCTTTTCGATGGAACATTGAGAAGATTTGCTTTTTTCTGATGCCTGCCAAGCTGCAATAAGAACCATATTTTCTGCATGAAATTTAACACCCAGAAGAAACTGTAAAGGACCAGAGGGTCTCCTGTCCCCCTACACTTATTACTGCTGTGAGCTCCATGAGCATATGGAAAGAACACTCTCTGGGTTGCCTGGAGATGATGTAAATACAGATAAGTGCATTCATCTGTTGAAAAATGAGTAAAAAGAAAAGAAAACCCCCAGATCTTATTAAATAAGTTATCACAAAAATATGAAAGTACATCTTTGCAGTGCATCAGTCCAGGCACATCATTTTTTACATGTTTTATATGTTTTGGGTTTATGTGCCTTTTCCTTTAGCTGCACTTCATGTTTCTCAACAACCTAATATTTCTGACACACAAAATTTATTTTCTTACTTCCCAATGGTACTTCCCACTCTGATCCAACACATATCAATGGCCTAAGCTACATATTATCAGCCTCGAGAACATCATTCCAGAAACAACACCAAAGGATGACAGGTGGCCAAAACCTGCTTTTTATCCTTTTTCTGCTTTCCATCACCCAGCTCTTCCCACTCCAGCTCGCCCTAATCCAGGCAAAGCGAGTGCAAATATTAAGTCTAATACAGAAATTGTGCTTGTTTCTCCATGAGCACTCCTCTTCCATCCCTGGATCCCTGAGAAAAAGCAGCTGCTGCAGCCCAGAGCAGGGGAAATCCAAACAGATTACACTCAAGTGCTGCTTTATGGGAGATTTAGGAGAGACCGCAGTAATCCCAAATCTGATCCCCTGCATGACACACGCCACAATTCCCTGTATCCAGTGGTTCTGCACACATCCCACTGCTGCTGTGAGCACATTGTTCCCAAGTCAGGCCTGGTTTAAAGGCTCCCAAGTGATGAAGAGCCTCCCACATCATCTGACCCTTTGTTTTCCACAAATAGCTCCTTTCACAAAGTGAAAAACTCGCAGAAGAAAATGAAGTTGGCTCCCTTGAGTTCAAGCTGGAGATTTAAGAGTTTGTCCCCGCTGAAAGGCACACTGAAATGGAGAACTCCAGGAGCAAAGCTGGGCAGCAGGAATGGGGCAGCAGAAGGTCCATGTGGGGAAAGGGCCTCTCCTGAAGCACCAACAGGCACAGAGCCTGTGCCAGACACCCAAAATAAATGATGTGTCTTCACAGCCAGCCAGCCTGATTCATTTCTGCTGACTGAAGTCAGGGTATTTAAAACAAACTCTGAACAAAAATACCTTTTCTGTTTACAAGGCTTTGCTCTCCTAATGGTTGTCTCTGAAGGTGGCATTTTCCAGCCAGCTCAGCCTCTGGATGCTGTGAGGGATCCTTTGGGAATGCACCTGGGTGCCTTCAGGACTTACAGTCGTGTCACTGTCACTCTCAGAGCCCCAACCCTTGGCACCCATCCTTGCACAGGGGCTGTGCCATGGATCCCAAGGAAGATAACTGCACAGGGAATGGCTTTGTACCCAATTCCAGGATTAGCCCTCAGCCTTCATTCTGGGCTGCTTTAGTGGAAAACTACACAGCAAGATTAAATCTGCAGCAAAACCAGGAGTAGTCCAGCCCAAGAGAAGGTAAGGAAAGACAAAAGCTGTTCTCATCCCAGAGAACATCCTGTCACCCCCTCTTCCCTGATCTCCCTGTCTGCCTTCATAAAGTTCAATCAAAAATTATATTTTGTTATAGCCCAGTCATAAAAGTTTGGATGAAACCAAAAGAAATCTCCACTGGGCTGTAGCCTGTTAATGATACCGAGCTCTCCCCTGGCTCCCTGCCAGAGAGTGAACAGTGCCAACATTTGCAGACTTCCAACAGGAAATTAAATAACTGCCCTGTTGGAAATATAAACCCATTTACAGTGGTCAGGCTTGCATTTTCCAAAACAACGATACAGTTTGTGCACGTAAAGCTCGAGGAAAATTTGTCAGAAGATTCAGCCAAGCGAACATGAAACAAAGCCTTGTGGAAAGGTGTTTTACACAGGTCTCCAAATTAGAGCTTTGTCAGGTGTATTTCCTGCCCTGAGGCTTCTGGAGGAACAATTCTGGGCCCTTCAGTGCACACACACACCCCCCATGGCTGAAGGTTAACAGAGCTCCTGCTTGTTTTATCATTTTCTATATTCTTTCATTTACATCTCAAGAATTGTTTTGGGGAGCATATATAAAGTGCTGCTGCAGGTCTGGGAGAGTCTGGGCTTGATTTTTAACCTGTTTGGTGACTTTTGGTCAAATCTCTGCTCCAGGCTATCCTTCCTCCTCTCACACAGAATCACGGAATCCTGGAATGGTTTGTGTTGGGAGGAACCTTAAAGCTCATGCTGTTTCCAGCCTGCCACCTTGCACTGTCCCAGGTGCTCCAGCCCCAGTGTCCAGCCTGGCCTTGGGCACTGCCAGGGATCCAGGGGCAGCCACAGCTGCTCTGGGCACCTGTGCCAGGGCCTGCCCACCCTCCCAGCCAAGAATTTATTCCTAATATCCAACCCAAACCTCCTGTCTTTCTGTTTGAAGCCATTTCCCCTTGCCCTGTCACTAAATGTCCCTGTAGAAAGTTCCTCTCCATCTCTCTTGAATGTGTGTTGAAGGGAGAGGCAAACTCCTGTTTTAGTCACTGGAGTTTCAGCACTGCCATCACCACCACTGAGATCTACGCTGTGGAAATTCCAGAGAAAGGAGTTTCCAGCTCCTTCCCAGCAGTTTGAACAGCCTGGACTGTGCCATAAACCTTGTCCAGGCCACAGGTACAACACACAATAAATATTATATTCTGGAAGCATTACTGATTAGCAAATTTGACTCTCATTTTCACTCCTCTTCATCATCCAACTGTTGAAACCTTTCCCTCTGCTACCTCCCCTTCACCTCCCTGCTGCTGACATTTAGTCAGAAATCACACAGACACACAATCCAGGAGCGAAAGAGGCAGATATTCAATATCTATATTTTCAATAACGGGAATGTTCAGCAGGAGGAGCAGCAGTAGAATTTCCACACTTAAAGGATTAGAAAACCATCCTTCACATTTTTGCCAATACTAAGATAGTGACGACTGCAGTGCTGTTCTCCAATTAATCCTTTGCACCCTGCATAAGTACAAACCAGCTGCACCTTTTCATTAATGAAACCTTCCCTGCATTCACTGTAAATAGTCTAAAGTTGCAGGTACAGAATGCCCCCCCACAGTGCTACCTTGTATTTTTGCACAGTGGGGCCTTTCATTCAAGGATCTGAACTTGCATTACACAGGTGGGTAAACATTATTATCCAGCTTCTGCTGGATTGTTGGAAGTCCATGGCAAACCTGCAGCAGAGTCATTCCCTGAAGGGCAGATTCCCCTGGAGCCAGCACTCAGCCCTCTGGGGTAAAGACAACTTGCAAAAGAAAGAGTTTGAGAGATCAACCCACTAAGTTCCTCCCACTAATCAAAGTCATATGGAAAGAATTGCTTGAAAAAATCCCATTTCCTTAAGAAACTCTTCTAAAATGGACGGAAGAGCCACAAGAAGAGATTATCTACGTTTGTATTTTCAAGCCTCACCTTGAGTTTTGTGTAAATGTACATAAAACTGAGAGTTGTGCATGTATTTAATGCCAGTGAATAGAAGGACATCTCTGCATCTGTTGGTTTTGCTCCTTCTCCTCCTGCCCTTCCACCACACAGGCTGGGTTGAGGCCCTTGGAAAACATGACCAGTGACAGCACTGCCCTGGCATGCAGTGAGTGATCTGCATCTTTCAGATTCCCGTCCTGCAGAAGCCATGGGGCTTGGGAGCAGGAAAACAGGCGAGGAAAAAGCAGCACATTGCAGGGGCAGAGCCCTAGCAGCAGGGGCAGAGCCCTGAAAAGCCTCGGCGAGCTCTCGGATGCCCCAGGACACCAGTGAGCAGCAGTCAGGTCTCACTTGCAAGCCTCAGTCCTGGAATGGAAAACAACTCCAAGTGTCACTCACTTAGGCGCTGCTCCAGGAAGGCACTCAGGCGGGATGCAGCACTGAGCACAGACCGGGCCCGTTTAAATCTGCTCACTGTTTACAGTCCCGGCCCAGGGGTAAGTGCTCTGCTGGACTGGGGCCTCGAGCAGTGATTGTTATTGAACACTTTCTTTAAATTATCCTGCCAGTTCCTGGTGCCTCAGCAAACCTCATCTCTTTCCCATCCGCTGCATCCCCTGTTGTTCCTTGAACAAACACAGATGTCCCCAGTTTGAGCACTGAGATTCTGCCACCACAGCCATCCAGGAATCAGCAGATATTACATGCACGGGGCACTTTCTAATTTCAAAGATTTCCTCGAGACAAGAATAAATTAGCAATTCACTGGCAACAGAAGAAAAAAGGCAAAGGGAGCTGATAGGAAAGGGGAAATCAACAAAACAACATCCTCCATCCCTTCACAGTACAAAAGCCCACCCCAGTATAAGAGACCTGTGTTGTTCCACAGGGGAGCAAAGATAGAAGTAAGTTTTCGATAGAAACCACAACACCACCTTCCACTCTAAAGTTATCACAGAAAACCAATCAACCAATTTCAATAAATCAATAACCTCTTAAACAAACAAACAAACAAAAATTAAATAGTCTCAACAAACTAATAAGTGAACAGGCCCAGAGGAGGTAACAGCTGGAGGTGTTTTCCCTCCCCACAGCCACTGCCTGCGGAAGATCAGCGGGAGGAGTTCTCACTTCTTGCTGTGGCTGATAAAACACCAGACCCTGCCACAGGATCTGCCTGCTGGGAAGCACCAGAGACATCTGCAGCAGTGTCCTTTTCCCCAGAACAGCCTCCCTCCAGTCTCTCCTTGCTGTCCTTGTCACAGCCCCCAGCCTCAGGGATGTCCCATGGATGAGGCATCACCGCAGCAGAGGGCCAGAGAAGCACCAGCAGCTCTTTGGCCTCCTCCCCGTCTCTGCGCCACAAAGACACCAACAGACAGCAGAGGAATGTTTCCAGGAATCAAAGGGAACAACTTCTTTCAAAGCAGAGCTGAAGAAACTGCTTAAACAGACCTCAGAATAGTCAGCAGGGGATCCCTTTGGAAAAACAAGACTCCCAAGGACCGTGAAGAAGAAAAACCACACTGAAGAGCAGAGATTAGAAAAGAGGAAAGAAACAGCATGAGGAGGAAGGGGTATCATGTGCTCTGCTAACTGCACCTCTTAATTAAAAGAACACAAGTGTGGCTCAGTGAAACAATGTGCCTGCACATCCCTGCTCCCATTTATAAAAGGGATATATTCCCGTTCTTCCAAATGCTGAAGGGTTTCCATTCATCTGGCTGCAGCATGTTACTGAACTGCATTACAGCAAGTTAATCTCTAGAAAGGCTGGGCTGTTATTCATCTATTGAAACATAAGTAAGATATTATTGGTTTGGAAGCTGTCAAGACATTCTCTGTGTGCTGCAACAGGAGTCAGAACCAGACATTATTCAGCCCCTACCCCAAGGCTTCCATTGGACACTGGAAAAATCAAAGACCAGAAATCCTTTGGGCTGTTGACATTATTTCCTAAACAAAATCATCACCAGTGTAGTTCCCCTTCACATAAAACTAATTTTATTTGAGATATAAAGCTTCTAATATAAACAAAGTTTCTGAAAGAAAAAACAGGTCAATCATTGCAGCTGCCATGGCAAATAATATTGCAGATTTTTCATTTGTTAATACTCCTACAGGGTCTGGGCATGTGAACATCTGTAATCCTGCTTCCCACTACCTTCTCCGCTGAAAATTAAAGTGGTACAGATGGATATTTTATTTTTAATAACCCTAGTGAGTAAAAAAATGGAAAATAAGAAGAAAGCATTAAAAACTACATTGTTATTGGTGTGCCTGTGTTGTATTAGCCCAGACATGTCTGTGCTTGGAAACAAATTGATTGCATCTCTTGGTAAATCAGCCCCTCTGTGGAGAATGCACCAATCTCTCCCCAGATTAAAGAAGCAGCATCTGCTTATAAACACAAACCAACTGAGGAGCTGGCACTGCTGCAGGACTTCATGGCTTGTGTTTCTCTGCTCTTCATCATGTGCATGTAAGGCTGAGCTACAGCACATCTCCAACACCACATCAGGGCTTCAGGTAAACCTCTAACTGCTCCATCTGCTCAAAAAATGCATTTAAAGTGAGTTTTTAAAAAAGAAAATGCATGCAAAGTATGTGATGGAGCATTTATCATGGACTCTGTAACAATTCATTACCAGCACTGGGTACAGGATGCATTTATTCTGAATTTACTTGAGTGTAAGGAGGAACAGGTTTGGTCAAAATATCCTCCTGTGGCTTTAAAGATGCAATTAAGCAAAGCACATTCCCCAAATGAAAGAGATGCTAGTAGAAAACATGGAAGCAGTTATTGGCTGACACAAGAATCCAGTGAAACCCAAACAACCCCCAGGACCTTGAACTGCCAGCAGGAATGATCCAGCAGAGCGGCTCAAAGGCACAGTCCCGAGTGGGCTCTGCTCCTCCCAAGGAATGGGAGTGAAAAAGCAGCTGCCCTGTGGGATGTGCCTTCCAGCCCCCAGCATTTCTGAGCCAGCCTTTTACCAAAGCCCAAAATTCAGGGCACAACGTTTCCCCTCCAAAGCTCCACCAGCTCGGTGCCACAGAGGGCAAATTTAACAAAAAAACCCCAAATATTCCACCCTAGCAAGCAGGCACTAGAAGTGAATTTAGAAATATTTAGTGCTTGTGCTCTCCAGAGGTGATCCTCCTGCATCTTCAGACATTCCAGCATCCAGAAATGAGCTGGAAAGCCCAGAAATAACTTGGATTAAAACAGGCCCAGGGCAGAAAGTGTTGGTGCAGGCCAGACGAGGGCTGCCAGACCCTCCCCTGCCAGGTGCACCCCTTTTCCAGCACATTTTCACCTGGGCTGGTGGCCAAAATAAACCACCCAAGTCCCAAATCCCAAACATCAAAGATGAATGAGCACAAAGTATCTGAAATGTTTCCTAGTTTGGCTCAAACTGGGGAATTCTGCACAACTCAGAACGGATCAAGCTCTGTGCAACAGGAAAGAGACACTTGAAGCTGCCTCCCCTTTCACTTCATCTGAGCAAATGTTTGATAAATTCAGGCAAAACGGAAAAATCCTGAAGATTATAAAATCCTTTCTCTACATATACAAAAACCACTCGTTTCATAACTCCATGCAGTGATGAGAAAAGTAATAAAAGCCAAAAAAGCCACATAAGAGACTGAAAGAGGAGTTGCTTCCCAGTCAAAATTTCAAAACACAGCATTAAACATTTCCTTTTTTATCTTTATATTCCTCCAAAATGTGAAAAGTTCTTGCTCACAGAACTATTGCTTTCCTTGAACTGCACAAGAAATTATTAAATATAAGTTCCAAGAACAAATACTGTCTCAAATTGCAACAGCTTTCACCAAGTACTGCAAATGTTTTCCTGACACACAAATGGAGTTAAAATTTGGAAATTATTTCAAGTCCCACGTTCAGCCTGAGAAATATTCCTCACAGAAACAGTGTATTTTCATTAGGATTTAACTGAATTCTATATTATTTATTAGTAGCCAAATGAGATGTCTTTTGTGCACATTTTTGGAGGAAAAATTGGGACATTATCGTTAGGGTTGCTAGAGAGCATGAGAACATATATGGAACAAAAAGTGCAACCATTTGCATTTGGCTGCTCATTTGAACCCCATGAATATTTTTGGATAATATTTTGTTTGGAGAAACCCAATCCCCCCCTGAGCAGCGTTTTTCCTGTCTGCAAAGCCCTGGTTTGTCCTTCCCTGGGCCAGCGCTGGAAGTGACACTCATCTTTCAGCCCTGCAACGAGCCAGCCCCACATCACAGCCAGATCAAAACCATCCCTGCTCCCCTGGCATTCGGAGCAGGAAGCAAAGGGAGCGCTGCATCCTGCTTCAGACTAAATCCCAAGGATTCGAGTTTCACACCTTCTGCAGAGGGCATTGCCCAGCTCTGGGAAGGGGCAAAGCACAGCCCCAGGACAAAAAACCATCCCAGTGGTACCAGTGTCCATTTGGATACCAGAGATGCTGGGAACACTCAGGAGTTGTAGCAGTACAAAACATTTCTCCCATTTCTTTAAGCACCCCGTGTACTTTGGGTCCAACAAAGTCCCCGAGAGGAACTGCACTTCTCTGTTTTGCAGGATAAAATATTCCAGGACACTCGACATTTGATGTGTGTCTGGAAACAAAGCAGCAAAAGCCTTTTCTAGAGGGAAAAAAAAGGGGATTTCAGTCTAAAAATAAGGAAACGATGTAAAAATAAATTTTCAGTGTACTTTGTTTGTGCACTGGTGACAAGTACCATCATTAGCAGGACTGAGTTCATTCTTTGGAGTTCTTTTAAAGCAGTAATATCCCACACCAGGGGTGGGCACATCGTGACTTTCACGTGGAAAGTCTGTCTTCCTTTACACAGGAAATGTTTCAGCTGGCTGAAAGCAACTGCCCACTGAAGTTACTAAAAGATTCATTACATGCATCCTCTGAAGGATTCTGGCAGAAAATCTGCCAGGCTCTGCTGCTCAGATTGACTGTGTTAATCAGCACTGCTGAGTGACTGAGCCATAACCATGGTCTTTAGGATCTTGTAGGATCTTTAAGACAGCAAAGCAAGTAGAGATCAAAAACTATTTCCCTGCTGCACCTCAGTCACCTTCAGTGTAATCCCCCACATCTCTGGTGTCAGTAATTCCCAGTAAGAACAGAGCAACAAACAGCAGGATAAAATCAAGCCTTGATACCTGATGAAATGAAAGCTAAATTAGCACAATAATCCTTCAAGAACATAAGTGCCTTCTCAAGGAGCCTGACACCAGCTTATACAGGAAGGGCAGAAAAAAGCCTATAAAATTCACTTCAGTGGGATAAGGCAACAAAAGCTGAAGAAAGTTGAGCCTCCTATAACCACACATCCATCCCTTGCAACATTTCAAATGATTTTACAGTTCTCCTGACAGATCTGTACATAGACACCTCTCAGCAAATTACATGGAATATACACACACCTAATCCCTCCTTGCACTGCTGAGACAGAATTCTTGCCCTCGGGCCTCGTCAGTTATTACAATTAGTCCAGGTGAAGTTACCCTTGATAATCTCAGGAGATAATAACTGGCAGCAGGAATGGGATAACAGAACATCCGACAATTACAGGGTTTGGGTAGGGGATTTCTGTAGAGCTGACAACAAAATAAACAACACCTGATGTACAGACCTGTGCAGCAGCCTGAACTCTGATTTCCCCAAAGCAGAGGCAGTGCCAGCATTGCTGTCCCTGCTGTGACCCTGCTGGATGGGCTGTGGTGCCTGGGGTCACAGCTTCACTCATTTACTGACAGAGAAAACTCCAGTCAAGACTTTGCTGCTGCATTCTGTCAAAACTTTCTGAAAAAGGGGATTGCTCTTAGAGCTAACCATGGATTTTTAAAGTTGGATGTACCAGAGGTACTCCACAATAAACATGAGACCAAAAACTTCAGCCTGTGCTTCAGAGCTCCAAGCCCAGAGCCTTCAGAATGCCCTTGGATGAGAGAACTGAACAGGACTGAGTCTTCTCTCTTGGATGAGGGAACCAAACACAACCCACAGACTCAACAGAGCAACCTTACATGTTCAGATTCCCAAAAATCCTTGTAAAGCTGCCCTGCTTACAGCAGTCACTTCCACCATGAGATACTGGTACCAAAGGCCTCATGGCAAGGAAAAGCTGCCATTTGCAGGTGGTCTCTCCTTCTTTATTGCATGAATTCCCTGCAAATTCACTGTCCCTGCTATCGACACCGAGATCACCTTTCTCTTTCCCCCAGCTCCAACTCTCAACTTCTGAAGTTTTCAAGACAGATCAAAGAAGCTCCCCAGAACCATTAGGACCTACAGAAATGTTGACAGCAGAGCCACAAGTGTGATCAGTGCCAAATGTGGCTCCCCAGTGAAACCAGTTCAGGAAGGAAGGAACGGCCCAGTTCACTCAGTGCCCAGCCTGATTTGTCTCACCCTGAAAAGCTCAACCAACCAAATATTGATCTTGACATTCCCTGGAGGTTTTCAGCCTGAAATGAGAGGGGCTGGTCACACAGCTCCTCCTATCAGGACCACATTTGCTGCTGGGAAAAGTAAGAGACAACAGATTTGAAGAGAAAATTGTCTAAATTCTGCACATAAAATACTCTCAAGTTTGTGAACATTTTACTGCTGATTAGGGATCAGAAATACTCACTAGGATTTTTAAAAAGATCAATCACAAACAGAAAATGCAAGAACGTAAATCACATCCTACAAATAGGCTCTCAAAAGGAAAAGGGCAAATCAGATATCATCTCTCCCTATAGAACACAAGAAAATCAGGTCAGTATTTTCTTTTAATCCCTGATGAAATATAATTTTGCTAATATGATTCTCCTACAGTGAGAGGATGCCTTTACAGCTTCTTCCCTTGTCTGGGCCTCTTTTTGGAGAATTTGTGTAGCAGAGGGGAGTGAAAAGAGCAAAAACCCTTTAAGGGTTTTGACCAGGGTGTCCCAAGGCCTTCCTAAAGCTCTTTGCTGTACTAAGAATGCAGTTTATACACAGGTAAAATGCTACTGTTCTTGATCTATCGAAGAACACATTTTTGTTTTCAACACAGAGCAACAAATCCTGCACAGAAAAGATAATGACAATATCCAGCTTATGGGAATGACCCAAAACTTGGGAGAAAAGGGGTTTGGAGTTCCAATGGTGCTCCACTGCTGCATCCACTAGAATGCATTCTGTTATCCCACAGCAGGTTTCAATTATTCATCTCTTAATCAACTTCAGATTGACTTATTTAAAAGGATGCAATTTTAACAATAAATCTCATGGACAGTGTTAATTAAAAGCTAAATCTTGCCCTGAGC
The DNA here is from genome assembly GCF_014805655.1 of Passer montanus. Lineage (NCBI taxonomy): Eukaryota > Metazoa > Chordata > Aves > Passeriformes > Passeridae > Passer > Passer montanus. The sequence continues at coordinate 10,916,225 of NW_024367149.1, read as the reverse complement.
TGGACGCCCAAAGTCTATGAGAATGTTCACAGCCCATTTATTTACTCCAGCATTGTGTCAGTTATTGAATTACAGTAAATTAAAAACACAGTGACAGAGCAATAGCTGAAATAAGCGAGCCTTGTTGCATCTCACTTACAAAGGTTGCCAGACTTGGGCTCTGTCAGGCTGCCAAGAAAAGTGAATGTAAAAGTCAGGGGCCCTCAGTTCAGAAACATCCATTCATGGTGAGCATGAAGCCTTGCAGCCTCAGAGATGCCAGCAGGCAGAAGCAAAGGTCCACCTCGAGCTCTTCCCTGGCCTCCTGAAAGCATTTAATGATATAAATCCATCTTCCTGACAATCAGCTGGGAATTAAATGACCTCTTGTCACTGTAGGTGAAACTCACTGAAAGCAGAGCTCAACGTGGTGCTCTCTCCACTCAGCACGTTCTGGAGAAAAAGAGATGTCTCCATCGTGCTACAGATTTTCATTAAATTCACAGAGAGATAATGTGTTTTGTAAAGAAAAATCCAAACATATGGAATGAATAATTAACATACACAAAAAAGAATTTGAAATGAAAACGGGCAGAATGCTTGTTACTTATACAGCACATCAAGCACTTCAGAGTAAACAAAACAATTAAAAAGACACTTCCTTTCATTGGAAGCCAAGTTCATTTTGGAGAAGAGATGCTCACCCATGATAACTGACCCCTTACAGGAAAAACTGGGAGAGGCAAGAGCTGCTGAAAATACAATGCACACTGCACAGGGCTCAGATATGCCTTTACTCCCCAGGTGAGATATTCCCTGTACAACAAGGATGAAAATGAGGAGCAAGGGTGGCAGAGGCTTTGCAAAGAGGACCTCACTTGAAGGAAACCAGGTCTAGTCTTAGTCCTAGCACTATTTGATTTTTTTATTGTCTGCCCAAGCTTGTGTCTTCTAGAGTCCTCTGTGTGCTCACAGTCACACTCATCTTTGAGGACAGAATGCCTGAAGCTGAATTCAGAGAGAGAACAAACCCCCTCTACACCTTAAATGTTCCACAGGAGTGGATGTCAACATGATAAGAGCTAAAGGCCCTCAGGAATTTTGAAATGAAGGCCACCCAGATCCCAATCCCTCCTTGTCCAGCAGAGGTTCCTGCCCTGCAGGAGCAGCCATGGTTTTGAAATGAAGGCCACCCAGATCCCAATCCCTCCTTGTCCAGCACACGTTCCTGCTCCATGTTCTATATGGATCACAGCATGGACAGCCTCAGGCAGCTCATTACATTTACACCCTCCATCCTTTAAAGCTCAGCTTAGCATCTTCAGGGAGGATTGGGCCACCAGAAGACAGCCTCAGGCAGCTCATTACATTTACACCCTCCATCCTTTAAAGCTCAGCTCAGCATCTTGAGCAGCTCTGCAGAGGAGTGTTCACACTGTGGCTGTGGAAGTGCACGTCCTTCCAGAGCCAGCCTCAAGTTCCCAGGGTAGGAAAAGCATCCCCTGCTCCACTCCCAGTCTCTGGAGGGAATGTGTGAGGAGGTTACAAAGCGTTTTTCCCTGGCTTATCTCTGATCTCTCCATTTCCCATGGCCTGCTGCTGCTCCAGCTCCCAGCTCCACCATTCCAGCTCCTTCCTGGATCTGCCTGGAGCAGATGTTCAGGGCTGTGCTGCAGACAGACAGAGCATCTGGGAACAGGACAGGGGGACAGCCCTGGGAGGGAAGGAGCAGAAGGTCACAGGAAGCCCTTGTGCCATATCAGTTTCAGCACATGACCTGAGCAGCTTGAAAAAAAGCTTTTAATAAAATGCAGGCTTCCCCCAGAGCCTGCACAAACTTTTCTCAAGAACTCACCCAGTTATGAAACTTTCCCAGTGCATATTGGGATGGCAAAGTCCTAACTTAAAGCTAGTCCCAAATATCTGAGAGTGAGTGAAAGCACATCTCTGCACAGCCCAGAGCATCAGCAGGGCTTATGGAAATCATGGGACGTCTGCACAAAGTTCCCAGCACTTCTGCTCCTGCTCCTGGGGACAGCGGCTGCCTGCACATACAGAGACTTGCCTTATTTGTTATTTTTTTTAGCTTTCCCTGACACAAGAAGCAGACAGATTTTCTTCGCCTTCAATATTCCCAGGGCACGATAAATACACCCAGGATTCCTGTCTCCAATGTGACATCATGGAATCACAGAATCCTGAGCTGGAAGGGACCCCAAAGGATCATGGAGTCCAGCTGTGCCCTGCACAGACACCCCAACAAGCCCACCCTGTCCCTGAGAGTGTTGTCCAAATGCTCCTGGAGCTCTGGCAGCCTTGGGGCTGTGCCCATTCCCTGGGGAGCCTGTGGAGTGCCTAAATACCCTCTGGGGGAAGAACCTTTTCCTGACACCCAGCCTAAACCTCCCCTGAGTCAGCCTCAGCCACTTCCCAGAGTCACTGGTAACAAGAGCAAAGAGATCAGAGGATCTCAGCAGGGTTAAGCCAGGCCTGGCCAGCACCCCCAAACTGGCATGTTCCAGCCAGCAGGGACACAGCAGCACCATGATCCAGGACATGTCCTGCAGGACCGTTCTGTGCTGTCCTTTACCCTCTCTGATCAACCAGACCCCACAGAGCTCTCCAGAGGGGTTTGTTAGGATATCAAGCCCAAACGCCCCACGGAACTCAGTGAAGCAGCACAGCAGCCTCCACCCGAGCTGTCTCCTGCTGCTGCCCTGGGTGGGAGCTGCAGGGAGTGATTTGTTGGGAGCCAGCAGAGAAAGGGCAGCTCTGCACACACAGCCCTGGCCCCACAGCCCACTGATCCCCGTCAGGCCCTGCTCCGTGGCACTGCTGTGCCTTCTGCTCCCCTTGGTGACCACTCTGCACCATTTGTTCAGGAATCCTACCTGACAACCATCCTCCAAACCTGTGTCCATCCCACCAACACAATCCATGGGATTCTTTCCACGAGCACTTCCTTTCATCTACTGCCCTGCAGATTTACTTGGAAACAGTGGCACTGCAGAGTCTCCACTTCAGGAGGAGATCCTGGAAAGCAATCTTCCTCACGCCGGGATGCTGGCATGGAAGCAGGCTGAGGTTATTGCTTTCCTCACTAAAGGGTTCCTTTCTCAAGCTACTTCTTTTCCCCAAGCTGCCTGACTTTGGCAGAGCACCATTTTCAATATTGCACTGCATCAGAGTCCAAATATAGGCAAGTTCTTTTATTTTACATTATATTCCCTGGTGGACTTCAAAGAATTTTAGTATTAAATAATAGTAATATTTAGAGCTTTATCATCACATCACACACTAGTGATATGTATTTAAGTTGAAATTATTCAGTTTTTCCACCTTGGCAAACTTCATAGTGTAGCCCCCCCAGCTATCCTGTCGTTCCAGCCCAATTAAATGACATTAAACATGTCCAAGCCTCTCACATGCCACACTCCTGGCACGGACAGCAGTGACTCTGCTTGTAAATAGACAGGAAAAAAAAACAAACCAAAACACAAAAAAACCCCAAACCACAAAAACTGTAACTTCCTCTGCAGCACCTGACCAAATGAAACTTTACACCAAATGTAGAATTTCAGGAATTTTAAAGCACTTCATTATAAAGGATGTGAAACTGCAATCACCACCCCCACAGAAGCATCCTTCAGCTAACACCAGTATTTTGTTGTCATTTACAAAGAATCATTGACAACTCCTCTCATTTATTCATTTCACTGCTGTTCCATTTATAAATGTGCAGATTCGTTGACTTTCAATATGTCCTTGATTACAATGAAAAAGAAACAAGAAAATCCCTGCAAAGTCACTTCATTATTCAACAGTTTGGGGCTGGGGCAAACCCAGAATTTCTTTGAGCTCAGCTTTAGGGAGCTGATTTCAAGACACAGCACGGGGTTTGCTGATTTTTAGAAGCAGGAACCTGGATCACAGAGAGCATCTCAGCAGCAAAATAACTGCATTTGCTACTGGTTTAAGTCGCTGGATCCGGAGGAGAGTGCCAAAAAGCAGGCTGGGATGGGTGTCACAGCTGCACCTCTGCCCGAGTGAGCTCTCCAGCTGTGCCAGGAGGGATTTCCCCTGGCAGAGCAGTGCCCATCACAGGGATACCCGCCCAGGGTGAGAGCACACCCACAAAACATCTCAGACAAGCAATTCCCGACAGCTGCTTCTGGAGAGACAGCATTTCACACAGCAACACCGAGCTTGCGCTTGAGGATGGCTGAGGGGTTTTGTTTTTCAGGGTCTAGGGAAGGAAAGGTTTACACTTTTTCTTTTGTCTGAGCTAACTTTCTACGTGTTTCTGGCTTGCAAGAAGATCGCTGTGTGCAAAGCAGCTGCATTTAGTTAGAGATTTTTAAAAGAGTTTTCAGCTCCGAGGTGCTCTTTGGAGTCCCAGCAGACTGCTGGATTTCTACATCTGTTTCTAAAGAGCAGGATCCAGTGTCACACCTCAGGGAAACTCTTTTTTCCCCCTCTCTTTGCCCGCTTAAATCCATACACAAGCTTTCAAATACTCCCCTGCCTAACTCTCATTTGCAACACTTTAAATCCCTGCGAGGACGTAATTAACACAGCAGTTTCAGTAGAAGTTAATTATGGAAACAAAGAAACGATGTGCTGAAGATAATTTGCTGCTACTTCAAGCCACTTTTGTCAAGAAATAGAAGGCTACAACCTCAAACAGTGACATCTACCCTCATCCTCTTAGAGGCTTAAGGCAACAAAAGCATTTTGTTTGTTTTTCAACTCATTCCTGGATAGCGGCAGAAGCAGCAGCCTGTGACGCAGGGATGAAACAATTAACCACAGGGACTAATCAAGAGCTGTGGAACTTTATCTCACAACTTTCAAGGAAATCAGCAGCACCCCTACAATCTAAAACGCAGCCTGGAGATCTGTGGGTTTACTCCAAGCTTTTAAAACGTTTTTCTATTACTCACACTTCTTTCATTGTGACTCCTCACAAAGTTCCATGGTCTGCAAGAACAATAATCGAGCTGAACTGGGAATATCCAGAGCCACATGCTGCAGAAAATATCCAAGCTGGAGAGGTGCTGCCCCTTAAATTGACATTAACTTTGTGCTTTTCTTTGGAACGCTGGGGCCAGCCCGTGAGCACCCTAAAGGCAGCGAATGGACCAAGCTTTTGGGGTTGTTTGGCTCCCTACAAGGAAAGGTCACGGACAAAAAGGCAGCAGCAGGAGACAGTGGTCCACATTCTCTTTCTGAACACGTCAGGGTTAAAGGCTAGGGACTGAAGATTCCATCTGGGCTGGGTTTCTGATAGAGCAAATTCTATTTACCAAACCACCACAGTCACCTTAAAGAAACCTGTAAAACTTTTTAGAACAGGCTTCTTCTTTGGTTTGTTTTTTTTTTTAATTGGTGTTGGATGTTCAGGTTGCCTTATTCTTCCACAAAACCTAGTATGTGGTTGAACATGTGATAGATGTCTATCTATAAAAATAAATAAATCACTTGATCTGCCCATGAATCCACGCTGTAGGCATTTGCCAATATTATTCAAAATACAGGAAATACTTCACAGTGGAAAGTGACTGTACATAATCACAGACCACAGTCCAGGCTGGAAGGGAGCTGGAAGGATCACCTGGTCCAGCCTTTTGTGGGAAAGGGAGCCTGGCTGAGATTACCCAGCCTCATCTTGGAAACCTCCAGCCACGAGGCTTCCACCACATCCCTGGGCTGGTAATTCCAGTGAATTGTTGTTCTCACTATAAAAAAAATGCTTTGTTATACTGAGCTGAAACCCCTCTTGGTGTAACTTGTACTACATGACCTGTACTGTAATGACTACATTAATATATAATGACATGACTAATAATGACAATATTAATATATTCACATAAAGGTGGATTCATACTCTGATAGGCACTTCCCAGCAGAATGCACAGGAAATAAGGAATGGTAAGTTTCAGACCCAATGTGATCAGTTGCTTTATGTTAATGGGGCTTTATTTTTCCCTTCCAGGCTCTTTGAAACATGCAAAAAAAAAAAAAAAAAGGCAAAACCAAAACAAACCATCTTGTATTGCCCTAAAGCTTTGAAACTATCTGCAAAACCAGGGGGGAAATAGCCTTTTTTGCCCCTTTAAAAAATACAGCTATTTGTTAAGCATAGACAGCACTCCCTGGAGACACCAGAAAACAATTTTTGAAAATTTTCCCATTGAGATGTCATGAAGAATTCCGACCCCGAGCTAGAACTCATCCAGCCATTGAATGTGCTCCACGAGACTCCAGGGACGTGGGGGAGTCATTCCAGCAGATCCACTGCCTCACACACAGCCGGGAACAGGGAACAGCATCCTCAGGGACAGCGGCACAAACCCAGGCTCGGGGACACCACAAGAGTTTTATCTGGTAGCTACAGGCACGTTTTGAAAGGCAGTTATCCCACAGTATCGACAATTTGGGTTCAATTTTGGCTTTTTCCATCAGCTTTTTCTCTTCAGCGTGCACTTTTCTCACTTCTTTAAATATTAAGTACAGGCATATTATCAAGCAGCTCTCGTCAGGGGTGGGTTGTGATTGAAGTACCCAGCACAAGCCGCTTTGGAGGAGCCGGAGCTCACGTACATCCAACTCCCTGAAATTCTCATGCAGGCGGCCAAACACTGCTCACTTTTTACTGACTTGGCCTGAAGAAATCAGTCTTTTTCCAATTCCAGCTATCCCAGCTCCAAGGTCCCTTTATGCCTGGGCTACGCTGTGTTTTACACATAACCCCCTCACAAAAAGGCTGGAGTCAGAGCCCTGATAGCGCGCAAGGATCGCGGGACAGATACCACTCGCTAAAAGCAAAACGGAGACGCTTTCTTTTGGTTGCAAACAAACAAACAGATAAATAAATAAACGTTTTTGAGGGATACAAGGGGGGAGGGATGGCGAAAGCCGCACTGAGAGCCGGATCCGAGGGCCAAGTCCCCAGCGCGACTCGGGGCACACCTCGGGCACCATCAATCACGGACCGCAAAGCGGGACCGCCTGGCAGTGCTTACGCTGGGAAGCCCCAACACTTGGAAAGAGCTTTTTTACCAAGCAATTCAACACACACCGGGTATAAAACCCCCAGCTGGCTAACGGGAGGCGGCGCGGGGGCAGCCGGGCTCCCCTGGGTGCCGGCCCGGCTGCCCCGTTCCCGGCCGGGACCGCCGTGTCCCCCTTACCTTGCGTGGCGTCCCCGGGCTCGGCGCGGCTCCCCGCTCGCAGCAGCAGCAGCAGCGGGAGCAGCAGCGGGAGGCTCCCGTCCGCGCCGCCCGGCTGCTGCATTCCTGAGCCGGCGCTGCTCCCGCATCCACCGCGGGGCCGCCGCTCNGCTGCCCGGCGCCGCAGCGCCCCCGCGCGGCCGCCCGCGCCGCCCGCCGCCGCCATTTTGTCCCCGCGCCCTCAGGAGCCCTCAGAGCTCTGAGGGCGGCGGTGCGGGGATGCCGCGTTCCCTTCCCCAGGGACAGTCCCTGCGGGATGCCGCGTTCCCTTCCCCAGGGACACTCCCTGCGGGGTGCCGCGTTCCCTTCCCAGGCTCGGTCCCTGCGGGATTGTCGCGTTCCCTTCCCCAGGCTCGGTCCCTGCGGGATGGTCGCGCTAGCCGGGGTAACGCTTTCCACAGAATCGCCTGCGGGATTCTCGAGTCCAGCCTGTGAGCACAGTCACAGAATGGAGTTGGAAGGGAGCGCTGCGGTGATGTGGTCCAGCCTGCCTTCTCCAGCACCCCGGAGCACTTGGCATGGCATTGTGTCCAGAGGGTTCTGGGATGTCTCTAGTGAGGGAGGCTCCACGCTCTTCTATGGATAATCCATTCCAGTGCATGGTCATCCACACTGGAAAGGTTTCCATCCCTTCCCCTTCCCAAGGGGCTGCCCTGTATCTTGTAACCTCGGTCCATGCAATTATTGCACTTGGAGGGGCACACTTTTCACAGAATCACACAGTTGTTGAGGTTGGAAAAGACCTCCAAGACCATCAAGTCCAACTGTGATCAATGCCCACCTAGTCAACCAGCCCAGACCCCAAACAAGCCTTTCTGTCTCTCTCTGGTGACTGGAAACCAAGATTTTGGGCAGGAGAGTTGGATTTCTTCCTGCCAATGCTGGATAACATTGGAGTCAGAGGACACTGACAAAGCTGGTTGAAGCTCCTAAGAGTGATAACTACTTTCCATCCAGGAGAATGATCATATTTCTGGGATGCTTAGATAAGGTTTAGGGTTTCAAAAGTCAGCAACTGTTTAATAAAAAGCTCATAAGCAGAGTGGAAACAAGGACAAGATTAAAGCAATTTCCTCCTCACTTCCTGCTAGATCAGATCCTTAGGCTTTCCTTCTGCCATATGAATCTTGTATTTCTTGTCAGACACTAGCAGAGTTTCAAGAGGAGGAGGAAACCCAGATAAACATCTGGCAGCGTGTTAGGGAAGGAGTTTGAGGACTGGAACCACCTTCTCCTCACAGATACAAACATGCACATGTACCTCCTCTCACCAGCCAGGAAAAGAACAAGAGATTACCCACCTTCTCGGGAAAACTGGCAATAAACAAACATGGATGAAATGGGCAAGGCGAGCCAAGCCTGGTGTGTTTCATGGTGTGACACATGGGAGGGACTTTCAGCTGCTGGTACCTGAGTGGAGTTTGTGCTGCTTTAGGTCCTTGGAGGTTCATGGTGGCAGGTCTGAGATCAGGCTGAGAATCAACAACAGCTCTGGGGCCATTCCTCAGGGCCATTCCAGCAACACAGGACATTCTGGGCACTGGGAGACGGCACAGGGACTGCCAGCAGGCTGTAAAGATGAGACAGGTCTGAGATGGAGCAGGGAGTGAGACAGGTCTGAGATGGAGCAGGGAATAGACAGGTCTGAGATGGAGCAGGGAATGGGACAGGTCTGAGATGGAGCAGGGAATGGGACAGGTCTGAGATGGAGCAGGGAATGGGACAGGTCTGAGGTCAGTCCCTGCGTCAGTCCATCCATAGCCCCGCACGGGGATGCTGCAGGGACAGACTGATGGGGCCAGGGCTGAGCTTAAAGAGAGCCCCAGGCAAGGTGGAGTGGGACTCGTTAAGAGCTCTGAGTGCCCTCAGGGGCCTGGCACTTGTCCTGGAGACAGGGAATACCGGGAATAGCGGAGCTGTGCTGCAGGAAGGCCAGGCCATGCAGCTGGGATTGCGGTGCTGCCGCGCCAGCCCAGGCTTGCGGGCCCTGCCCCTCTGAGGTGACATTTCAGGTTACTTCTGACTGATCTGACAGCGAGCTGACCACAAGAAAACCCCTCGTGTGTTTCCTTGTGTTCCCCCAGGCCAGCCCATTCCGTGAACCCTCTGGTGAGGGGAATGGGAGTGGTGTTGCCCCGGACCAGCAGCTGGGTCCCATTCCCCACAGCTGCCAGAGTGTTGGATCCAGCCAAGGTGAGGGGCACCCCTCTCCAGGGTCTCCTGAACCGCTGCTTTTGGCAGCAGCTGCTGCTACACCTCTTCAGCTGCAACACAGAAGTGTTTCCTTCACCTCTCTGGAGTAAGATGTCCATGAGATCCAGATTCCTCTGAGCTGGGCACATGGATAACCCACTAAAGACACAAACAAAGTCCATGGCAGATGCAGAAACTAAATGCAGATTCTCCAAGTTCTCTTTTAGCTTCGAAGTTTTAGCTCCATGCAGCGTGAGAGGATAAATCATTTATAATTAAAAAACAAACCACTTATTTTTAGCTGCAAATCTACCAAAGTGCATGCAATTAGCAGATATAAATCACTTCCTGGCTCGCAGGCTGCTCAGCACAGCACATAAATGAAAGTTAAAACATACGTTTGGGGAATACGTGGTACATCTGCTCTCAATCTGCAGCATTTGGAAATCAATACAAATATTCTCCCTGCTTTAACATGCTGCAGTCTGTCATCCCACAGTGGAAGGGCTAAAAATATATGAAACAAAGGAACTGGAGTGGACACAGCCCTAAAGAGCCCAAAACGGATAGCAGGGAGTGTCCACAGTGATCTGATGGCAAAAAGAATTCCAGGTAGGGGTGAGCCCTGCCTTGGGAGGACAAAGTGGAGTTTCTCCTCCGTGGTCTCAGGATGCTTGGGTGATGAAGTGCACACATAAAGCTTCAGAAGGTGACTCTGGGGGGAAGAATCAACCATTTGATACATGGCCACGTATTTTAAAACAACGACAGGCTTGTAGTCAATGTCTTTGTGGAATTAGCTCCCACAGGGAAAATGTATTATCCACAAAAATTTTTTTTCTTTTCTTTTTTTTTTTTTAATGAAAAGATAGCAAAGAAGCTGTCTGGGAATGATTTGTAAGTACAATAAACCTCACAAGAGGATGATAAGCAAAGCATTGTGAGAGAATCATGTCAGAAGTACAGCAAAATAAAAGAGAAACGTTACACATTTGTAGTTACTGACAATGTGTGTTCTTAAGTATCATGTCACATTAGAAAAGAGTCCTTGTTTTCCTTTCCAGCTTTCACTAATATTCCTATTAATCTATACCAGATTTTTTGATTCCACCATCTGAGGCCACATCAATCATCCTTTTCCCTCTTGAAATTCAACTGGAATTACACCAGAGTGTTCAGGCTTCCAGACTGGAACTTCCCTGGATTCCCAGAATCTGTGCATCCATGGAAAGACCTGGTGTAAATGTGATTTCACCACGGATTTTTACATTATAAGGTGGAAAAGCAACAGTTTCTGTTACAATTAAAGGTGGAATATTTAGACATAACTTATACTGAGTTCTTTAGGAAAGGAATTCTGTCTAACTCAGGTGAAATCATTGTCCACGTGGTACCAGCTTTGTTTTCCAGTGGAGTTTCAGGAGCAAGTACAGCATAAAAAATGTGTTTCTTTAAAAGGGACTGGAGATATGAGAATAAATATTTTTCTATTTATATTATTTTTTTCTACTTTATTCTATTCTTCTGTCCTGAAGGCAGCAGGTCAGGCCAGTGAGCAGGAGGTGCATTTGTGCCAGTCTGCAACAGCTCCATCTCCTCAGGTGGGATTTTTCTTTTGCTGTGAGAGGAAAGCAAAGGCTCAGCAGCCACAGGGAGCACTCTGGGGACAGGGGACAGGGGTGGCCCTGGGGAGTGGCACAGGGAGCATCAGGAGCTGCAGGTCAGCCCTGTTCAGATCATTTCATTCAGTCTGTGGTCTGGGAGCACTTTGAGAATTGGCAGAAAACTGCGGAGAAGATGAAAGGAAAAGCCTTGAAATAGACCACAATTCTTTCATGTGTGGATTACACTGGAATTTTATATATATAAATAAATATACATATATTTGTATCTCAGGAGGACTCTGTTCTTTACATCCCTGAATTGCATACTTCCATAACGTGAAGTGTCACCCTTCTGGGAAAAGGAGGGTGACAATGGGACACAAACACCAGCAACTATTTAATTACACATGCAAATATTGGCATGCTTTTGACACATGAGTTTTGTTGTTGTTGTGACTTTATTTTTTGAACTGGCACCCCAGCCTTTCGTGGCAGTTGACATCCATTGTGCTGGGCACTTTGGAATTGTTCATTTAAGGACATGGTGCAGTCAGTGGGAGAGGTGTGTGACAGCAACAATTCCAAACACTCACCCAGGCTGGGCACTCACACCTCAGGTGCTGAGCTTTGTGGTCATCCTTAAAAGAAACTATAATTATTTTATGTCATTCCCATTAGCTGCAGAAGGCAGCCAGGAAAAGAAGGACATGAATTTACAGCTCAGTTTGGACATGACCAAGTTGTCCTTTTGCAAAACACCTCAGGTAGTTTCAGGTGCAATTGCTCCATAGCTTCCAAGTTCCTCATGCAGTTTGTTTTATTCTTCCAAAAGGAACCAACCAACCCAACCCTCAAAAAATATGATTCAGACAGAAGGTTATTAGGGCAGTAGTTTGGAAAACTGAACCAATATTACACCCAACAGCCGTAATCCATCACTTCCCACCACTGGCAGGGAGCCCCAGCCCTTCCTGCCAGGAAGGACCACGGCATCTTCAGGATGAACAAGGAGATTTCATCACCTTCCTAAACATCCTCATCTTTGTGGCCAGGCACGTGAGGCAGTAAAACACTTCAATCGTCAGAGGAAGGAGAACATCACAATTTTAGCAGGAGAAAAAGGGATTCCAGGGCTGGTGGTTTGACAGGTTAATAAGAAGGCCCCTAGTCAGCCTTTACAATTTATTTGCTTGCATGTCTACGCAGGGATTTGGCATCTTAAGCAGGTTTTTACTCCAACAACATTTCAATTCACCTTTAAGACTCCCAATTAAGACAAACACTGGGGATCCAGGGGTGGAATTTGCATGGAAGTGAGCAGGGAGTTGGCAAAGCCCAGATAGCAGGGTTTAGGTATCAGCTTTATAGACTTGCATTGTCCTGTCTAACATCTCGCATTTTCCACTCATTTTGCATGTAAAACTTTTATTGCTATCAGCCTGAGTTTAGCACAGAGCTAACCCAGAGATGTGCCCCAACGTGAGCTGAGGTACCCCCTTCACTTGGAACAACTTGGCTGCACTAAATCTTTGTGGTGAATGTTTGGTTTAGTTCCCCCATAAACCTCGTCTGCAGGATTTATATATCTTGGCTCTCTTTCTTTTGACTCTGGTGGCTGAATTTGCGAGGGGTTTGAGTGACTGCAATCCCAGTGGCAGCAGCAGCAGGACTGCAGCACAGTGGGGATTTCTCCTTGTGTAAATGCAGGGTTTTGTCTGGCAGGAAGCTGAGGGCACCGACCTGCTGGGGTTTCAGTGAGATCCCGAGGGCTCAGCACCTCCAGGGAGAAATTCCAGCCCCAGGAGTGTCTGTGGTCCCTCTCTGTGGCCCTTTGTCCCAGCACACAATGCAGCTGCTTATCTCCATGTGAATCACAAACACTAAAATGTTTATTTTCCTGTCTTAGGAAAGCTCACTTCTATCTGCAACAAAGAATTATGTCAATTATGAGGATGATGAAGACATCTTCTCCCTCTAAAGCTCTGTGAAATTCAGCTTTCTCTCATGTGGGTGTGGGGGTTTTAAATAAAGTAGTATTTCAATATTGGCTTCAGTGGAATTCTTTAATTCTTTTCCTCTATTTAGAGTTGATTATTTTTTTAAATCCATTTCAATTCCAGTGAAAATGGCTCTGATCTGATAAAGGAGATGAAGTCACTGCACAGGCTTACTATTTTATTTCCATAAGGTTTGAAAATTTTGTTCCCTGCAGTGTTTTGGAGCCCAGGAGTATTCATCTGTTTTGTAAAAGGAAAATTCTACAAAACAACATTTGGTCACTGTTGTCTGAATTTCATTATTCTGTTCTCCAGACTAGCAGAGGGGAAAAGTGCAAGTTAGCTGGGTCACAGTCTGAAATGTGAGAGCAGTCAACTTTTTCTGAAGTTTATGGGAATGAAAGGAAATTTAATACTGTTCAAAAGAAAGATTTAAAGTTGCATCATGTGAAAACAATTGGTGAAGTTTAATCCCGAGGTCTTGGGTTGTTTGGTAACTTACATGACCATTTGTCAGCCTGCAAAAGATGAAGTTGGCTTTGCCTCTGTTAACAGTTGGCCTCTGTTTTGGGGTGGTTTTGCAGTGCCAGAGGAACAAACAGGAGTTGGAGGGGGTTTGTGAGCACTGCTCCTGCCATTCTTCTGCAGCCTTTCAGCCCTGCTGTTCTGCCCTCCTCGGGCTCTCCCACTGCTGGGGGAACACGTGCTGACAATCCTTTCATGGCAGAGGGGCTGCAGGGCCTGGCAGCTCCTCAAAAGCTCAATACATATCCATAATTTAACCTCTGCCTCTCAGCCTGCTCCAGCCCTCATTGTATGTGCAAGAAAAGCCATGGGATGTAAATGAACACTTCACGTTTTGTAATGTTTCCAGTGTATCATTTATGCTAAAAGATGTTGATTGAAACATTCTTTACATTTAGATCAGTTTCTGTGGAGCAAATTGAAGTGAAAAATCTACAGAGCTTTGAATGCATAAAAATTAAAGAATGTTTTTGAAGTTAAAAATCTACAGCTTCGAATGCTTAAAAACTAGACAACTTTTTTTTTGTCATGAAAAATCTACAGAGCTTTGAATGCATAAAAACTTGAGAACTTTTTCCAGAATGTCCCAGCACAAATTCCATCAAATAACTCTTAGTAAAGTCTCTTGCTGTGCAAGAAAATTCTCAGGAAATGTAGCCTGGGCCTCCCTGTATCATCTCCATCCTCCCTGGATTTGGCATCACTGCCTTCTGTGCTTGGCCACCACTCTACAGAGACTTAAAACAATGGGAATCATTATTAAAAGGGAAAAAATCGTGTTAAAACAAAGACAACTTGGTTTTGAAGGACATTTTAAATATTGTTTTGAGGGACCTGAGTCCCACAGGAGTAACTTTTAAGAAGATTTTTGGGGTGTGCATGGAGTCGTGGCTTGCAACTGGACAAGCTGAGGTTTAATCATTAAACTCAGGATGGAGCCTCTTTTCCTGTATTTCCCAATGCAATAAATTTATAAGTTGCCTTTACCAGCTCTGAAAATAGGGGTTGATGTGGTTTCTTTTTCACCTGATCATTCAGTAACTCCTCAGCCATCCGTGCTGGAGCTTGTGAAGTCTTGTGCTCCCACACAGAACTGCAGAAAAGAAATGAAATCTAGAGGGAAAAAATCCTGTGTATGGAGAGGGGGTAGCATGGAAAAGGGTGAAGGAGACCAAAAAGGAGGAAAAGCTGGAAACAAAGAAGGGAAAAGGGAGAGGAGAAGAAACTTGTGAATGTAAGATGAAAATCCATTGTGCAAGCACTGAGGTACAAACCATAGTGCACAATTGTGAGGAATTAGTGCACAGAGACAGGAATCTGCTGCATTTCCCTGGATGTAAAAAACAGTTCCTGGGAATTGGCTTTTACAAAGGGAATTGGCTTTTACAAAGGGAATTGGCTTTTACAAATTTGCTGTTTGGTTTTTACCAGAGGTATTTGCTGTTTACACCAGCCCAGTTGACATAGCAGAAGAAATCAGGAGGAGCTGAGGTGTGCTCTGTACCTCCTTCTACACCACAAACTTCACAGACACACCTGAGGACATTCATTACTTGGTGGCTTTTCAGTCCCTCTATCTGAAATTGAGAAATGCAGCTCAGCTGCTTTTTATAAGACATCTGTAGCAGTCACTTCAAAGCAGAACATACAAGAGCTGCTTAAAAATTGCCTGTGATTCCCTTGACAGAGAGCTCACCAGTGCAGCCAGGGAGCTGAAACCACAAATGTCTAATTTCACTTTTGCTGCTGTTTAATTTGAATTGATCTATCCCATATCTCTTTCTTTCTTTTTTTTTTTTAAATTTGAGAAAGCAGCAAAATAAAGTGTCTTACCTTGCTCATTCTGCCATAAATACCATCAGCAGTGAATGCCTGAGATGCTGCCAGGAGCTGCCCTGTTTCACCTGCTGCTGGGAGTGAGACACTAATTAACAGCTCTGCACATGTTGCACATTTTTGCTTGGCAATAAACTAAAAAATGAATTGCTTCATTTTACATTCAATTTCTCTACTCTCCACACAGCCTAAATATTATAGCAACAATTTAATCAGGAGGACACTGAAAGCTATAAACCAGTAAGTGTGGGGGCTCTGGCCTCTTGAAAGTGGGGGGAGTTCAGGTACTCCTGGAAAGGGCACTGAACTGGGCCAAATGCATTTTAGCATTCCAATAAAGTCCCAGTGAGCTATTTAAATTACACCTACATACTAATCAACTTCTCCAGCCTCATCTGCACATTACTGAGGCTGTCATTTTGCTTTGGAAAAGGCTGTGCTTCACCCTGAAAGTTGTAGGTATCAAACTAGGCAGGACCGTCATTTAAATCCATATTTATGTATTTTTTCCTCTGTCATCCAAGTGGTCAAACTCTCAAACAGCTGGAACTTTTTGCAAAGGGAGGAACACCTCTAAACTGCTGCTGAGTCACATTAAACCCCAGCACTGTTTAAAAATCCCATTATTTCCTTTTGTAGGAGCTGAGCAGCTGATTAATGCCCTCATAAAGCGTCTTCTTTGAGGCTGTCTGCAATTACAGAGCATTACAACACTTTTATCTTGGGGCTGTAGGATGGATTTGTAGTGTCTGTCTCTGCTTCCTTACCCTCTTTGCAGGCAGGTAACCCTGGAGGAGAAGGCAAAGCTGTGCTGCTGCAGGAACAGCCATCCCAGTGCTCCCTGCTGGAGCTGGTGGCTCCTGAGGGTGTCCCAGCCCTGCCACGGGAGGCTCATGGCACTGAGGGGCACACAGGACTGGCACTTCTGTGCCAGGAACAGAACACAGAAGCACAACACAAACTTCCTCAATGCTCTGCTTCCCTGCAGCTCCCCCCTCTCCCAGGAGTGCTGGGTAAACACAGGCTCACAAGGCTTGCTTGGCCTTTTATTCCTTCCAAAACTCACCTTTTCCCTTCCTTTGTGCTCTGGATGCCAGGAGGGACTGTGAGGATTCCCCAACATCAGGAGCTGTATCTGACAGTCACCCTGGGCAGCCAAACAGGCACCTGGAGGGAGCAGGGCATGGAAGGTCCTTCCAGGTGGCTTTCACAGAGCAGGGGAGGGAGCTGAATCGATCTGAGTTCATCCAAAGCCTTTCTAAGCCATGTCAGGATATCAAATACAGCCATGAAGTGCAGCCAAACTCCCCCAGTGTTCAATCCTGGCTGCTTCTAAAAAGGTCAAAATTATGGCAAATTAACTGTGCCACAGGCAGGATTTTTCACCAGCCTTTGCTTTGCTGCGATAAAAAGGACCTTAAAGCTCATCCAGTTCCATGGGCAGGGACACCTCCCACTGTCCCAGGCTGCTCCAAGTCCTGTCCAGCCTGGCTCGGGCACTGCCAGGGATCCAGGGGCAGCCACAGCTGCTCTGGGCACCTGTGCCAGGGCCTGCCCACCCTGCCAGGGAACAATTCCTGCCCAATCTCCCACCCATGGCTGCCCTCTGGCAGCCATTCCCTGTGTCCTGTCCCTCCATCCTTGTCCCCAGTCCCTCTGCAGCTCTCCTGGAGCCCCTCCAGGCCCTGCCAGGGGCTCTGAGCTCTCCCTGGATCCCTCTCCTCTCCAGGTGACCCCCCCAGCTCTCTGAGAGCAGCCCTGGGAGCATCTGCTCCCCATCATCTCTCAGAGCCATCCCAGCAGCTGCGGCCTTGGCTGCTCTCACCCGAGGAGCCTGGATGCATTTCAGACCTGGGCTGCTGCTCCTCACCAGGATTCCTCATCCCAATTAAAACTTCATTTGTTCCCTGCAGTCAAGCTGTGTGTGTGGAGCTGAGCGTTGGGCCCAGAGGAGAGTTCACAGAGCTGAGCTGCAGGTGGGTGCTGGGAGCAGCACTGACCTGGGAAGCCTCTTCCCAAAATGGGGAACAGGGCTCTTATCCCTGTGGATTCTGGCTCATAATCACAGCCTGTGAAAACAAAGGCAGCAAAACCAAATCCTTCTCTCTTTTATCCCTTCTACTGTGCATGTATTCCACCCCACTGCTCCCACCTCCGCCCCAGCACCACATCCTGATCCTGTGCCATTCTCACCACTCCTCCCTGACCTGGTCCTTCACCTGCACTCTTTGGCCCCAGCCTGGCCCTGCTTTTTTCTGGTCCCAGTTCAGCATTTCTGGGATCTTCCCAGATCTTCCTGCAGCTGGGAATGTGAGGGGATACTGAGGCAAGGGATGAGACAAGCTCTTCTGGTCCCACATCCCTGGTCCGTGTCTGAAAACTGAGGGAACAAATGGGATTGGATTTCATTTAATAATTATTTTAGTTCATCTGTTTTCTCTACCTGGGCCTGGGCACAGCTGTCAGCACTGTGATGGGAACATGACAAATAACACATTACTTTCAGCAGTACCTGGAAATTGTGCCCAAAACTCTACGTGCTGAAGATCTGGGGATCAGATTTTGGATTTATCACATGGAATTACCCCATCAATAACAGCACTTGCAGTGTTTTCCTGAACTATTTTGGGTGATCTCAGACCTGTGGTTTGTGCCAATATTTCTGCATGGGAGCCCATCCTTAGGGCAGCCTGTGCACTCCCCAAGGCTTCAGGAACACAGGAATTGGGACTGAATCCCAGGATTACTGATGAAGTCACAACAGAGTGAGGTGTGGCAAGATCCTGCCTCGTCTGGAGGTGGCCCAGAGACTCTTTACCAATGCTGCCATCTAGAGAGAGACACTCCATCTCCAGAGTGGAAAATCCTCCAGAAAACCAGGATTGCAGAGCTTTTGTGCCTTAAGAACAGGGGTTCAACCATCCCTCTTGTGCTGGGAGTCACCCTGGACACCGGGGGACCACCCTGGACACCAGTTCCTGCCAGGTCCTGGCCATGGCACCTCTGCTCGAGCAGCCAGGCTGGGACAAGGAATTCCTGAGCTCAGTTTGGGGCTGGGCTGAGCTCTGCTCTGGGCTGGGCTGTGGCTGCTCTTCCCAGGAAGCTCTTGGGATGTGTTTCCATCTCTGTGCAGTGCAGGCTGCGCCCAGAAATGAGATCCTGCCTTACGTAAAGGTTACAGCTGAGACATCTGGATCCCATTGGGCTCCTCTGGGACAGGAGTCCTGAGCTCTGGCCTGGAGAGAGGCAGAGAAAGAGCAGGAGTCATTTTTCATGCAAATCTCCATCTGCAGAGGGGCTGAGACTCTGCAAACCCCTCTGTGGCCACGGCTTTGGCAAAGGCAGCCTGTCAATGCTGCACAGACTGACCGTGCTCCCCCGTTCCTGCTCTGCCCCTGACCTGGAAGGGCTCCACCAGGACCCAGCCCAGGGCTGAAAGTGGATTTCCTGAGAAAATCAGGACTAACTGAACCTCAGGAGTGTCCCATAGGTGGAGCTGCACCAGCTATCCTGACCCACAGCCACTTTCCCTGCATGTGCTGGGCACTCAGGGGTGTGCTGGCACTGGGGCAGCTGCCAAGAGCTCATCCTGCCCAGTGAGGCAGCAGGGAAATCCACCCAGGCCTCCCCAAAGGGCTCTCTGGCCAGCAGCCACAGAACCACACAATCATTTAGGCTGGAAAAGCCCTCTCAGAGTCTGACTGTTCCCCAGCACTGCAAATCCCACCACTACACCACGTCCCCAAGTACCACATCCACGTGGCTTTGAAACCCCTCCAGGGATGGGGACTCCCCTGGGCAGCTGTGCCAGGGCTGGACAGCCCTTCTGGGGAAGAAATTTCCCCAAATCTCCAACCTGTGGTGCAGCTTCCTCTTGCCAAGTGGCTGGTATCAGAGAGAAGCCTGATCCCCAGCTGGCTCCAGCATCCTGGCAGGGAGTTGCAGGGACATTTCCCCATGGCACAAAGCTCCAAATCCCATCAGCCAGAGAGGCAAGGGCTGCACAGGCACAAATTGTCACTTTGGGCTCTGCTTTGCAGCTCCTGTAGGTGTGGTGGAAGGAGCAGCTGGAGGAACTGAGCCCAGATAAAGCCATGAGAGCACAGGAGACTTTGCCTCTCATTCTGAAGGTGCTGAAAGAAGCTGGGAGCCCCAGGAGAGGAGAGCAGGGTGTCACCAGCGAGCTGTTAGCACCAGCCAGCACCAGGATGGGCAGAGAGCAGCTTTGAGCACAGTTTGACTGAAAAACCCTCACAGTCCCATTAGGAGGAACCCGGGACTGACCTGCTTTAACAAGAGGCCAACCATAAACTCCGGGGTCACTTGTCACACAATGCTTGAAAGGCAAATTAGAGCAGCCAAATTGGTTTTCCCTCACTAATCCCAGCTTCCTGCTTTAGTGCTCTGCAGCCAGCTGTGAGGGAAACCTCTGGATCAATGCTGCCAAGGGAAGCACTGGGCAGCACAGGGTGGAAAACACAGCTCTCCCAGCCTCAGGCTCTTCCTGGGTCTTACTTTGGCTTTCAGACTTATTTGCATCTGGTTTTTGTGGGATTTAATCCCCCCCACAGCAGAGCAGCTCCCCCAGCAGAACTGTCAGTGCAGATGGAGCAGCAGAGACCCCTCACCTGTGCACAGGTGAGATAAAAAGCCTTTTGTCAGCACATCCAGACTCCCTTGGAAGTGGTGCTGGCAGGTTGGGATGAGGGTGGGATGTTCCACATTCCTGGGCAATAGAGCTGCTCCCCCAGGCCTGCCCAGGGACCCAGCCTAAGCTTCAGCCCTGGGCAGAAGGTGAGATGGGACACAGGGATTGCAGGATTTGGGTGACAAAGACAAGCAAGCCAAGAGGGGACAGGACCTAAACCCATCCCACTAATGTATTTCCAGGAAAAGGGCAGGAAGGTGCAGCTGCACAGCCCTAACATCAAACCAGCTACAGCTATCTTCAAAGTGACCCTCTGTGTGCCCTTGGATAAGATATTGCACATTAATGCCTGCAAATCTGATTATTCCAAGGCTCTTACTGTCCCCCTTCAACCAAACATGCTCATCCAAACTGGGATAAAGTATTTGTGCTTCTTTCCCAGGAAAGTTTCCAAGACAGTAAAAAAAGCCTGTGAATTACTGAAGAATTTAGTGTCTCTGTTATTTCTAGAGCCTTTTGTTTAAGGAAAAGCCAGGAGTCCACGTGCTGCCCCAAAAGTTGTGTAAGGAGCACCACACCCAACCTCCTGGGGACAAAGAGAGGCAGCAAAGGGGACAAGGCGTGCTGAGGGCTGGGGTTTATTGGCTATCCTTAGCAGCAAAACAGTGTTCTTAAATACAGGGATAAATCAATACTCCTCTTTTAGTGACCATTTGCCAGGGGAGGGGCAGGGCTGCCTGCCCCGTGCTCACTGCAGCGCAGGCTGCCTCAGGTGATGACGGTGGGCCCGGAGCGGCCGGTCCTTTCGTGGAGCTGGGAAAGTTTCAGTGCAATGGAAATGAGAGGTGCCAGCATCACCTGCAGGGAGGAAAGAGAGGCTCAGAACTGCAGAGCTGCACGTGCAGCCTTCCCACAACACTTCCCTGAGCACCCGGGTCAGGCTGGGACACCCAAAGCTCAGCTCTCCTGACCAAAGGCTGCTTTGGGCTCACAACCCCAGCTCTGGGGCCAGGGACAGGGATGCAGTGCCCAGAGAAAATCCCAAGCTCCAGTGGCGCTGCTGCCACCCTCCTCCCTGTGCTGTATCCCAAATTCCACGTCAGCACAGGACAGGTAAATCCTAAGTTCCCCCCCACCCTCAGAATTGGGGATTTTCAGTCTCTTTGTTAATTATGGCACAGTAAGTTAGGCACAAAGAGCCCACAGAGTGTTCACTGGGGAATACTCAATCAGAGAATATCCTGAGCTGGAAGGATCCCCAAGGATCATGGAGTCCAGCTGCTGGCCCTGCACAGACACCCCAGCAATCCCACCCTGTCCTGGGAGCGTTGTCCAAACTCCTGGAGCTCTGGCAGCCTTGGGGCTGTGCCCATTCCCTGGGGAGCCTCTTCAGTGTCCAACCATCTTCTAGGTGAAAAACCCTTTCCTGATATCCAGGCTCA
The DNA here is from genome assembly GCF_014805655.1 of Passer montanus. Classification (NCBI taxonomy): domain Eukaryota; kingdom Metazoa; phylum Chordata; class Aves; order Passeriformes; family Passeridae; genus Passer; species Passer montanus. The sequence goes on along the minus strand of NW_024367149.1, from coordinate 10,894,769 downwards.
ACCTAAATACCAGAGGAGGATTGTTTTCCTCCAGTGCCTACAAGAGCTCAGCAGCATTTGTAAATGATGTTGCAGAACATTTACTGAACTCAGTGCAGAACAGGGCAGTCTCACCTTAGGTACAGCTGATCCTGTGATCCACTTTTTTTTTTTTTAAAGCAAGCACAGGGATAACACAGAGAGGAAGACAGCTGTGAGGGATTCCCAGAATACTTACTCCACACTGAGCTTTTCTTTAATAATCTTATTTATACTGGCATGAAAGGTACAAACCTCCGGCTCCCGAAATTCCTGTCACCTCCACACATCTCCAAGCAAAGCAGGGCTGAGAAAGGGCTGAGCTCAGGCTGCCAGCCGTGGCAGGAGCGAGGTGCAGCACCCACCTGTGGGTCTTGGTTGATCTTCTGAGCATCCTTCTCGTAGCTGTCGATGTAGAGGCGCACGGTGGCCCCGGCGCTGCCGGTGCCGCTCAGCCGGAAGATGATGCGGGAGCCGTCGGAGAAGATGAGCCGCAGGCCCTGCTCGGGACACGGCAGGGAGGGAAGCTCTCAGCTCTGGGCTCACGGGTAGCCAAGGGGTTTTACATGTTTATCCTTTTAATAAATCCCTGCTTTATTTTTAATTATGTCTAATCTCTGTTCTAGGTCAGCCTGCACAAGCATCACCCAGCGTGGCGGTGCCTGACCATCCCTCCTCTTCAGGGAGCCACAGAAGGCCCCTGTGTTCCCCTCTCCCCACTCCCAGAGGGATTGATGCCCATCCTCACCCACACTGCAGAACCTGAAACAAGAACCAAGCACTGCCTGCCAGGCACAGCATTCCCAACCCAGTGCTCCAGATGGAAGCAGGACATGGATTAAACAGTCCCAGTGCAGCCCGGGCCAGGCTGTGCCCACCTGGTTCCTGGACACGCTGCCATCCACGGGGTCGTTGTACTCGAAGTTGTCGGCTTTCTCCACCGTGTAGACTTTGTCCCCGCTCGACAGCTGCTTCCCCACGAAGGAGCGGTCGAACATCAGCGTCTCCAAATCCTTCATCATTTTGTTGGCAGCATCTGCATCCACCTCCTCATAGTCGTACCTGCAGCCAGCACCACACACAGGGGTTAGGGAGGGAGGGTGCAATGAGTTGGGATGGTTTGGGGAGCCCTTCTGGAGCTCTGTGGTGTTCTCTGCTCCCATCCTGGAGGGGAGGACAGGCAGAAATGGTACATCAAAGCACCAGAGAAGCTGTCCCTGGATGTCTGGCAGTGTCCAAGGCCAGGTTGGACTGGGCTTGGAGCAACCTGGGACAGTGGAAGGGGTTCCTGGCCATGGCAGGGGGTGGGACTGGATGGGCTTTAAGGTCCCTCCCAATCCAGCCCAGTGTGGGAGTCTATGAAAAGAGAGGAGGATCCGTGTGCAGCACTACACCACACCCCCACAGATCCCTGGGATACAGCACAGCATATCACAGGCATTTGGTGCCAGGAGATGAAAGCACAAAGTGCTGTCTCACAGACAGAGGGCCAGGGCCAAGATCCAACTGACTGCCAAGAATTTCCTGCAGTTGTGCCCACAGCACCCCACCAGCTTCCTCGTGGTTACTGTGAACACCCTCAGTGCCTCCCCCCAGCACACTGCAGCTGTGACTGCAGCAGGAAAACATCCAATGCCAGCTTTGACGTCCCTGCCCAGTGCCAGGAGATGAAAGCACAAAGTGCTGTCTCACAGACAGAGGGCCAGGGCCAAGATCCAACTGACTGCCAAGAATTTCCTGCAGTTGTGCCCACAGCACCCCACCAGCTTCCTCGTGGTTACTGTGAACACCCTCAGTGCCTCCCCCCAGCACACTGCAGCTGTGACTGCAGCAGGAAAACATCCAATGCCAGCTTTGACGTCCCTGCCCAGGTAGGAGAGGCAGCAGAGGGGCTGGAGCCCACTCCAGGATCCCAGAGTCAGTGTTCCTGCTGCCAGCGGGATTTGTGCCGCTCTGAGCCGCCGACCCCTGTGCTCAGCCTGCTCTGCACACATACCTCCAGTGCTAAAAGGCTGCCTTTTCATCCTAGACTTTGGCATTTTCCCCCAGGTTTCCATGCCTCAGATGTGTGCTGGCTTTTTGGGGAGGGAAAGAAAGAAAAAAACCAAAGGAAAGGCAAGTTCTTTCACTTGGCAGTTTGAGATGGAATTTTCATGTAGATCTTCCAAGCTGAAAGATTTCTGCCTAATGCTTTCACAGTGTTCCCACCTCTGCTTGTGTGCAGACTGGTTCTCATTCCTTCCCTTGCCATCTTCCATGTCTACTGCAGCTTAAATTTGATTATTTGGGGACTGGACAGGAACTCAACCAGGTAAATAACAGCCGTGGGGCTGGGCATCCATTCTGTGAGATGCTGCTGTCACTGAAGATATCACAAATTAATTTGTGATGTGGGGCCTCAAGAATATTGACCCCATGGCAAAAATTACGCTTGAAGGAAAAAAACTTAATTAAAAGAAAAAAAACGGTGCTTTGCACTTATAAAAGGTCCAGGCTTTGGTACCAGGTTTACATCTGGAGTAACAGCCCAAAGCTGGATGCCATGAAGGGTTATGGTGAATCCCCATTTCATGGCACGTGGGAATGCTGCCAAGTGTCTGGGGAGTGGAATGACACAGGAACAGCTGATGGTGACACAGCAGTGCCACCAGGGCTCTGCTCTGCCGCAGGACAGGGAATGGGAGGTGTCAGGAGCACTTTCCCCACCTGGTGAAGAAGTTCCTGCCATACTTCTGCCAGTGGTCCTTCATGATGTCCTCCACGCTCTGCTTGCGGGCGGCCAGGATGGAGAGCCAGGCCAGCACTGCCCACAGCCCGTCCTTCTCTCGGATGTGGTCAGAGCCTGTGGGCAGCCACAGCACAGACACAATTCCCACTCCTCGTCTCCTCTCCCCATCCCCCTGCACAGCTCACAAATGGGAAGCATTTCCAGAGCTCCATCCCTGCTGTGCCATTAAAATGGGTCAGGGTCTCACCTGCTCCAGCTCCGGCCCAAATAAAACGGACAGCATCTTTTAACACACACACACACACACTCATTGTTCACACATCCTTAACTCTGTTCCCAAGGAAGTAACGGGGAATGCACAGTAAAAAAGGCATCAAATAAAAAACAAAAGGCAAATGCAAAGGAGCAGTTTGGGAAGGAGAGCACCAACAAGGAGAACATCAACTCCTCAGCAGCTGTTGTGTCCTGTCTGCCAAGGAGCACCTTGGGATCATCTCCTGGCCCAGCACCAAGAGGAATGTCAGCCCTCCTGAGGAACCAAACCCTAACAACCCCAAAATCACCCCAGAACAATGAGAGGAGCAGCAAGGCAGGGAGCACCTGCCGTGGGACTGGCAGCAGCTGGAGGAGAGGCTCTGCAGGCTCCTCCACCTGCAGAGACCAGGAGAGCCTCCAGCCTGCTCTCACTGGGGGCTGGAAAAGCTCCTCTCTTGGCTAAAGGAGGATTCACAGAGTGGATAAGGTTGGAAGGGACCTGGGGGGTATCTGGTCCAACCTCCCTGCTCAAGCAGGGCCATCCCTGAGCCCAGGATTGCACCCAGATTTTTGATATCTCCAGTGAAGGAGACTCCACACCTCTCTGGGCAATCTGTCCCACACAGTAAAGAAGTTTTTCCTTGTGTTCAGGTGGAATTTCCTGGGCTTCAGCTTGTGCCCATTGCCTCTTGTTGTGGATTCCCCCAAAGCTGGCACTGCAAGAAGAGCAGGACGCAGTGGGAGCCAGCCTTGCCCTGGAAGCAGAGTGGGATCACACAGCACTGATCCTTTGGGAAACCTGAGAGGTGCTGGACCTTACAGAACCCCCAAATTAAATGGGATCAGATGGCCCAGAGCACACCCAGCCACACTCAGTGCCTCTGGTGAGCCAGTTCCACCCTGTGCCCCACAGATGCAAAGTTTCCCCCTTCCCACTCTGGAAAACCTCCAAACAGGTATTAAAGAAATGCCAGGAGCACTCCAGAGCTGCCATGGCACCCTCTGAAGGAGTGCCAGTGGGAATCCTCTGGGAAAGGGCTGGGGGCAGGCCAGGGGTTACGTGGTGCTTTGCACAAATCCCACTGCTGTGGATGTGGCCATAAATTATCCCCACAGTCCCTCAGGGTGGAGAGAGCTGGGCAGGGGTGATGGAGAGGAATGCTAAATAAACACCAGTCCCATGTGAGGTATCAGTTATTGCTGGAATAAAATACCCAGGGAAGCAAGCAGGAATTCTGTCACGTCACATTACTCTAATTGCTGCTGCACTCCAGTCCCACTGTCTCACAGTTTGTTTCAATTTTTACTGGGTCTTTGGGCTGCTCTCTCACCTCTCTCCCTTTCAACACTCCCATTCTGTCCAGCTCCAAACAACTCCTCATTAACTTCCTATCAACCCACCCTCCTCATCCCTTTTCATTCCTTTTTCCTTCCTAAGTGCATTTGCCACATGGGCAAACCCCTTTGCATTTTGGGGGACTCCAACTCTCCTGGGCCCTTTCCCAATCTGTTCCCCCAAACTGCTTCAGCTCCCAGCACTTGGATGTGCTGCTGCCTGGCCAAAATCTCAAACCTCTCATACTGGAATCACTTTGATTTGGGAGGCAGTCCCTTAGGGATGGAGAGAAACTGAGCTTGTTGCTCATACAAAGGTGGAAACAGTTTTGGGGAGCTGCTCATTTGAGATCATCTCCCATCAGCAGCTCCAGGAATTTGGTTTTATCTCCTGAAGCACCAGTGCCCCCTCATTAGCCAAGGTCCAGGATATAAACTCAGCACATGCTGAAATCACTCAGGGCAGAACTCCAGAATCTTTCCTTACTCATTATTTACTTCAAGATTTCCTTACAGGGATACCAGGTTCTCTAAAATTCACCTTTTCTTCTAACCCACAGCCAAATCCCAGTCCCACATATCAGAGTCATATCTGACTGCAAAAATATTGCTCCTGGAGGCTGCTCAGCCCCACAGCACCCTGCTCCCCCAGAGCTGTGATCCCATTTCCTCAGCCCCACAGCACCCTGCTCCCCCAGAGCTGTGATCCCATTTCCTCAGCCCCACAGCACCCTGCTCCCCCAGAGCTGTGATCCCATTTCCTCAGCCCCACAGCACCCTGCTCCCCCAGAGCTGTGATCCCATTTCCTCAGCCCCACAGCACCCTGCTCCCCCAGAGCTGTGATCCCATTTCCTCAGCCCCAGGAAAGCTGGGGTAATCCTTTCCTGTCAAGCCGTGCATCCCAGCTCCACATTCATTCAAAGCACTTCACTCCAGGTATTTGGGGGTTTAAGGCACCCATACACAAGCTAAAAGGTTTTTCTGGGGTGATGGTAGAGAAATACACAAGGTTTGAGTGAGAAATTCCCTCAGGACCTTGTGCCCTGCATATCCCACCAGAGATCCTTAGAGAACAGGAAAAACAACATCTCAGGGAGAGTTCAGACCAGGTAAAACTCAGCCTTTGTGCAGCAATCAGGTGCTGATTCAGGGAAGGTTCCATTTCCCTGGCAGGACACAAAACCACAGGGCAGATGCCAGGGAGAGCTCAGGGAATGCAGAAACCTCCTGGGAATGCTGACTGTCCTGAGCAAATCCTGCTCCCATCCACTTCCCTGCACACCCCCAGTAAACTCCTTGTGATGCTCACTTTGTTTCTCAGTAACTCAGTAACTCACTTAGACTGTTCAAAGGCAAGTGTTAATTTAAAGTTTATAAATCATACCTTGTTTTCAGAACAGGAAAATGAGGGCCCTATTAAGCTCAGAGATTTAATAGTGACCTGAAACCTTCCCTAATAAAACTCCGTGCTCCAAAGCGTATTTCTTTCCAGAAATGAAAACATTGAGAAGCTTTTCCTGGCCACCAAGAGTTGAAAAATACATTTAGCATTGCATTTAATCCCCACAGACTCAGTGACCAGGCTACTAAAGAGGCCCCCAAACCTCCATCTCCACGTGCCTTGCTGGAGAGCTGGAGGAGAAGGAGCTCCTCCCTCACAAAACCTTTAGCACTGTGTTCATCTCCACACTAATTCCTCCAAGCCTTTTTTATATTTTAATATTTTACAAATATTAACAACTGCAGGTGAAAGATAAATCCCAAGCTCTAAAGAATAAATAATTAAGAGGAGGAACAGCACCATCATGGGTGATATTGGGAACGCTGACTTACCAGTCCCAAAACTTTCCTCTCCACAGAGAGACAGTTTGTTTGCATCCATCAAGTTTCCAAAGAACTTCCAGCCCGTTGGAGTCTCATACAAAGCAATCTTTGTGGCCTGGGCCACCCTGCCAAGGTAAGAAGGTCAAGTCACATCCCTGGACTCTCAGTGTTCCCAGGGGAAATGGGATCAGCAGCTCCCCTGGGTGCCACTGAAGGCAGGGAATGCCACTGCTTTAGAACAATCCCTCTATTTCATCTCAGTGTGACATCTGGGAGGTGGGTGGGATGAGCATTTACAGAACAGATACAAGCACACAGCTCTTCGAAGCAATTTTATGTCGCAGATCTCAAAGCATTTCATCAAGAAAGAGTCACTACCAAATTTAATGAAAAGAAAGGTTGGCAGAGTCATTTGTTTGGGCTTAACTGTATGGAAAAGAAAGGGCCAAGAGCTCAGCCCAGCTCTGCCATGTCCCCAGGCAGGGTTTAACCCATCAAACCTCACTGCTGCCCTGGCACTGCTGCGCTCCTCACCTCACAAACACACGGGACAGGTCAGGGTGAAACCCCAGGAAAGGGATACACTGTGCCCTGGCAGAGCTCCCTGCCCTATGCCTGCCCACAGGGGGTTTGTTACCTGTCCAGAGCCCCTCTGGCTGTGCCCTGCCAGGGCTCCCTGCCCACAGGGGGCTGTTACCTGTCCAGGGCCCCTCTGGCTGTGCCCTGCCAGGGCTCCCTGCCCACAGGGGGCTGTTACCTGTCCAGGGCCCCTCTGGCTGTGCCCTGCCAGGGCTCCCTGCCCACAGGGGGCTGTTACCTGTCCAGGGCCCCTCTGGCTGTGCCCTGCCAGGGCTCCCTGCCCACAGGGGGCTGTTACCTGTCCAGGGCCCCTCTGGCTGTGCCCTGCCAGGGCTCCCTGCCCACAGAGGGGTTGTTACCTGTCCAGGGCCCCGCTGGTGGGCATGCTGCGGGCCAGGCCGCGCACCCCGGTCTGCTGGAAGTAGGGGATGCTGAAGATGTTGGCGGCGATGACGGCCACCGAGTCGGAGGGGTTGACGAAGAAGCCGTGCTTGCCCAAAATCATGTTCCTGTCCTGGGGGAGACAGCACAGGCACAGCTCAGCTCCCTGCCCAGCCCACAGACCCAGCATTCCCAGAGATTTTCTGAAATCAACACACAGCTTTGGAGAAGTTGCACGGCAGCACCTCCATAGCGTTTGTCTTCCTGCTGCTTTTCACAGGTTTAAAGTTATTTAAATACAGTTTGGGATTATTTGCACAGTATCCAGCTATTTCTGTTGTGGCAAACTGCAGTGAGTGGTTCACACAGAGGAGAGAGGGAGAGAAAAGGTGCACCTCAGTCCCCAGAGCTGGTTAGAGGGAAAAGGGGAATTCTGAGCAGCTCCTTTACCCCATCTCCATCAAAGGCAGCTCCAAAGTCGTACTCTCCTGTCTTCATGGTCTGCACCAGGTCAGCAGCGTAGGTCAGGTTGGGGTCAGGGTGGTGGCCCCCAAAGTCCTCCAGGGGGGTGCAGTTCACAGCTGAATTTGCTGGGGCTCCCAGCTCCTCACACAGGATCTTCTTCACGTAAGGGCCCACAACTGTCCCAGCAAAACAGAGGGGAACGAGTTGGCTCAGCCCCCAGGCAGCTCTGCACCAGCCACAGCACCACCACCCACCTCAGGCTGCTCAGTTTGGGTCACTTGGGGTGCTTTTTGGTTTAGGAGCTCCCATCAAAATCCACCCCACCCCTGTAGGTGTCCCAGGCCAGGCTGGACAGGGCTTGGGGCAACCTTGGGGCTAGTGGGAGGTGTCCCTGCCCATGGCAGGGGTGGAACTGGATGAGCTTTAAGGTCCCTCCCAGCCCAAACCATTTCAGAATTGCATAAAACATTTCACAGAATCCTAGAATACTTTGGGTTGGAAGGGACCTTAAAGACCAGCTCATCCCAACCCCCAAATCACAACACTTGACAAAAGAAAATAACAAAAGACATAAAAAGTTTGCTCCCGAAAAGAAAAATCCAGTGTGCCACAAACCAAACCCCAAACTTGCAATATAAATTCCTGTCTGAAGTAGGTGGCAAATCCCCAGGGACCCCTGACCCCACAGTGCCCCAAGCCCAGCCCTTTTTACCCCCGTGCATGGCATCGATGCGGATCTTGAGCTGGTTCTTCCCTGAGAGCAGCTCCTTCAAGGCACTGAAGTCAAAGATATTCCTCAGCATGCTGGCATAGGCTTCCACAGAGTCCACAATTTCCACTGGAAAGGAGGAGGAGACAGGGATCAACCCTCACAGCCTGGAACTGTGATAACCAAGCTCTGTTGCTGTGCTGAGAGCCCCCAGAGTGAAGGGCCAGGGCTCAGCACAAAGCCCTTGAACATCCCAGAGGATCAGAACAGGGATGGAATAATGGGGCTAAATTAGGGATTTAATTACAGGCTCTCACTGCTAATCAGGTCACAAGTGGTCTACAAAATCAAACTCTGCTCTATGGACTTCCTTCAAGAGGGCTCAATCCCACTTCACTTAAATTTAAAAATTTGTATATAAAATCAGATCTTTAATTTCCACCAAAGTCAGTGGAAAGTGTGAACTTCATAGTTCAAAAAGTTGCACCTTTGCAGCCAACATAAAAACAAAATACAGCAGAAAAATCCCACTACAAAGAAATGGAGACTGAGAGAAATACCAACTTTTATCATCTTTTACCTTTGTTAATTACAAACACCAGGAGATGGTAAAAAAATACTTGTAGTGTTTTTAAAAAGTCTTTTTAAAATTAATTTTCCTATTTCACTGCTGACTGAGAAAAGTCACATGTGAAATGTAACAGTTTTCCCACTCACAGAGACAACTTTTCTACGTGAAACCATGGAAAAAAGTCAGTTGAAAGATTAAACTCTGCAATTTTTAATTAGGAAAATGCACTGCAGCTGCATTTTTCTGTTTTCAAGTTCATGTTTGCCTTGCAGAAAAAACAGCCTTTGATTTTAGGGAAGTTTGATGGATCAAGATTTTGCTACTGAAGTAGACACTTCTGTAGGACAGAAAATTATATCAATCAAAATCAACAAATAAATAAATGCCAGGAGCAATGTCCTCATGGGGATTATGCAACAGATGAGAAGGAGAGGTCAGAATGGCCACAGAAACACCCCAATTCCTTACCCTTGCCAAGAGGAAGGACATTTGTTTACCTGTAAATGGCTTAAATTTGTTCTCCAGGTCAAACTGCTGCTTCCCAATGGTGCCCAAGTCCACCTGAAGATCTGGGCAGATGGCATATTCCTCAATTTTCTTGCTGATTTGGAAAATTTTATCCGTGATGGCTTCGGGAGCAGGACCTGCAAAATGAAATGGGCAAGGGGAAGATGTTAAAGAATCCAACTGCAAGAGGAGTGAACCTGAGGAACAGAGCAAAGACCTGGGCTGGGAAGGGAAGAGGAACACCAGGGAATGAGGGGAGCAGAGCATCACTTGCTCCATTAGGGAAACCACTGCTCAGGGCACTGGGATGTGAACAGAAATGTGGATTCTTGGGTGGTGTGGGAGATGGATTTGTAGGGAATTCTCAAAGCCTGGCAGAAAGCTCACACAGTGTCCATCTGTATGCAAACTTTGAGATAAGAAATGCTGACTTAGAGATGCCATGGAATAGGACAGACATTGCAGAGAGAGAAATTAAACTAGAAACAAGCTTCAAAGGCTGGCCTTGCAAATAAGATTAGATACTTTAGAGAAACAAAACTATTAAAGATGCATTGTAGTGGGACCCACAATTTTAGATGATTGGCTTTATGGCATTTACAGCATGGTGGGACTAAAGCTGATCGGCCACGAACCACTTATAATGTATTGTAATTAAGAAATAGTTAGGATAGGCCAAGAAATATTTATAATGCATTGTAATTAAGAAATAGTTGGGATAGACCAAGAACCACTTATAATGCATTGTAATTAAGAATTAGTTAGGATAGGCTAAGAACCACTTATAATGCATTGTAGTGAAGAAATAGTTGGGATAGGTCAAGAACTGCTTGTAATGTATTGTAACTAAGGAAGAGCTGGCTTCTGACTGTGCTAACGTGAATTCTAACATCTGTGTTGTCTCACCTTTCACATGAAACTGAAAACAGTAAAGGTTTTTAAACACCTCTCAGTTACCCCACCTCTGGCTCAGGGCGGGCACAAGAAACAAGCAGTGCTGCCAGCAGTAAGCAGAGGCAGAGGAGGAGCCTGACCTCCGTTGGCAATGTTGAACTTGATGCCGAAGTCGCCGGCGGGCCCGCCGGGGTTGTGGCTGGCCGTGAGGATGATGCCCCCGATGGCTTTGATCTTGCGGATGATGCAGGACACGGCCGGCGTGGACAGGATCCCGTTCTGCCCGATCACCAGGCGCCCGATCTGCGGGGGAGGAGCACAGCAGAGCTCTCTGAGGGCAAACCCCAAACCCAGCCCTGCCGGGGTGGCAGCAGCTCTGGCCACAGAAACACACAGCATCCTTCTGGGAAAGGTGTGAGGAGATCAAAGAATGAGAAGCAATTCTTGTCTTAGCCTGCTGCACCTGCTGCTGTGAACATGTGGAGTGTGATGCGTCACATCATGTGTGTGACGGGGATTTGTCTACCAAAGGGTGGTTTCTTAATCAACCAATGGTGATGGTGTTTTAATTAAAGGACAATCAAGTCCATATGTAGTGAAATAGGGTAGAAAAAAGCAACGGGTTTAATAATAAAGACAATTAATCAGCCTTCTGCAAATGCATGGAGTTTATGTAACTTATTGCCCAGTCCTGGCCTGTTGCACTGACAGCACTGGAGGTTTGCACAGGCAGGATGGGGCTGCTGGGACACTTTCCTTGAGCTTTATTGTGGCACCAGCATCATTACACGGTTGAGACAATGGGAAGATGGCAACAGCTCACGTCCTGCCAGCAGCAGCCAAAGATTTCTTTGGCACAGAGCATTTAAAAAACTTTCTAGCCAACAGCATATTGCTAAAGCTTACAGACAATTGTTCTAGCCAATCACTAAAAGCACATGTACACCTGCTTCACACAATGCTTGTTTTTATGCTTTCTATTAACAATCCACAATACTCCATTACTAAGCCTAAAACCTTCTACTATCTTGCTAGGCATATTTTTCTGCAGTCTTAAGGTCTATCTTAACCAAGGCTAAAATTCAAACTATTGTTTCATGTCCTTGCTTGCTGTACTGTTGTAAGTTTTCTACTTTCAGCTACCTCTAAGTTCTCTGCTCTTTCTGTTTCTGAGGCCGAATTCAAACTATTGTTTCATGTCCTTGCTTGCTGTACTGTTGTAAGTTTTATACTTTCAGTTACTTCTAAGTTTCACAGCTTTCTGAAAGTGTTCTTACCTTTCCATGTCACAGCTTTCTGAAAGTCTTCTTACCTTTCCTATTTCCCACCCAGGCCAAACCCCAAACTCTGCCAACAGGTAAAGCACAGTCCTGCTCCTGCCAAAGCTCCCCACGGTGCATCCGACCCCACTCTGCTGGAGCATTTTCCTCCATGAATGCTGCACTGAAGGGCTGGCATTAAACATCACAAAAACCAGCATTCCCTCTGGCTGTGCTCTCAAAAATTGCCTTCAAAACACACAATGGGGCAGAGAGAAGCCAAAAGAACACAAAACTTGAACATCCTGGGAGCAGCTGCAGACTCTTCCTCGCAGCGGGCAGCACACCTCCTTCCCATAAATCCAGGGATATCTCTGAGATTGGCTCCAGAGCAATGTGCTGAGCAATACAGCAGCTTCAGAATCCAGGCAATAAAGCAGGAGGTGGAGAATTCCCTGGAAGATCACACTCCTTCCCACAGCCCCCAGAGGAGGTGAGAGGATTTAAAAGCACACCAGACCCCTCTGCACCAGCCGAGGGGTCAGACCCAGAACAGGCTGGGGAAAGAGGAGGGATTTCATTCAATCACAGCCTGGAGCAGGAATCCAGAGGAGCATTCCTGAGCTGTGCTGGGTGCTGAGCCAAGGGCACGGGATGGCTGTGATTCCTGTCCCCTGGCACTGCCAGGTGCTAAGCCCCAGCCTCGCTGCCCATCAGTTATTGCATGGTCCAGCTGTCACAGCCCAGCTGCTGGCAGGGCTGCACCTCCAGCAAATAACAGCAGAAATGTGAAAAAGCACTTTACAGACCCAGAGTGAGGGCTCTGCCTCCAGCAGCTCACACTGGAGCCTGACTGTGCCCACACACTGATCACATTGATTGCACCTCACATTTCATTTGAAGCAGGGTTTGCTTTTCCCCCCTTCTCACACACCCCTTGTCCTGTGCTTTATTCCAGCCCCCAAACCTTGCTCTTTCAGTTTCCCTGAGAACTCACGGGATCTCCAGGAAGCTCCTCTCCAAAACTTCCCCTCCTGCTCCCCAGATTCCCTCTGAGGGTCACGTTCTGCAGCACCCCTGTGCATCAGTGCCCCAGGAATGCTGCAGAGGAAGGGAAAAGAAGGAATTTTCCCTGCCAAAGCAGGCAGCAGCTGCAGGAGAGCTGGATGAACACATCAAATCCCCTGTCCTTGCCCTCCCTGCACACCTGAGTTGCAGTTTTTCCCCACAGTAAGGAAGGAAAGGAAGAAACACTTGTGTCCATGTGAGCTGCTCTGTGATTTGGGTCCTCCTTGGCTTCCAGAGGTTTCCAGCTGCCATTCCCCACCCATCCAATGCTGAATCCTTTGTGGTGACCACTGGGGAAGTTTGCTCAGTGTAACAATGTGCTGAACCATTTACACATGACCTTTTTTGAGTCTGTGGGATTTCTTATGAGGAAAACCTCAGGCTGCAATGACAAACACCTTTCATGGAATTCTCAAAACAGATCCACTTTGTGCAGCAAGTTTGGGTTCCAGCACTTCAAAACCATCCAGGCAATCATTCCACCCTGGTTTTACTGAAAGCCCCATGAGGATGCAGACAGGGACCTCCTGCAGCCCCTCCTCCCCCCAGGAACACTGGGAACAGCTTTTCCAGGCCATGGAAGTTGGTGGCTGCAGCTCCAGGGTGTCTCCAGCCCACCCTTGCAGCCCTTTCTGTGCAGGAGATGCAGCCCAAGCCACCAACCCCACACCCTGAGCACAGCACTGACAGGAACCAGCCAGGCTGAGGAGAAAAATCCATGGAAAATACCCAAACCACCCCCTAAATCCCATTTAGGCAGACCTGGGCCCAGAGCTGGAGAACAAAGTGTGAGCTGGTGAGGATGAGGCTGATCTCCCCTCAGCAGCAGACCTGTCCTGGTGTCAGGCACTCCAAGCGTGGCTCTGAGCACATTTTCCAGCTCTTCTGCTCAGCCCATACACTGACATTCACCTGCAATGCCTGAAGATTTTTCCCCCCACAAGATAGAAAATAGATCAATTTTAAAAACAAATGAATAAAATTCTCTCACCCTATTTTCCCATTCACTATTGATTACACTGTCCTAGTCAGGTTTTTTGTCAAACAAACTCCTAAAATCCAGGTCCCTTTGCACAAAATTTGCTCTGCACTGAGAGATCCAGGACAGACAGCAGAGCCTTTTCTTCTTAAAAAGCAGAAGGAAACAAAGACAAAAGCCCATTGCATGAACCACAATCTACCACAAACACACAAGCCTCTTGCTCTGCTTCCAAAACACAGAATTCCAGCACAACTGAGCTCCCTATAAAGGCTGTCACTCACTTGCTGACTCTCATATCAATTTTCAAAGGCTCCCTAAGCATTTATCCCACAGCCACAACTTACACCTGGCAAGAAAGGCAAAACATGGTTGTTTCTTCTCCCTTGCCACTCTGGTGGCTCTCCCTGGTAGTTCATTTCTGAACAGTATCAGGGGGTTATATTCTCATGGAAAGACTGAAAAATCCACAGGTGCCAACAGCTTGGGGCAGGTCAAAGCACAAAACAGGAACACACAAACCCCAGGCAGAATTTCATTTTCCTTTCCCCACGTGTTATTTTCTGCCCAACTGTAACACTTAGAGTGAAAAACCAGTAATTTCTGTACCCCCAACTGATCTTCCATTAAAAACATCACTATTAGCAGTTGAATAAAGCTAGATTTAATAAAATTAAATCTCCCAGAGCCCAATTTCTGCTGGATTTCTGCACTTCTCAGCCACACCCCACAGGAATTCAGCCGTTTAACATTTACCAACCCCATTGGCAGCAGCCATTTGGACAATCAGTTCCACTGCAGACTTATTGAGGTACCTCCCATCACCTCCAACCACCAGAGAGGCTCCTTGGCGATCCCTTAGGTCTATGGAAAAAAATATACTCTGGATAAAATTCTGCAAATAGTTCAGCTTGGATTCAAAGTAGAAGGTCTTCCTCCTCAGGCCGCTGGTTCCCGGTTTCTGGTCGCTGTAGGGAGCTGTTGGCACCGTCACCAGAGGGAGAGGAGCGTCTTCCATGGCCTTTTGTCACACAGATGCATTTAAAAAGCCAAATATGGCAAAATTAACCCCCAACCTTGACACAGCAATGGCCCACCTATGAGACAGGAGTTCGGGGGAGCTGCTGAGCACCCAAAAATAGCTCCCTGCACCTTCTGTAACCGAAGCCGCGTCCTCGCACTTGCGGTGGGGGATCAATGTCAGGGAGGAGGCACAATTCCACGCTGCTGCCCCTCACTGTAAAGGATTCCTGTCTTCTCTGTCACCTCCTGGTTGCCACAGGCACTGCTCCCAGCCATCCCATGGAGCCCAGCAGTGTCAACCCGTGTGGATCTCCCTGGGGCAGGGGGGTGGGAGCAGCCCAGCCCCGCTCAGATGCGTTTTCCCAGATCCACAGGGCAGGGCCAGGCCCGGCTGCACGCTGGGGCTCTGGAGGCAAACTTCCAGCAGGATCCTGCTGGAGCTATTCTGCAAAGTCTGGTGAGTTAAAGGTCACTCTTAAAATGGAAGGGAACAGATCTGTTACCTCCCGTTCGCTCATGCGACTCCTGCCCTGACAACCTGACTTCCCACAGCTCCCTGAAACACAGGGAGAACTTCCAGCAGGAACAGCTGGCCAGCCTTTGGCTGGAAAGCCTCACGAGCCTCAGCTGAGCACCCCCAGCACGTCTCACCCAGATGAAAACCACAAAAAACTATCAAATGCTTGGGAAAACTGCATCCCGTAACACTGTTCACTGTGGGACAGCATAAACACAAACAGAAGAGGCTCAGATCCCAGAAACTGCTGTGAACCTCATCTTCCCAAGCATGGGGAAGGTACATGAAGGAAGGGAAGGTGGTGGACTCCCCATCCCTGGAAGTGCCCAAGGGCAGGTTGGACAGGGCTTGGAGCAACCTGGGATAATGGAAGGTGTAGGGGGAATAGGATGGGCTTTAGGGTCCCCTCCCACCCAAACCATTCCATGATTCTAAAATCAGCCTTTCCTCCAAGCCTCTTTAACAACACTCACAGTCCTCTGCCTGAGCTGCTGGAAACAATTTATAGATATCACTGGAGCAATTAAAGAACAGACACTTGGTAATGACTCTGTTTGTCCCACTGTGAAAGGCAGGAAAAAGGAGATGTGAACACACAGCTGAATTGTGACATGTCTGAAGGTGCTCAGGGACTCTTTCCTGTGGTGCTGATTCTGTCATTGCTCCAATAACTGACATATTTTCTTCCAAAGAAGGTCACAGAACCATAAAGTTTGGAAGAGCCCTCTGAGATAATCCAGATAACCCTGACCCTGCCAAGGCCACCACTGCCCATGTCCCCAATCCTGATTTTTCCATCAGCACATTGAAATGGATTTGGATAATTTGTGTGACCCAACACACCTTTACCCCAGCAGTGAGGCTGCCTGGGCTACAGAGCAAAACTGGTTTGTGTTTCATGCAGCCACACTATTCCAGCATCTTGCAGCTCTCTTTTTTCCCATGCAAAGGCCCAGGTTTCCCTCTAGTGGCACAGAACCCAAAGCCCAGCTCCCAAAATTACACCTGGCAGGAAAAGGCCTAAGCAAGCTCTTTCCCTTCTTGCTGCCCTGGGAAATGCCGTGGCATTAAGTGACAGGAGGAGGGCACAGGACACCCAGCAGCTCCTGTCACTGCACACAGGTTGTGCTTGGATTTACTGACAGGGAAAAGCCCGTGGAGGGTGGGAATTTGTGTGTAATTCAGTGCATGGGGAGTAGACAGAGGAATCAAATTAAATTAAGCAGGGGAGGAAGGTCATTGATGCAATGTTTATGTACATAAAGTGAAGCACATTCTATAAAATGAAATATAAGAATAATATAATTATTATACAATAAGTATGTACTATATATTATTAATAAAATAATATAAATTTTATATTATTATATAAACGAATATAAAATAATAGTTAAATAATAATCTAAAATAATGATATAAAATAATGCATGAAAGGCACAGGGACAAGGACAGCCACACTCCTGGGGTGCTCCCTGGCTCCCAGGGATTTCCTGTAACCTGTCTTTGGGGCAAACTCAGTCACCAGTAACTGCTGAACCAGGACTGCTCAGGAGTTGGGGGTCACACAGAGGATTCAGAGGTGCAAAATGTCACCAAAGGAGGGTGCTGAGCACCTTTGCACTGGGGCAGGGACTGGGGAAAGGTTCTTTGATCACAGGGAGGCTTGGCTGGGGTGTGTTACTTACAATCACTCAGGTCATCTGCTCCCTCCCCACAGCTGGACCAAGGACACCCAGGCCTCCTCCTGGAGGTTGATCTATCTTGTTCTTGGAATCTTTTTCACCAGGTAAGCCCTGCCAGTGCTTAATTAGCCTTGCAGCTGGAAGTGCTTGGACAATCTGCTGGTCTCCCTCACTGGCACAGCAAACAAAGAGATCATAATCCTCTTCCTGGCAGCTCCTCACTAAAAATCCTCTGGCATCAGGCTCTGAGTGCCCTCTGCTACAGCAAACAGCCCCAGTGTTTGCCCTAACAGCTTTTCCTTGTGGTCCTGTTTGCTGGAGCTCTGATTCCCCATGGCAGGTGGAGGCTGCTGAGGGACTCTCCCTCTCTCAACAGCCATCCTGGCAGAGACAGGGATATTTCCTAGCCCAGGTCTCCTTTTGCTGTCCTGCACTTCACACACACAAGAAGAGTTAAAACTATTAATTAACTGTTGAATTTAATGATAGAGAGACAAACAAGACTGTTCTGAGAGGGCTTAAATTCATTAAACATTGCAGAGCCCCTTGCCTTGATTCCGTGGTCCCTACCCATCCCCTCTCCCTGAGAGAGCTGTGCCACCTTTTTTTGGGAGATGGAGCCTTCTTCACCTGGAGTCTGGGACCAGGGGTAGGGTTAGAGCCAGACTCTCCCAGCTCCTCACTCTGACACAAACCCAGCTTTCCTCCAAGCCACAATTTTATATGTAGGCATTCAGGCAATAAAAATAATTGTGGGGGCAACTCACCACGGAAAGGTCAAACTGAACAGTAATTCCCTGTTCCCAAAACCTGCTACACCCTTGGGTCAGGCTTCTCCAAGGTCCAGGGTGCCCTCTCCTGCTCTTCTCCTTTCCTCCCCATTCCTCTCCCAGGTTTTTGTCCCCATTCAGAGGGCAGATAAAGCCAGTGTCCCCTCTGTGGGGCTGTGTTTAGCTGCAAGCTTCCTTTTCCAGCTTTGCAGGAATTTTTGACAGCAAGCAGCTGGTGACAGGCATCTCCATCTCCTTTTCTGCGCTCAGTCAAGAAGACACTCAGCCTGAAATCCTGGGCAAGAAATGGAGTAAAACTGCTTTACGTTTCATCTGTGACTCCCCTTTAAGGCAGAATCCCATTCCCTTAAATCCTTCCCTCAGGAAAGCTCCAGTGCCGGTGCAGTCCCTGCACATCGGCCATAAGAGGGTGCCAAGAGCCCTGCAAAACCCCCCTGAGCAGCGGCCAAAATCTGGCACTTTCTGCCGAGATGACTCTGGTGCAGGCAGCCTCTGCTGGGAGTGGCATTTGGTAATGCCAGGACAAATGGAGCCCCAAAAATATAAATATACTGCCAGTGGGATATTGGTCATACAAGGAGAGCAGCTCCCACTGCAAAACGCTTTGTTTCTATTAAGAATTAATTTAAAATCCGAGTTTGGAAGTTGCTGTAGAGATTCCAGAGGGCAAAAAAGGATAATTGGCACCATCTCAACAGCACAAGTGCACTCACATATGAATCACTCCAGAAAGAAGAGACTGTTCTGTTCCTACAACAGCTGAAAAGTTGGGTGGCAGGGCTGGGAATGAATCCCCATCTCCACGTTTGTCCCACTGGCAGGGGTTGAACTTTCCTTTCCAGGGAAGCAGTCACCAGCCACCAGGATTGTGAAACTTTCTGTTCAATGGTCACACCTCAAAGCACGCCCAAATCTGCATTTTATCTCTGCTGTCCTGCCCCTGCACCAGGGAAAAGGGGAGGGATTCCAGCAGGATTTCCTCAGTGCTCCAGGACTTCTGGCTCCAGCCTGCTGAGATAGAGCCCCTGGCCCTGGGTGTTCCTGGAAATCTGCACCTGAACCAAAAAAAACCACTTTCCACTATCCCAGGTGGCTCCAAGCCCTGTCCAGCCTGGCCTTGGACACTTCCAGGTATCCAGGAGCAGCCACAACTTCCATGGAAATCCTGTGCCAGGGCGTCAGCACCCTCACAGGGAGGAATTTCTTCCCTACACAATGACCTCAGGCAGTCCTGCTGGAATCTCCTACACCCAGATCCTCTCTGAGGGCTGGTGCTCCAGCCCAGGACTTGTGCTCCTGGTGAGGCTTTATCTTGATTTTCACTCAAAACAGACTTATTTTAAAATCAAGAAGTGATGTTTTTCTGGATACCTGCATGATCCTGGCAACCTGTGTTTGTCCTCTACCCATCACATCTGCTGTTTATTTTGTTACTCTGCAATTTATACCATGAATATGTACTGTAAGTGTACATGTTACACTTTTATTAATTCAGAAATCTTGGCACTTCTTACGGATATCTAAGCTATCTCTGTTTATTTCTAAAATACATTTCAGCTCCTCATCTGAAGCACTAATCAATATTTTGGCCAGCTCAGGGTCATGACAGGATGCATTTCTCAATCCTGGCGAGCTCAAATCTGGAATAACACGTGGACAGCAGCTCTCGAGCCCAGCTCCCTATCCCAAACTTTGCCCTGACAAGGGGAAGGCAATTCTGCCCTGCCAGCCAGCCCCAGCTGAGGTGTCTGCTCAGTCATTGTCCCAGGAGATTACAGCTAAATCCCTGCTAGGATGAATTTCAACTCTGCCTGCTGGATTTGCTGAGATTAACTGCAAAGCACCTTAGCTCTTTGCTCTGAGCTGGAGTTTCATGAGTGCAGAGTTTAAAATTCCAAAGGGGCACTGAAACTGGACAACCTGACCACTTAATCACTGTAAACTGACATAAGCCAATTAACTTTACAGGCACGAAGAGTCCAGGCTGGTGTGAAAAGAGGCTGTGAGAGCTGCTGTCTTCTAAAATCCACCTCATCTGCAGCCAGGAAATATCTACAAGTGGTATTTATTTCCTCACTTTAGATATCACATCTCAATTTCCCCTTCTGCCTCTGAGAAAAACAGCAACATAAGAAAGTCAGAAATTGAGGTTTTTCCTACTGGCCTGGAGGATCCAGCATCACCACATCTAACCCTGGTTGCTTTTTGGAAGAACTTTCTTTATGAGCACTTTATTTTGATGATTTAAATCCCAGGAGCTTTTACTCAAAGGGAAGATCTCAGTGGGAACTGGTCTGGGAGCTGTGGCAGAACAGCACAAAGAAAAAGGGAGCTACCAAAGGAGAGCAGTGATAAATAAATGCAACAGGACTGAGCACTTGGTTTCTCTGGGTAACTGAGGGGAGAGAAAGGTTAAAGCAGCCAAGGCAGGAACCCAAACTTCCTGGGGGAGAGTAGCATTTCTAATAAAAGGCCTGTTTGTCCTGCAGCTATAAAACAAAAGCAGGCACTATTTAACATGCAAGGCACAGCCTGGCACTCCAAACACCTTTCCAGCAACGTGCCTGAGTGTGGCAACTTTGAGCACTTGGAAAAGTGCTCAGTTGGGAAGGAACCAAGGGCACAGTAAATCTGGGGAGCAGCAGGTGACAATGTCACTGCATCAGCCTGGTGCTGGTTCCATCATCACACCTGGATTTACAGTTTCTCTCCTTTTTGATATGAAATTATTGCACAGCCACAATTCTGCTGATCAGTGATGCTCCAACAGGACCTGTGAAGATCTGATTTGTGGAATTAAAGAGCCAGACTCACCATGTGGGAATAATACCAGGAAAGCTGGCACCCAGGCCAAAGCAAAGCTGGTAGGCTACACTGGATGCCAACTGGGAATGGCAAACAATTTCAGTTTACTTACAGAAATGCAAACTTTAAAATAAGATAAACACCCCTTAATCTTATAACTACAAACTGAGTAGTTGCTGCTTAAAAATAAACACTTAGTTCCATATTAACCATACCAGGTGGAGACAAAATTCAAGCTAATTTTAGCATCCTGTCCTTTTATGTTGTAAAGCTAAAGATCATTAGTTGTGGTCCTCAGGCCTGTCCTGTGCCTGGAGAGCAGCACTCAGCCAGATCTTAACACCACGTGATTTTAAAGCATTCATCAACCACCTCTTCATGCTCAGGACCAGAAATGCACTTTTCCAGCAGTTTTCTTAGTATTACTCAGCTTCTCTCAACATGAGGTTGCTGACCCAGACCTGGCTGCTGGAATCAGATGTTTGAGCCCCAGCACCTGCACAAACCCACAGCTGCAGGAAGAAGTTGCCATGTGCTGGTTCCTGTTCTGCAGGGCACTTTCTTACCATGAATGAAGTTGTCCATCCTTCTCTTTGAAGGCCAGGGAACTTCCAGACACTTCATATTTACTATGAAGAAAGAGGATTTTAAGAGACTTACTTAACTACACTGTGGTAACCACCAGGGAACTGATATCTGCAATTACAGAGAAACCCCACAAACCAAGCATCCCTCAAGTGCTCCAAAATACACCAACATTTATTTAAAACCAGTGCTTTGCATTTGCTAAAGAAACCCTCTGGTTTTAGTCACCTCATTTCTTGGGACCAGACAGTTTTGCTACTCTCGAGTTTGGCAGTTCCTGCACTGCCTTATTTAGGCCAGAGCTGCTAAAATGTAACACCTCTGGCCTAAATAAGTAATAATCTGTAATCAAGTGGCTGTGCCCTCTGTACCTCTGGTTGCTTAGCCAGGCTTTACCTGCTGCTCATTTATCAGCCCACATATTCTTCCACACGTTTCCCTCCTCCACCTCCCATTTTTCCTGCCTTTCCCGAACATTTTCAGGCTTTAGAGCCAATTCTGTCCCAGCACCTGGAACTCACATGGATAAAATGCTCCCAGGCAAATTCCTGCCAGCAAGGGCAGCCCTTGGGAGCCGCTGCTGCAGCTCTGGCAGCGAGCTCAGCCCTGCTCCTACGTGAGTGACTGCACGGTCCAGGGGAGGATCCGAGACATTCCCGGCCCTCCACGCTTCCCAAAACACCTCATCAGCCCCCAGCACGGCTCCAGCCCAGGCCTCTGCTTCTGGGATGGAGCTGAAGTGTAAATGATGGAGAGGTCAGTGCCTGGAATGCTGCCACAGCCCACCAGGCCCCGGGTGCACATCCAAAAAGCTGCACAAACTCACACTTCATCCCAGGGAACAAGTTCCCCACTCTGCTTATTCACAGTGGTCCACAGGGATCCTGCCTGTGTGTACAGGAATGCTGCTTATTCCAACTCCAAGGCCACCCTGCGCTGGCCCGGCCCGGCCCGTCACAGCCCCGGCACCTCCGCGCCCCGCTGCCCCGCTCTATCCGAGCCCGCGTCATGGAATCATGGAATGGTTTAGGAAAGAGATTTGAGATTTTGCAAGTCCAGCCGTTTCCCCAGCAGTGCCACCACTTAAGCCGTGTCCTCAAGTACCAAATCCACATGAGTTTTAAATCCATGCAGGGATGGGGACTCCACCACTGCCCTGGGCAGCTGTGCCAGGATCAGACACTTTCCATCAGGAACTTTTCCCTGAGATCCAATCTAAACCTTCCCTGGCTCCTTTTCCTCCTCCTGTCCCTGTTCCCTGGGAGCAGAGCCTGACCCGCCGGCTGTCCCCTCCTGTCAGAAGTTGTGTACAATCCCCTGAGGCTCCTTTTCTCCAGGTGACCCCCCAGCTGTCCCCTCCTGTCAGGAGTTGTGTACGACCCCCTGAGGCTCCTTTTCTCCAGGTGACCCCCCAGCTGTCCCAGGTGCTCCAGACCCTGCCTGTCCCTGTGGCCAGCAGCAGGATGTCCCCACTGGCCTTACATTCAGGCCCTGGCTCAAGTGAGCACCCCACAGAAGCAGGAGCCCCCCAGAGCTCCAGATGCAGAGGCAGGGAAGGTCAGCTTTAGCAAAGCCTTGAAGAAGCTGAATTTTGTTATAGCTCCAGTTGTCAAAAAAAGATAACATTCCAGAAGTTGAAATTACCCCATACAGAGATTTTTTTTTCTCCCCTCAAAGAAAATAAGTTGGTACCTGTGTTCAACATTAAAAAGAGAAGCTGGACTTTTTTTCTGTCTTGGTGTTACCTGGGTTTGGAACAAACTGAAAAAGACTCTGCAGATACAACCAAGATCTCTAATCTCATCCCCTCCAGGGCAGGAAAGGTAGAAACTGCCACGGAGACTTTGCCTATGCCCTCTTAAAAAATTGGATAATGAAACCCTTCCTGGCAGCAGGAGGATCAGAAAATAAATGAGGTTCCCTGTGTAGAGCTGTGCCATGTTTTTTACCTGCAGCAAACCCAACTCTTTCCACGTGCAGTGACTTCTCAGCTAAGCCCTTCTTTCAGCTTTAACCATTCCTTTCCTAAAATGCAGAGAGAGTTGCATATGAATTCCTGCCACATCTAAAAAGGCTGATTTTACAAACAAAAGAAATGTAAATAATGGACTGCTCACTTTGCAGTGTCTGTTCCACACAGTGTCTCATCATTTCCCAGCTCCTTTTTAGACAAGGAGCTGGGAATTTCTGCCTTACCCACATTTTGCCTGAGGCAGCATTTGCAGAGCTCAGTCAGAGCTAAAAATCACCAAGTATTTTTGGGGCCTCAACTTCTTTTCAGACAGTTTTGAAAATGGAAATGATACCTGTGGCACTTGCTAAGGGAAAACCATGGAAAACTCAAAGCTCACCAGGAATCCTGCCTGGGTGTGTAAATCAGAGCCCAGCTCTCATTTTGTCACTGACATTTACTTGCCCAGTGTAAGATTACAGCAGAGGAACAGCGGAGAGCAGGACTTGGGGCAGATAAAAATAACTTTGCAACACAACTTGCTGCCCTCACACATGAGGTCACACACTTTTAATGGCTATTTTAAACTCAAACACATTTAAGCAGCCAGAGGCCAGGGTCATCTTTTTTTTCCACATTAATAGATATTTAGAGGAACCAGGAAAATATAATAAGCTGAATGTTTTTAGTACCTCAAAGATGGCTTTCTTTGCTGTTGCAGCCTAAACTTGGTGCACTTCAGTCTTCTTATTTCAGCTGCCCTGGGAATAATTAATTGCTGTTAACAGTCAAGAGCCCAAGACAAACCTTCGTTTTTCTCAAATGATGTTATTTCCTTATTGCATATGGAAAGGCAGACTTTATTTTATATAAAGAGTATAAAACCAGGCAGAAATTACAGAACAAGGGTAAGATAAGGATTATCAGCAAATGACCAAAAAAAGGGGAAAGAAACAAACCCTTTATCCAGTGACAAAATACAAAGAGCCTCATCCCTTTATACTTCTCACATCAAAACCACAGGAATGTTTAATTAGGAACCCATTCAACAAAGTTTTTTTTCCCCTCAGTGAAGCAGTTCCAGCCTGTGATGGAATTACAATCCATGGCATGGAAAATAAGGGCATATTTAGGGAAACAATCCTTTAAAAAGCACCGTTCTGTTACAACTGGCAGCTGGACTACTGAACAGCACTAATTTTTATTGTGCCTCAGTGTTTTCATGCCAAAATCATCAAAAAATATAAATGTATGCCAGCTTTTTGAGAAGGACAAGACTATAAATTGTGTAAAAGCTGCTCAAAGCTAATCCTGGTTGAGTGTGGCTGCTCCCAGCCCTGGCACTGGGAGGTTTAACACACAAGGGAGTGCACACAGCTGTAAATCCACTCTTCCTGCTCATTCAGGGCCATCACGTGCTGACAGACCTGGCACAAGAGAAAGCAGAGGTGAAAGAGAATTCTCTTTACTGGGAAACTGTTACCCAGTGTGCTGTGGAAGCAAAATGTTCAGTACTTGTGTCACTAAATGATGGATATTCATCATCTGCATCGACAGATATTAAAAAATTACTCTTGAATTTAACAGAAAAATATCCATAAGGATTGAGCCTACAGTTTATCCTGAATGAAGCCTGAATTAAAATTTAAAACCACCTTACAGGATGAGGCAGTGGATATTCAAAATGTCAGCAGCAATTTAAATAGGTCCCAGCCCTGCCTGTGTCATGGGACTGCTCTGCTCACAACAGGAATGAATCCACCCTGGAAAGCTGGGAAATATAAAAGAGCTTGGATGCCTTTGCTTTTAAACAAAGAAAGTGTACCTTCAGAAAAAGAAAACCAGGGGGTTATTCATAAATAAATGAAGAAAAACATCATTTGCATTTGTAAAGCATCACATTCCATCCCTCAGGACCCTCATTTGGAATTGTCACTAAAGCCTGCCCAGCTCTGCAGCAGGACATGATCTCATGGTTAACATGATCCCTAAATCAAGTTTAACAACAGTTAACCACCAGCAAATCACAGTGTGCACAAGGACTGCAATACATTTATTTCTCTTTCTGATTAGTGCATGCTTGGTCTATTCTCACAGGCATCAACACGTGGGATTAAAAATTGTTAAGTGAGAAAAAAATACAGCCTTAGAAAAAGAGTATTAAAAATATCAGTGAATGGTGCATGTATAGAATAGACAAGTGAAACAGGCCCACGTATGAAAAAGTGGATTATTGACTTTTATAGGAAATTGCACAGGAAAACAGGGATACATTCAGTACATGATCAGCTTTGAAATATCAAAAAGTGCATCTGATCTGTTCTGGACAGAAGAGGCCACTGTCCACATGCTCATTATCATGATAAAAACCCTACATAAAGAAAATATAAAGATACCACCTAAAGTTTCTCTTTAGAGTTTTACTTTCTCTAAAGTTGGCTAAGCAATAAAAAAACCTTACCATCATGGATTTTGGAGCCACTTCCACAGCAAAAACTGTCAGTCCCCTATTGTTCAGGCAGTTCTTACTCTGCTCATTGTTGACATGAATTATCACTTTATTTTCAGACTGCAGGTGAAAAAACATGAAGGAACCATCAGACTTTCCTGGTTAAGTGTCTGTTCTTTGTGTAACAAGTGCACAGTCCTTGGACTTCCTGTGACCTTGCTGTTTTAGGGATAGAAATGCTTAATGGATACTCTGAAGAGTAACAGACACTCTTTGTAAGTAACAGTTTCAAATGCACCTTAGTGCCACACTCATGGTCCAAAGTAATTAAAGATTCATTGAAACAACACAAGGACTTGTGAAGTTACAACCTGACCTTGCTGTATCTTCCCAGCCTGTCCAGATCCCCCCGTGGAGCTTCCCCAGCATTCCCACCCAGCTTGGTGAGACCTGAAAACCAAACCCAAGTGGTATAAACAGAGTGGGCAGAGATCTGGGGCAGAGAACATCCAGTTGTCTCAGTGCAGCCCTGATCTCCTTCTCTGACATATCCCCAAACACAAAAATAACTCTGGAATATCCACCCTAAAGGGCGAAGTGCAAAGCCAAATCCAGAGTTCCAGGAGCCTCAGCATCCAGTCCTAATATTAGCCCCACCAAGCCACCCCCTTTTGAATGTCTGGACATTTAAAAATATACTTCTTGCTGTGATCTTTGAAGGTTTAAAGCATCTGAAGTTTAACATCTTACTATGCTGTGTTTATTACTCACAGTATAAAGAAAACTGAGAACAATCACTGTGATCTATGGAAAAAGGTTTAAAATCTCACCAACCACTTCTACTTGGATTTACAACTTTCAGCTTGAATTCATAATAAAGCACACATGGCAGAATAATCAGGTAAAAACTCATCCATAACACTCCTAAAAATTACTGCTCTTTGACTTTATGGACACTGAAAATA
The DNA here is from genome assembly GCF_014805655.1 of Passer montanus. Lineage (NCBI taxonomy): Eukaryota > Metazoa > Chordata > Aves > Passeriformes > Passeridae > Passer > Passer montanus. Next base: position 10,868,428 of record NW_024367149.1, on the reverse strand, counting down.
TTCAGCAGTGTAAATGCTGTGATCTTTGCTCTTGCTCTGATTGCATTTCCTGCTGTTAGTGTTTGTTTCCTCATATGATGATGCTAATATGTCAAAATATTGAAAAATTGGGGTGTGAACACAAAAAGTATTCCTTTTATATGGTAATTAGAAGTGCTTGCCTCATTATAACAATCTGACCCTTCCCAGAGCACTGACCCAGGCTCTTCTGAAGCCACAATGAACACCTCAGGCAGAGTTTTTTTTAACAAAACAGACACCAAAACCTGATTTCAGGAACAGCAATTCTCAAGTATGACCCGAGGAAGGAGGAGGAACAATAAGACTTGAACACAAAGTGCAGTATGGAAGCTCCAGGCCATACCTTATTTTCAATCACAGAGGTGATCCTGCTGCCTGATCTGTGGGTGTGGATGCAGATGTCCCCAGAGCCATCCAGCACTTTGGCCTCTCCCTTGCTGACCACAGACCTGCAGAGAGCCCTGCTGAGCTGGGAGCCCCCTGCCTCCAGGGAAATGGCTCTGAGTCTGGGTTTGCACCTCTCTGCACAGATGTCAATGACAAAGGGGCAGGCCTGCAGTGGAGAAGATGAGTTTTAGCATCACTCCAGCTGTAGTTTTTCCCCTCAGATTTTCACCCACAGCTCCTAAGTATTTTCATATTTGAACTAGAATGACCCAGGTATAAATATTTGCCTGAATATAAATATTATAAACTGTGAGCTGTGGCAATCTTTTACACTAAATGAAATCCCAAGACAAGTGGTCTTTTTCATGCCCTTCCCAGTACACCTGACATAGTTCAACACAGCAAACCCCTCCTTGGACAGCAAAATGTCCAGGAATTAAGATGAAACCTGAATGTATTTCAGTGTCTGAAATAAACCTGTCCCACTGTTGCTGGTTGTGCCACCCCACAGAGATTTAACACCTCTGCAATGCAGCACTGAGCACTCTGGCAGTATCTTGGCTGCATTTTACTCCTGGTGGAACAACCAGGGGTTTGTATTTGCTTAGACTCAGGCCCAGCACCTCAATTCCCTTCCAAAGGCTGCAGGAATCCACCAGGATTTCCCAAGTTCTCTCTCAGTGCTCCCAAAACATCAATCTGAAATTATTTGAAATGAAGGAATTAAAGACTCAAGTGAGAGACACGAGTTAACAGCTGGAGATTTTTAGATGAATTACTAAATTACTAATTACATTTGAGAGCTGTGCTGTCCTCTGGAAAGCAAAGGCTGCAGCCAGAAACCACAGCTGGGACAAGGCACAAAACACCTTCCTGAAATTCCTGACTGGAGAAGAACCTCCCCAAAATGCTCTTTTTTGGAGGAGGGCTCTCTCTTGTGGCTGAAATGCAGAAAAACAGCCTTGCACGTGCTCTGCCAACCACAAGTCAGAGGAAAAGGAGCTCATCTTTAAATTCCTCAGCACCATCGCAAAATTTTCACTGAGAGACAACTGATATCTCTCATACTGACTATTTTTAGGTCTTGATATGAATATATTGACCTGTTTAACAAAATTAAATAATATTGTCAGACTGATCCCAAAAATCTGCCTTTCCTGGGAATTAAAATATTTAATTATCTGTACACTTAATTCCTTAATTTTTCATAACTTTTTCTCTTCTTAAAAGAGATCCTCTTTCTTTAAAAAGAATTATTGACATCAGAAATATGCAATATGTATTTCAGAATATAAAAAAAATTAAATAATTTTTTAAATCTGTAAGTGCACAGAAACATCAGAGAAATAATCTCTGGTCCTGCAAAGTAAACAATGTGTGACCCAAACCCTAAAATTTTAGTGAAGCATTAAAATTTTATGTTGAACCTCTTCAGACACTGTTGTGAAAGGCAACAATAACAGGAATAGTTATGTCTGGAAACTAGAAATTCTGAATCACATGAAAAAAAAATTACCTTTATCCACTTCCATTGTGGTTTGGGCCACAAATTTGACTTTTTAAAGAAAAAAAAGTCCTGTTTTTTCTAAATTTGCTGACAGGTCACAGTTTACCACCCTTACCTTCCTATCATCCCCACCAACAGAGTGCATGGATTATTTTAACAGATGCAATCCAAAACCCCTTCCTCTACAACCCCATAACATCCTGGCTTTCTCCAAAGCAAAGGAAATTTTCTCTTTTCAAAGATCCAAATGCCATTCCCAGAATCAGGACAGTGGCAGTGGCAGCCCTGGATGGTGGCAGTGGGTCCTGCCCTCCTGCAATCACTTTGTGGCAGGCACAAAGATTGCAGCAGTTAAAGGTGCAGGGGTTTTTGCTCTTTTGTGCCTCTCCTACCTCTGTCATTTCTAAGGCTTTGTTGTAGCCCAGGGACAACAAAGTGACCCAAAGGTCCCAGGGATCCCCATCCCGGTCGTTGGCTTCCATGAGATTCAAATCCAGGAATCCTTGTCTTGTTAGTTCATTCTTCTTCATCTCAAAATTTTCTGTTTCAAAGGAATAAAAACAGCACTTAAAAATCTGTTCTGCCTGCAAACACCTTCATCCTTCCAAAGGCAGAATCCCCCTCTAGTTAACAAGGTTGAAAAGATGGAGCCAACTTAGAGCCTCAGGATCTCCAAGATTATTTGGGAAAGAATGTCCTTGAGCAGGCATGTGCTGTTTGCAGAGCTGCCCTGTGGATTTGGGACAATGCCTACAAACAGCTTGCTCCTTGGATAGCCCCAAAAAGGGAGATTTCCAAACAAAAAGAGCTCATCTGGATTTTTTTTTCCTAAAATTTGTGGTTGAGCTTTGCAGAATGGGGTATTTTAGGAATGGGAAATGAAAGCCAGCTAGAGCCAGCACCTTGAAATGCTTCAGGTCCTTGATACAGAAATGATTTACTTAGTTCCTAAAAAGCAATAAAATTCCAGTAATCCTAACACCCCTCTCTAGAGAGAATATCATAGATCCACCACTCTAATGTCAGCAAACACATAATTGAAATGTCCTCATGTCAGGAACTTTTAAAAATGGTGTTCTCATCTTCATAACAATGCTAAATCTTTACTATATATTATTAAAAAGGGATTACCAATTTAATAAATCTATCCAAGGGTACAGATGCTGTAATAAATGGCTTGAACTTTGGTGTCAAGATTGATGATATTCGTGTGAACCCTTCCTCTGATTGATGACCTGGTGAAACATTCCCCAGCTTCTCCTCCTTCCTCTCTTATTTATTCACACATTTCCACCCCTCCTCCTTGGATCATCCTGGCAAAGGCATCAAGGGTGGAAAAGCACATCCAGGCATCAAACAGAGGAGAAATTCAGTCCTAGAAATGTATTCTTGTAGGAGTTTTCCGTGAGTTAGGACAAAATCAGATACCTCAGAGTGTTTTGGGAAGAGAATTGCCAGATTTAAAGTATTTTGGCCAATGTGCCACAGCCTCCAAAGGAATTATGTCAAACATGACATGGAATTATAAAAGGAGACACTGGCAACCCACAAAAACTCTGGATGCTAATTTGTAGCATCAGATCCACACTAATTAAATGTCCCTCTCCACACTTTGTGAGATAAAAAAAGCAGCACCAGCCCAATCTGCACAAAGGAGATGGATGAAACAAATACCTGTGACAGTTTCCTTCCCCATATGATCCAGGATTACAAACCCTGTAGGTTTTGGCAGCTACAAAACAATTAGGAAGGGGAAGAATTTTCTCAGCAGAAGGTCAGTGGCACACACAGCAGAATGAAGCAAAGCAAAGGACAGGAGACTGGAAAAAAAAAAGAAGAAGAAAGGAGGAAGAGAAAAATATCTACATGTGTTCTTGGAATAGGTACAGAATATCCAGGTCTATTGGAAGTTAATTGATAGCCTTAATTAGCTGTACCACAGAAATGAACTTACCCTTGCACACAGCCCAGGCTTCCTGGTCACACTTCTCCCCACTAGTCCTCAGCTCAAAGAAGTTGTACTCCTCCAGACTCAGGAGGCCATTCCCATCCAGATCAATGGTTTCAAAAATATCCAGCAAAGCAGCTCTGAGGGATGAAAAAGGCCAAACTATCTCCACTTCCTTTTACTGTCTCATAATATTGCCAAGAACTGGCCAGTCTGTTGGAGATTATTCTGTACAAAGAGTACCTCAGGAAAATCCAGATTTTAAAAGCCACATTTTCGCTGGAAAAGAGATTTTTATTTCCATGTTTGGGAACAAAACTCACCGGAATTCATTGGTGAGAGCCAGCTCTCCATCTTCATCCCTCCACACCAGTTTGGCTTCCCCAGTGATTTGGGTTTTTCTCTTCCTCAGCCTGCAACCAGTTGTGAAAGGGAGCAGCCAGTAAAGCCCAGATCCAAGCTCCCCTCTCCAGCCAAACATCTGCTCTTAAAGGAAGACAGAAAAGTTTGGAAGAACTTCTCAAATGATGCCTTTCCCTGTTGCCAGTAATATTCACATAAAATTCATTACTTGAAAATTCATTACTTGAAAACGCTGGGAATGCTGGGTTGTCTCCTCATGCTGTGTGATGCCACTTTAAAGATTAAAAAATAGTGAATCTCTTAGAATAAAAGTTAGAAAAACAGAAGGAGAGACATGAGGGAAGAGGGGGAAAATAAGTTGATGCTCTCGTATCTCTGCCACAGGAAAAGAATATTCTGTGCACTATGAAGTTCAAAGGGCAAGGAGAAAGAAAATTAAAGGAAATTTAAACAAATTTTGCCTTGGAAATGTTGTGTTTGAAGGTGCAGAAATGCAGCTGAGTTTTTACAGAGTAGCTATAAATATAAATAAAGTATAAAGTATAAAAGTGTAAGTAAATATAGCCAGCAACTGAGCAATTCTGGTACAGCTGGAATTCCTTCCAAACCCATGGAATTCACACCTCCAGCATTAACACACACACTAAAAATTAACAATTAAAATAGGAATACACCAGAAATCTCTAACCTCTTTGTTCTGGAGTTCAGTAAAGCTCACAAGCTGTAAATTCTCTTGGGTTTCATTTTCCTTCAGAATAAACAAAGCTGTATCCACTGACACCCAGTGACAAGATTTTCCTGGAAAGAAAAATATCCCCCAAAATGCATAATAATAATAATAATAATAATAATAATAATAATAATAATAATAATAATAATGACCCAAATTTGTTTTTATTTGCATCTCAAAATAGATATTCCCATGGTATTTATTGATCCCTGGTGATGAAAAATGGGAAAAAAACTCTATGCAATTGGCATTTTCTTCCTGTTTAGGCCAAGCAGATAAATTGTTCCAAACCTTGTCTTACAGATAATTATTAATTTTATCATTGATAAAATAGTTCCATCATTAAGGGTCAAGAATATCAAGGAATGGTTACACACCACACAAATTTGTTTAAAAAAATCCAGCCCAGGTCATTTTAAAACAATTTTGGGGTTGAAAGGCTCCTGTTTTATGGGATTAAAAAGGGAATATTCTACTTGGGGGAAAAAATAATTCCAATGTAGCAACTGGATGAAGCCCCATGGTAAATCTTAAAAAGAGGTGGTGGCTTGGAGAAGAAAATGAGATATTAATGCACTCACCTTGTGCCTGGGGAATTCTGAAAGGTTTGATGGTGACACAAACTGCAGATCTCTGGGCTAAGTGCAGCCTGTACTTGTGACTGATGATTTCCCCATTTTCCTCCAGGTAGAAGCAGCCCTTGGATTGTGCACATTGCCATTCCTGGAAACCAAGAAAATATTAGGGGTTTGCTCTGTTTTGGATGAAGATAAAAGTGCTTTCTCTGAAATGTTAATTAATTTGATTATTGAATTAAGCCTGCATAAAACACACCATGAGATACAGCATCAATATACTTTTATTTTTTAAAAAAATCCCAAATAGTCCTTTTTATAAACAATTTTTGCAAAGTAACATGGCTTCACTTGTGAAAATGCCTGAAAAGCAGAGAGATTACCCCAATGCTCCTGCAGCTGAAAATTAAACTGGAATTGCCATGAAGATTCTGCTAATTATATTTGCAAACAGCTGACAGCATGGAATAATTTAAATACAAATATTATACACTTTGCAACTCCCTTTCTGCTGTTCTTTCGAGATTTGGAATTTTTTTTTAATTAAGATTTTGCTCAAGAAATTCTAGAAGACTTTCAAAGTAAATTGGCTGTGGAGAAGACAAAGATTAATTAAAAATAAAGTGAGATGGCCAATCCCTGGCAGGCACTGCTGTGCAAGTCCCTGCCCTCCTATAATTTCCCATATTATTTTCATTGTGGCCACAACCTGCTGGAGAAGTTTCCAGGGATAATCCTTAAGTGCAGCTATTTCTGGACATGGCTAACTTCTATGGAGCAGAATAAACCTAATTAACAAATCCATCCAATAATTTTATACTCATCTTTATCCATAAAACAGGATTTGTAGTGACAGGACAAGGAAAAAGGGGACCAATCATAAAAAATAATTAGGAAAAAAGTGATCAGAGACAAACTATTCCTGGGATTTAATGGTGAGGGTTGAATATGGAGCAACAGCTGGGGTTGTGTCAGTCAAAAAGTGGATAATGAGAGCTGGGATTAACATAAATCAGGGGCAGAATTCCAACATGGAGTTCAGCCCCTTGGATCATTTCCACTGCTGTTCCTGAAGTGATTATTCCAACACTTCATGACTCCTGACCTCACCTAAAAGGAAATTTTAAAATTGATTTGTTTTCTTCAAACTTGACACATCTGAAATAACTGGTTGTTTGCTCCAAGCCTGATACCTGCCAAAACTGCTGGACAAAACCCTTATCCTTAAACTTTCCTTTTGGGAAATCAAACCCTGTTACTCTGGCAGAGAGCATAAGGGGGTGCTAGAAGCCCTAAATTACCAAATTCCAAACACGTACGTAAAATTGGGAAACTAAAAGAGGATGTTCTGAGTGGATTTTCCTCTGTCCCTTCAAAGCAGAAAAGGAGTTGTTGAACAGTAGCTGAAGTGGGAAATGTTTGTGTTAGAAATGTTAATTGGAAAGAAATGTTAGGCACTACCTGCTGCTGGTCACTGCCACTGACATTTAAGTCAATATTGAAAATATCCACACTTTGATGCACAATTCCTAATAAAAAGCAATGACTGAGAGGAATTTTCTAAGTGTTTTTAGTTTTAGACATTTCACCATGTTCTGACTTTCACTGTTTTCCTCTGTCACAAATGTACAGCTGCTGCTGCTCCTGAGGGCATATTTTCTTACTTGTACAAAAAGACAGGTGAACAGCAAAAATATAAAATAAAATTATTGGATATAAGACAAATAAAAAGAATTTTTGAGTGGTGGATTCTGATTCACACCGCACATAAAAGCCTAGGTACTTTACTGATTGATTCTGGCAGAGCTTGCATTGTGCAAAATTAAGTTTAAAGAAATTAATAGTTTATTACTAGGAAATATTTAATTTATAATATGTTGACTACATATAATATTATATGTTAATATAATTAATATAGAACTAATGTTATTAATTTAAAATATTTAATTAATAGGAAATAAACCTTTCCATGTTTCTTAATTGATTTCAGTTTGTGGATGATGCCAAGCAATACTAATCAATATCTTTTTTTTTAGTCAGTTTTTACTGGCTTGTAGAAAGAAAAAAGAACCCAATCTTGGGGAAGTGTGTGCTGTTTTATACACCCCACATCATGTTTGAACAAGGTGAGATTGCAGGTTAAATTGCATGGGGGTCCAGCTACCTAAACACACTGCACAGAACCCCTGGGAGGCGATGTTTGGAAATTTTAATATAGAACAAATGTCACTGGACAGCAGTGGGGAAGATCTAAAGGACTTCAGAGCTCAATAACAAATCCAGAGTTGTTATTTGAAACAAAAATGCAGCTCCTGAGGACAATCAGTTCAGTTTTCCAGCAGCACTTCCACTGTGTGGTCAGAACCATTTTTCCCTTTTATACAGGAGTCTCCAGGTGCACATTTTTAATGTATCCCAGCAGTTCCCAGTTAATGTTTTATATTTCTACAGCTATTATTTTCTGTTGAAAGAAAACTAGTAAAGGTTCAGTCAAGAAAGGGAAAACAAAGGGAAAAAGATCAATATTAACACTCTACAAATATTGACTTAGCAAAGTGACTTTGTTGTCTCTCTCCCCCAGGAATTTGTATTGAATGAGTGATTTATTTAAAAGAAAATACTGATCGAACATATTAGTCTAACTAAAAATCAATATTTTCAGGTTATAGCACCTATTTACCAAGCAATGCCCAAGAAACTGAATATGCTCACAGATCTGTTATTTATTTCCAATTACCTTTCATGCAAAGGTTTATGATACACAATCTTTCAGACTACTTAAGCATTTAAAGTTCTCACCAACCTAATAAATTATTCAATTTTAAATTTCTCAAGAAGTCATTAACTGTTTTCTCCAACAGTGGTTTCATTTATAAAAACCACATTTTGTTCTATTAAACCTTCACACCTGAAAAATTATTTCCAATAACTTGTTGTCAGCAAAACCAACAGTATATAAAAATGTTAATAATAATACGTATCAAGAAAGCTCTCAGTAGTTTATAGCTGCCCTTGACAAACTGTAAATAAAACATAAGACACCATTTTTCTCTGATTTTTAGCTTCTTTAAAATGCACCAACACAGGTGCCTGGAGGAAAACACCATCATTTCAGTGTGATACCTTCATTGTGTCAGGCTCAATAATTAGCTTTGTGTTCCTGCTGCTGCTGGCACCCACAGTGACCGTGGTGGAGGTGGAAGCTTTGCTGCTTTGAGCTGATGAAGGTCTTGAAGGAGCTCTGCTGTCACCTAAAAACAGAGATATTTAATTACAGCCACATTATTCCAACCCTCTCCTAGTGCTGTTTATCATAAACCTTGCATTTAGAAGCACAAAGAAAACTGGATGAGAAGAACTCCATCAGAGAACTTCCCTTCATCACTGTTGTGACATTTCTGCACCTCTTTGATTTGAAGCAACTTGGAACAGCACAAACTACACCCCAACATTTCTTACTTGGTGCCTCTGCAGTCCATTCCCTGGGGAGTTTTTGCAGTTTGGGAAGGTTTTGAAGTATCTTTGTAACTTCAGGAAGAACATTAAACTGTCCACAACTTATTAATTGTGCTTGAAAAGCAGCTTCAATTATTGAAACAAGCACACAGCTTACTGAGAAATGTTTAGGGTTTCATCTCTGGGGTAGGAAGGAAATAAATAATTTGCCTATATTGCAACACCTGAGCATTAATTTTCTCTCTTCCCTCTGGACTGTGCCACATGAAAATCAACAGAATCCACCCTTAGGAGTTTGTGGGTTTCACAGATGCAGTCATTTGAATATATTTTACTGACACACTGATGTGACTGCCACAGGAGAAATTATATTCATCATTAAAATCTTCACTAATCTGAGAAAAATTAAACAAAAACTCAACTGCTCACTGAGCCAGAGCCTCATCTCCAACAGAAAGAAAACATAAAATGTAAGAAATAGAAATACCTTTAGGCAGTTTGTGCTCAGTTTTCCTGCAGACCCTCGGGGATGGCTTTGGCCCTGGCAGGGTGATCCCTTCAGGGACGTTTTCAGTTTGGTTCCCAAAGTGCTGCTGCCTCAGTCGAGGGTCAGTTGCCAGCCTGTCCCTGGCAGCTTTGCAGCACTGCTCACTGGTGCTCAGGTACAGCTCACAGAACTGAGAGAATAAAAGAACAGTTCACTTACCAAGCCACATTTCTCAAAAGGTTTAAGGAGTACAATGTAGCCTTAGCAAGGAAAGCACAGCTCAGCACATGGAATGCATTTCCTCTGCAAGCCAAACATAATTTTAATTTTCATTAATCAGGAAAACCACTCAAATATCATAGTAAATGCAGCTATGATTCAACAAGGAGATCCAAATATTGAACAAAACTTAAGTGTGACTTTCAACTTTTCCTTTGTACATATTGGAAGACTGATTTTTTAGCATACCAGCTTTCCTCCTATGAAACCACATTTATGTACCAATCTTTGTGGGATGTTTATTCAGTCCAAAATTTAGAATCCTGGGGTAAAGGCATCACTAATGCTCATATTGTCAATTACAAAAGAACAAATATCACTCTTGGCCATACCTTGTTGTAGTCAAGTTTGCCATTGCAGTTAAAATCAGCTTGTTTAGTAATGCTGGTCACTTCCTCCCAGGTCATTTTATCACCTCTCTGCAAGGAAAAAGCAGCTCAGTTTGGGTTCCTAATCAAGAATCCTGTTCACCTACAGCACAAATTCCATAACAAAGGAAAAGACTTTTTATACTTTTTCAGAGAATCTTATCTTGCAATAGATTTCAACAGATTTTGATTTGAATCATGAAAACAGTGGTTTAAATCATTAAAAAACTTTGTCTTTACAATGCTATTAAATATCAAAGAGATCAACTGTATCAGTTTATGTAATTTTGTGGTGTCTTCTAGAAACCCACCATGAAAATCTTCCATAAAATGGGGAATCCCAGCTCCCCATCTAATTTCCAAAATCTCTACCAATTAAGGATGGATAATTAGATACTTACTGTTGTAAGAATTTTACAAAGTTCATCATGTGAAATATATCCAGCCTTAGCTGTGTCTATTTTACCAAATGCTTCGAGCAGTTCGTTTTTTGTAGCTGGCTTTTCTTTTTTTAAAATAGCACAAAAGTCATCAAAATTCAGTGAAGATGTTTGTGAAGTCCAGTATTTGTTAATGGTCTTCTGAGAAGGATTTCTTCCAGCCCGCTGAAGCACTGAGTAATAAAACACAATATTACATACATATTCCAGTGTTAGAAAAGGAGTTTTCTCCAAACATCCTTGAGTCACTTTTCACATTCAGATTTTTTTTAAGCCAAATCACTTCAAGAGAAAAGTGAATCTGAAGAACAGTTTTGGTTATGATCTTAATCAAAATATACATGAACTCAAAGACAGTCTCAAGTGTAAAATTCAGCCTATATGCAGTGTCTTAGCATCAAGAATATATTATTTTTAAGTCTGTACATTATTAGATCCTATTTCTACTAAGACCAACATCATTTTTGCGCTGCCTTCACCAAGACCTGAAATCTGGAGTAGAATTTATCTGAGACAATATTTTAAGTCATGCCTGTACATTTGAATGTATCAATTCAAATTATGCATGAATTTTAAGGGAAAAATGATACCACCAGGCAGCCAATGCCACACAGGCAACCAGTGCCATGGGTGTTACACCTGGCATCCTCCAAAATGAATTTGCTGGATCCATTTGCCTCTTCAAGGTGTTTACTGAAAACAACCTTTCAGTTTTCAGTGCATTACATTAAATGGAAATTAAATTCAAATGCACAGTCTATCTGAAATGAGAGGGATGCTTTTGTATCTTCCCAAATCATCTTTAAGGGAAGCACAGGAGATCCTCCATCTCCACCTGGGCTGGCACTTGGTTTTGAGCCAGCTGAGCAGTGCCCAAGCCTGTGCTGGGAACTGCTGAAGAGCATCTGTGAAATGAGGCGGTGGCATGGTGACAATGCTCAGTGGGACCCCTGTCACCAACAAACCAAGCAAACAAACAAACAAACACATAAACCAGGCACCTCTGCTGTTAACCCCTGCTTCATGCCAAGCACTAAATAAAGACTTGTGGCCTGCCACCTCTGCTGGAAGAGCCAGAGCAGAGCAGGGCTCACATCTTTGTCCCAGCCACGCCTGGGCACGGAGCAATGCCTTGGGGATTTCAGTGGCCAGGGCAGCCAGGGAAGGAAGGGCAGGGACTCTGGGGGTGTGCTCCCATGGATGGGAGAGCTCCCTGGAATGTCAGGGCAGCTCATGATTATATTTGACAGATACCCTTCAAATACACAATCTTTAATTTTATATCTCCAGGGACATCAGCACTCACCATTCCGTACATGCCTCCCAATTTGTATTTGTGTAAGCTCAGTCAGACTGCACCTTTTATTTATATTTCTTTATGATCTGGTTCTGCTAAATCACTCCAGACAGGAAATGAAGCTACTCTTTGGGGATAAGCAAAACTCCTACAAATAAAATTTCCCAGGGCCAATCTCTCACTTTAGTTTGGAATATCAGACAAAATTTATGAAGCAAGAGGGGCTTAAACATTGGCACCACTCATTTGAGAAATGCCAAAATTGACTTAAGATGAAATATAAGTCTTTAACTCTCAATGCTTACAAATTCTAAAATAAATTATTAAATGTCTCTGGAAGGATTGAGAGTCTAAACAATTAACTGCCCTTTCCAAGTTGACCTTGAAAGCAAAAAGCCCAAACACTTGCTGTGTAGCCAAGTGGCATATGGACAGAGCTGAAAGCCAAAGCATTTATTAGAGAGATGACATTTGCTCACACCACCCCTCTGTTAAAATCCAGATTATCCCAAACTATCCTTGGGATGCCATAAAGGCCCTTTTATTGCAGCTGGGAAAGCCTGGAGAGCACCAAGTCACAAGCTGTAGGAATATGCTTGGTAATGGGTGGAATTTCATGTTCTGCTGTAGGGAAAGAAGCTACAATCAGTGCACTCAGCTTTTACAGTGGTGGTTTCCATGAAAAACCTTTTAAAAAAGAACAAAAATGCTCTAAGGAAAAAAAGTCATCACCCAAAGAGAGCACACGATCCCACAACTCCAAGAAACTGCAAAGTTGGAATTGTATTTGCTTGAGGAATTTTATCTGCAGTAGTGAAACCTCCTTCAAAACTGAGGTTGTTTATTACTCAGTCTTACCTTACTCTTTCCTTATCTTACCTGGTCACTAAGTTACATTGTTAAGAAATCAACTTCCATTTTTCAGGTAAATTTTTCTCACTTCCCTTTGAAATTCCTGAAGTTTTCAAACCAAAGCCCCACAGCTTTCAGTTTCTACCAACAGCCTTATTTAGTGCAGCTGAAGCAGATTTGTGGTTTGTGGTGTACTGCTGACACCACCACCACTTATACACAGATATAGTCTGGACAAAAAAATGAGAATTTTAGATTCCAGCACATAAAAGGAATTCAGTAATTCAGGAGTTGAGATAAGGAGTAAGAATTCTTATGGAACACCAGTTATGGTGGGTTTCTGTGCCAGGACAGAGGCCCACTCTAAACTGAATCACCTTTCTAAATCTAAGTCACCTTTCCTACTGGTGATTTAGAAATAAAATCTGTAATAAAACAATCTACAATAAAATGTCTCTGTCTGGCATTCCCACTTCCAGCAGGCATCCAAAACTGCTCTCAATCCCTTAAACCAGTTGCTGAGTTTATGCACAGGGATACCCCCACTGCAATCATCCCACGGAAGAGTTAGAGGGAAAAAGATCCAATTGTTACCTAAAATGAGTTGTTCTTTTGATTTAATATTTTCTAAGCTGCTTTTTAAGACAGTCAGATAAGCTGCTCTGCAGTTCATGTAAAAAATGGCTTCTTCTGCATGCTGGGACTTCTTCCCTTGGGAACTTTCTGAGTGTGTGGCTTTCTGATTCCCAGGAGTGCTGGCCATCCTGTGAGGGATGAGATTCCAGTTAGAATTTGTAATTGTCTTAACAATTTGTTTGTCCTCTGAAACACTGACTAGCCCCAGTCACCCAAACATCCAGGTCATAGCCTTTCTTTTCTCTAAATCTGGGATGGGAATTATGATCTACACTTGTAGGCAAGCACCATGAGAGCCACAAGCAGAAAGAGTTTCAGCTTTACTTATTATTCACAGTTTATCCTTCATTGGCAGTAAAAAGTTTTATTTCACTTTATTTTATATAGTTGCAGGCATTTGATATTGCAAGTATTATATAAATATTATGCAGTCTTGATTTTTGAAAGCACAAAAACACATTTTCATGTTATCTGTGAAACAAGGCTTTGCCATCCATGTTTGCTCTTTTTACTCCTATAACTCAACAAAACATATTAATAATAATAATAATAAAATTGGTCAAAATGGGAATCCAGAATTATATTTCTTAGAATATAAATATAAATATATATAAATAAGAGGAAATAATATATATTATATAAATATATATAATTTAAATATAAATAATAGAAATAAATGTGCATAAAACTTTGAGCAACACAGGCCTTTTAAATCCAAGGCTCATACAGTTATAATTGAAGGGAAAAAAAACAAAACCATATTTTTTTCTCAATTATTAAAACAACTCATTGCTGTTTGCTCAGCAATGGTCAGCAAACTCTGACAGCAGCTTTCTGCTTCCACCAGGGATGATTAAGGTTTTTAGAAGGCCATCACACAGGGACACTAAATCCTGTTGTGCTGTTGCTTTAACAGTTTCTTGTATTATTTTACCCACTGTTGACTTCAGGAAATATATTCCAGCACAATAAATGGAATATCTCAAGTTCAGCAACAAGACAACACCATCCCAGGGTCCCCTTCAGGACTCATTGGGTTTTTACTCAGGAGGCCTCAATCACTGGCACCTTGTTGAGTTATACAGATCTTTTACACTTGGGGAAGGCAGATAATAATTGCTTATCAAGGATGGAGTACCCAATTTGTAACTCCCTGACACTTTAATATTACACAGGCACCAGAAGGAGCCCACAGGGACCCCCTGGCACAGCCTGGCCCCTGCAAACAGGTGTCACTATAATGAAGCACCAGTGTTACACACGTGGAATGAAACTGGGGGGAAAGACAAGGAGGAGAGGAAGAAGAAATGTTAATTTTCCAGCAACCAGTTTAGAAGATGTGAACTCCTGTTTGCAGTGCTCGGACTTCCCATTACTGAGGCATTTCTTATGTGGGTTGGGAAGTGCTGCCAATCCATCGCTGGGAAATCCAGCGAGCAATGCTTAGTGACAGCACTGCCAGCAGCCCCACGGCTCAGGCTGGGGCATTTCTACTGGATAAATGACACCTCAGAAAAATAGACAGAGGGGAGCAATCCAGCCCAGGCAGAGAGTAAGGTTTAGATTAGACATTGGGAACAAATTCCTCCCTGTGAGGGTGGGGAGGCCCTGGAAGCTGCCCCTGAATCCCTGGAAGTCTCCAAGGCCAGGTTGGATGGGTGTTTCAGCAACCTGGGATGGTTGTGGAATTATTCACAATGGAATGTGAGTCGTAGTGAATAGTGGAATTGCCCATGGGTGGAACTGGAGTTTTAGGGCCCCTTCCAAGCCAAACCAGTGCAGTATTCTCAGCCCAGAGCACAGCGTGCCATGCCTCGGACACCTCCAGGGATGGGGACTCCAGCCCTCCCTGGGCAGCCCCTTCCAATCGCCCTTTCTGTAAGAAATTCCTCCTGATGCCCAAGGTCAGACCCTCCGCGGCAGCACTGACCAATTCCTCCAGGCTCACCCACACAAACCCACACAAACCCGCACTGGCACAGGGCAGCTCTGCCCGGCTCCCGCCTCATCCCCCTGAAACGAGCAAACTTCCCGCATGGATCTCACCACCTCCCTCCCTAGAGGGGACAGGGGGCTCAAGGGCTAAATTTGCCACCCAAAAAATAAAATTAAAATGACAATCCCTTTCCCCCAGCCCTGAGGGGAATCAGCCCTCCCTCACTCCCTCAGCCCCGCTCGGCGATCCCTGAGGTGCGCTCGGCCGCCCCGAACCCGCCGCCCGAACATCGCCGGCCCCGGCCCGGCTCCTACCGCGCACAGCGGGGCCCGGCGAGCCCACACGGACACCGGGCTCGGGCTCGGCTTCGGTCTCGGTCTCGGCCCCGCAGCCCTGCCGGGCTCCGCGGCCCCGCCCCGGCCCGGCCCGCCCTCGGCGCCGTTTCCAGCCGGCGGCGTTTGGCGGGCACACGGCGGGAGCTGCGAAGCGGAGGCGGCGGGAACGGCTCCGGGATGTCGTAGGTGTCTGGGGAGCGGGGCCGCGCTGCTCTGCCTCTCCGTCCGCTCTCTCGCCCCTTCCTCTTCTCCCTCCCTCCTCTTCTTCTTCCTCCTCCCCTGTTCTCTTCCCTCTGGCTGTGCTCTCTCCTCTCCCACCGTCCCCTCACGGCAGCGGCTCGGTTCCGGCGGGCTCCGTGAGGGGAGCGCTTCTCCCGGCGGGCTCCGTGAGGGGAGCGCTTCTCCCGGCGGGCTGCGGCTCCCGAGCGCGTTCCGTGAGGGGAGAAGTGCCCTCAGAGCGGGCCCGGGAGGGAGGAGCGGCTGGCGAGGGGCGGGATTTGTTTCCCGATGGAAACAGACCGGGAAATGCTGGCGGCGGTGGCTCCTGGAGCAGCGGGGCTGGCTGGGCCGGGCTGCCGCTGTGGGAGATCGTCTCCGGATCCTCCTGTCCGGATCATCCTCTCTGGATCCTGCATTTCTGAGGGGTCGGGGGCCGCTCTGCTCACAGGAGCCCAGCGACAAGACGAGGAGCGATGGCCGTAAACTAAAACACAGCGAGTTCCACCTCAGCATCGAGAACAGCTGCTGTGTGCTGGGGGTGGCAGAGCTCTGGAGCGGCTGCCCAGGGAGTCTCCCGTTCAAATCCTGTGTCACCTGCTCCGGGTGGCCCTGCCCTGGCAAGGGCTTTGGACTGGATGAGCTCCAGAGATCCCTTCCAGCCCCAGTTATTCTAATTCTGTATCTCTACATAGCGTGGCTAACACCCGTGGGGCTGTGTGGGAGAGGGGCAAGGAGAGGGATCACAGGATGGTTCAGCTTGGGAAGGACCACAGTGGGTGATCCCTTGCCATGGCACAGGCTGGCATCCAGGCAGGTCTGGGATATCTCCAGTGAGGGAGACTCCACATCTTCTCTGAACAATCCGCTCCAGTGCTCAGTCACTGCACTGGAAAGGAGTTCTTCCTCACATCCAGGTGGAACCTCATTTTCTGCCCATTGCATCTTGTTGCATTTCTGGGCAAAGCCTGGTCCATCCTCTGACCACCACTAAAGGGATTGGCAAAAAAAAAAAAAAAAAAACAGGTTTTTGGTATGAATTTGTGAAAGTGTGGCTTCAACAGACTTTGATGACAAGGTCCACTCTGTTGATCACTACACAGGTGGAGCATACACAGGAAAATGGGATTAGGATCAATTTAGAATGATTTACACAGAGACCAGGGATGCAAAAGGGTCACAGGGACAAGGATACAAAAGATACAGGTGCAAAAGAGTTTAGCAGCACTTAATCACTGACTGATTTAATATTGATAAAGTGATTCAACAGGATTTACTACAATTACAGCAGTGACTAAATTATAGATTCACACACACTCAGGTGCAGAGAGGAGGGAAGGAATTGCAGGCCTGTGGAGATCAGGGCATGACACCCCCACGCCCATTTTCCATCAGGCTGTATCTCTTCATTTTGTCTCCAAAGGGAATAAATCCTGCTCATTTTTCTCCTATATTTTGCAATTTATCAAGCAGTAAGTAATTAATCAAGTCATGTAAGTCTGGTGCTGCTCTTGTGTATCTGTGCTCATCATGGGCTTCTGGAGATCAATAAAGAAAGTTCTTTAACCTGATAAATATTAGGCACCAAATAATCACTGCAAGTTGTACAGCTGGCTGTAAATGTGCCATCATACTCTGCATGGTTAAGAAAATAAATTCAGCCTTGTCTGGCTAATTCAGGGGTAGCAAACTCAGGTTGAATACTCTCACCACAAGTTCCTCATCTCTTTGTCTCCCTTTCTTGTTCCACTCTGACATTTGGTTCTACACCGCAGTCAAAGTGAGCTATAAAAAAAAAATAAACAAACCTAAGAGTGGTTCTCTTCATGTTGTTTCCTAAAATACTTGAGGAATTTTGTTTGCATGTATTGTTTTTTCCCCCACATTCTTGTTCTGGAAGATCAGAGAGAGGGCAGTTCAGCCAACAGCGTTTTCATGTGAGGAGTTGGGATGAATTTGGTTTCAGGGGTCTCTGTGTAGAGTTGGAGCACAATTTTTAAATTATTTTGATTAACTTCTCCCCTTGATGGCATTGAAAAGACAATCAGTAAAAACTAGCCCCAAGCAAGCCAGGCTGTTGGGTGGCACAAGGCAAGGGTGACCTCCTAAAGCTAAAATTCTGTTTTCCACCACAACATTCCAGGTTTTTCCAACACTGAAGGGCTTGGAATGAGGCTCCACCTCTGCCCCCAGTCCAGGGTGCTTGCAGAGGGAAATCTGGGCTGTGTGCTGCTCTGCTGCTCTACACAATATCTGACAGGCTTCAAAGAGCGTGGCTCTCATCAGGGCACAGCTTTCCCCCTAAGAAATGCCCTCAGTGTTTATAACTTAGTGGGGTTTTCATGCAGTTTCTCATTTATTTCATCCTACAGCTGTGATCCTGCTCCTGATTTCCTTTGGCTTTCAGCTCCTTCTGACACCTGCCATAAAAACTCCCATCAGAACGTGCCTTAGTGTAACATGCAAATGCATTGGCCCCCAGAGCATCCTTGCAGTGTGGATGCATTAATAAATGGAATATTTCTCTGCTGCCATGAGCTGGGAGCTGTAATGGGGTCGGGATTCCTTCAGCTATATGGGGTTCTCTTTAAAAAAGAAATACACTGTAAAGAATTCCATCAAACTGTGGCAGCTTTGGCTGCCCTTTGGCCAGGATTTCAGAGGCCTTTTTAATTTAAATGTTACCTGTTTACTTGGCTTTTTTCAGACAGGATATTTCTTTTCCCCTTTTTAAATAGAAATAGCTGTAAAACAGTTTTCATAAAAGATCTTTGCCTGAGTTACATATCAAAGATGTGTTTCCATATTATTTTCCCAATTCTTTAATTTACAGTCTTAGAACAGCAGCATAAATTTGAAAAGGATATGTTTGGAATGAGGTCATCTAAATTCCTTACAAGGCAAAACATTCTTTTTCCAAGATGAAAACTGAACTAAGTTCTTGAAATATGATGTATATTCCAAACCCTGTTTAATTCAGTATAATAGATATGTTTCTTGGGGACTGTTCTTACAAAGATTTTTTTTTTCTCATCGTTTTACATCATGCTTTAAACTATTGTTAAGATTTAGGAACGTGCTTAAAAAGTTTCAGTTGTCTCTGGGAAAAATAGTCTTAATTTATGTTGACCTTTCTTTCCTTGGAGCATTTCGCCTGCATTCAATAAAATTTTGATGACTGCTCTTTAGCAGACAGCTGTACCATATAAAGTATTATAAATATTCAGCTTTCCTCTTCCAGTGTTGCCATTAACAGCTGGGCATCCAGTTCAGAGGAGCAGATTTTGCAGAGAGAGCTTGGCATGTTCCTGAATCAGGAGAGGGAAGAAGGGAAGCAAACAGTTTCTTATGGTTTGGGGACCTGTAAAGACATAGAGCATCTGTTCCCCAGCTAAGGCATGGGCTGGTAGCACTGAATCATGTTAAGAGCTAAAATGATGGGAAAAACTACTTTTTTCACCTTGCCTGTACCTGTGTCTTAAATGTCTTCAACATTATTTCGACTAATGGCAAAATAATCCCAAGCCTTGCTCAGAAGGTATGGAAATGGAAATGCTTGGGGGGGGTTGTTGTTTATAGCCTTGGAGAAAAGAGAAATACTCAGCATGATTTCACTTCAGTGCCTGGATTTTATCTCTGGTATAAAATGGAGAATCAGATTTTCTTAGGCAAACACTTTATCCTTCTAAACAAGCAACGCTCAGGGAATGGATTTGCTTTGGATGCCATCAGTAAATGTGAAACCAAGAAAGGAAACTGTCTTTAGCATTATCAGTTACAGACCTTACTAACAGAAATCTTTGTGTCTACATGACCATAAAACCTGTCCGTGTTTTTCTCTTGCAGGGTTAAGAGAGCATTAAATTTGGACACTGTTAAAAAAGATAATGTAAGTATTTTTTGGTGTCTGGAGCCATCTGGGCTGTATAAATATATATATCTGTGTGCAAAAATAAATGTGGATATAAACAATCTAGTTCATTTTAGCTGCCTTTATGTTGTTACAGATTGGATGTTGTCTGGGCAAATCTTAAAGCACAAAATTACTGCTGCAAATATTAGTATAAAATTGATTGTATTTCATTTGTCACAGAACTGCCTGGCATTAAGTAATGTACATCTGCATGAATCACTTGAAAAATGTGCATATTGTTATTGCCACCACTATTTACCCAAGAGCTGAATGAGTTAAGATCCTTGGTGAAATCATTTATTAGAAATTAGCTCCATTATCCTGGGAAGCAAACGTTCTGCCATGTAATTGTACGTGTGACAATATGGAATTATGATAATGCTGTAATCTGCATATTAGAAACTGCAAAATTGAAATGAAAACATTAAAGGCACTTTCATGTCAGGCCTGTAATTACCTCCCTCAGCTAATCTGGCATAATGAAACAATAAACTCCTAACGCTGCCATCAATTTCACCGCAGTTATCACAACCAAAATAAAATTGTACTGGTGCTGTTGTTTGTTGGAAACGCAGCTCCAGCGTCCTCCCAGGCACCAGCATGTCGTGACATATGCCAGTTTATTGCCTCCCACAGTGGCTCTTGCTGCAGCCAGCAGGGCACAGGAGCTGGGAGGATGGCAGGGTGAAAAGGAAGGACAGTTCTGGAGAAGTACAGAGAGAAAGAGCTGGTCAGCAAACCAGCTCCCCATAAATCTCCAAGCCTGGGTGGTTTTGAAGAGGTTGTTGTATATGCAGCACGTACTTGGAGGCCTCAGTGGTATTGAGCAAGGGAGAAATTGGGCATTTTTTAAAATTCCAGATAGTTATTTTTTGAAAATTTCAACAGAGGTCGCAAAATACCACAGTGGCACAAAAAAAAATCATTAACAGTTTAATTAGCAGCTTAGTGTACCATTACCCAACTTGTTCTGCTCAGAATGCAGCTGTGGCTGTAATTTTGCAGCTGTTTCTTGGGCTGCCATAACCTTTCTGTAGAAAGTGGTCCAGCTGAAATTCCATGGAATGCTTTTCCTGCCCCAAATCCATCCCTTCCCATGAGATAAAGAGTTACTCCATGCTTGCCTGCAGCCAGGCTCTTGTGCAGCAAAGAGCTGAGGAGGAGCCCACCTGAATGATGGAAACTTTTAGTGGAGGCCTTTACACTGATTTTTGGTTCACACAATGTCTCCTATAGATGCATGTCAAAGATTTCAATTAAATAGCTTTATAGAGGGAAAGAAGGAACAGAAAGTAGTGAACTCATGGTTTGGGTGAAATATATGCTTAATCTTTGCTGTGTCTGTCATTCCTTCCCTGTTTTTGTCAAGAGTTCCTCATTCCATGGATCAAAATATTCATGAACTAACCAGATCAGGAATGAGTATTTTTAGAGTTTTGGAATCTTAGCATGTATTGTTAAAACATTGCATAACTGGAGTAAAAACTTCTCTGCACAAATCCTTTAACATCATTAAATAATTCTCTTGCATCATTAGACATATTGAAACTCTGAACCACAGACAAAATTTTAGATTTAAGGGACTCACTTTGGATTTTTTCAATCATAAAAGTTAAATTTAAAAAATTATTAGAAATAACTTTTGATACAATTAAAATCTACAAATATTTGTGTCTTAAATACTCATTACTGGAAGAAAAATAATAACTTGGTTTGGCTGCTTTAAAAAAACCCCAAACATTGAGGTGATCGTGCCAGAATTCCTAAATCCCTGGAAAACACATCTTTTTCTTTATGGAACCTAGAAGAGAAAGTGTTTACAAGGATTTTTTATCTTTTAGAGTCAAACTAATCTTATGGAGAAGAGGGAGTGATAGAGAAGCTTGATGAGCACAAAGTCACCCCACCACAGCATTTATCATGGGCTTTCCATAATGGGAATGCATAAAGCCAGGAATTACTCAGGGGAAAGAAAAAAAATAAAATGTTCAGAGTGGTTTTGTCACTACTCATCTGGATATTTTTTTTTTATTTTTCTCCATTTCAGGTACCTGATGCAACCCCCCAGAAGGCCAAAAGGAGCAACCTGAACTTCTACTCCCCGACCACAGGCACGTGCCAGCTGAGTCCCTGCTCCTCTGCCACCAGTGATGAGGCACAAAACCCCAGCAGTGCCCCAGCAGAGGGTGAGCTGAGCATTCCCTCTTCCTTACTGCAGCTTTGTCCTGCTTTTTCCTGCATTTGGGGACTGCTCTCCCATCTGCTGTATTTGATTTCTCTTTCCTCTCAAGGAATCTCTTCTGGAAATGTTGGGACTTAAAGCTTGAATTTTTTTCAGTGTGAATTTTGAGGGTGTTTGGAAAACAACTGAGTGAGATAATTTTTTATTAAAATAGCACTGAAATGAAAACATTGAAATGAAAACATTGTCATCAGCTCTCAGAAAATACCCCTCTGTAAGATTATAAGGATATTATTTCCAGTTCACTGTAGGATGAATGTTCACTTAGTTCCACAGTCACAGCTTTTGACTCTGACTGCTCAAGAAGCAGATTTTCAGTAGACTGAGCTGCTTTTATGGCTGTATAAAAATATTGTGGTTGTGGCCTCTTTAAGTGTTGAGGAGCCTTCAGGTCATCTGGTGTAACTTTTTTATTTTAAAAAGAAGAATACAGAGGGACCTTTTGTCATCTTTCCCCATAGAACTTTTATTTCCTTGCAGTACAAGGAAGTAAAAACCTTAACATCTAGAAAAGATGGTTAAGTCTTGATAACAACAACAACAACAACAACAACAACAACAACAATAATAATAATAATAATAATAATAAATGCATAACTTTCATTGTTAGCAAATTCCTTGTTCATTTATTTTAGTTATTAAGAAAAAATCACCTGTCTGATTTTGAATTTGTCTGGCTTTAATTTTTAGCCACAGGTTCTTGTTAGGTCACAGAATTTTTTATGTCCCAGAGGTTTTGGAATTTATGTACAGTACTTGAGGCCTCACCAACATTTATGAATTATGTTGAGTAAAAATATTCTGAGCAAGGTGGAGCAGCCACTGTTGGAAATTCATCTGGGTGTCTGCAGATTTCAGCTGCTGCACCATACCCTCTCCTGATGGATCTGCAAAAGTGGAACCTCCCTATTCCTTTTATATTTTATCCTATTCTTTATCCTGCTGCCAGTCACTGTTGGAAATTCATCTGGGTGTCTGCAGATTTCAGCTGCTGCACCATATCCTCTCCTGATGGATCTGCAAAAGTGGAGCTTTCCTCCAGGATTTTATATTTTATCCTAATTCTTTCTCCTGCTGCCAGTCTTTTTTTTTTCCCCCTCTGTTCATATAGCTACAAGATGGTGGTGTATAATTATTAAATCCCAGTTCCAGGCTGTCCATTTAAACCCACAATTTCTGCTCTCCTTCTAAAAATCCACAGTTCTAGTCCACAAGTATGACCTGTTTGATAATTGATGACTGATTTAAATCCAAGTTCTATTGACTACGTAGATTTAAAGTGAAATCTTTGAGGGTCTTACCTTTTAGCTACTGTATTAAAGCTTAAACTTTTGTAGCACTTTGTCATCCTGAAGTGTTTCTAAATGTTTTACAAAATATTAAAATTAAAAGTTAATTTATCCTTGAGTGCTGAGACTTGGATGTAATAATTTAGATCTAACAAGAAGAAATCAAAGTGTTTAATGCTGAGTGTGGTCTCTTTTTTTAGTCTGATGGCAGGAAGGAGATTTATTGCAGTGAAATGTGGAAAGCTCCTCATTCCACAGGGTCTCTCTGGGATCTGTACATTTGTTAAGCCCATGGCAAATTCCAAATCTTTCACTCAAAGGTGAATTTACCAAATCCCCACATTTTGTGGTATCTTCAACTTAAGCCACAATTAAATCATTTCTGATAGTCAGATGTGACTTTTTTATTGCTGGAACAAGTATTGGTAGACAAGCTAAAATTTTAATCTGGTTTTGTTCTGATCTGGTTCCTGTGGGAATGGATAAGTCATGTAAATTCAGGGTGTCTTTTGTGGTCAGAGGTCACATTTGTCCTGCCCCATCCATCACACGCCAGACTGGAATATTATCTTGTCAGCAGAGCACGTTTGGAGCCTTTGGAAGCAATTCCCAGTGTCTTTGTGGTTGTTTGGGAAATGGACTTGGGGCCAGGCAGTTTTTATAAAGGGAAATGGGAATTCCATAGCTCAGTCATTCCAGCATTTTCAGGATAATGCTCGAAGTTAATCTGCAGTTAATAGGATAAAAAGCTCCTGGAAGAGCACAGTAAATATCTGCCAGGATGATTCAACTTCCAGATATTAATGCTGTAGTCCCAAGGTTTCCAGAAACTGAGGAGAGGTCAAATTCCAAAAGTGTTAATTATAAATAATTTACTGTGGTTCATTCCAAGTCCTGCTTTCCAAGTGAGCTTTGAGGTTTTTCCTCTTCTCATGAGATCACTCAGCACTCAGGGTTCACACCAACTCCTTTTTGAGGTGCTTCAAGTACCCCACGTCTGATTTTCATCCTTGTTGTGCCTCTTTTTCCGAGGAGATGGGCACGAGCAGAGCGATTCCGAGAGCGGATTGTCCAGGAGAGGGCAGCCTCCAACAGAGCACGATGTGTAAGTGCGCTCACTTTGAAGTTTGTTATGGTGCAGGGCTGTGATTGCTTCTCTTTTCCACCACCGGACAATAACTGTGACGTTTATTTGCCTAAATAGATGTTTGAAGTTGCAGCTCTTCCTTTTCATTACTGCAGCTGAACTCACAATTTGTTTCCTGGGGTTTTTGCCTCTGCTGGATGTTCTCCTACATCATTATGCTGAAATTCCTTCAGTGTAGGATGGTGTCTTCCAAGTGATGGAGCAGGACAGGTTGTTTGGATGACATTTTAACAGTGGAAAATAAAATATTAACATTATACCGGTGTGAAACTGTAAATTGATTAATTGGGTTATTTTTTTTTTGTGATTCAGTGAGTCCTTTGGTCAACACATCCAGCCTCATCTCTTAGTGACAGGAACCCGGAATTACAGAACAATTGGAGTAATTAGAGGCTTCATTGATATGGAAATGTTAGCATTCAATAATTCAGAATGTTTTTAAAAGGTTTGCAGGAGACCTGCAGTGACATTCAAATAAAACCATGTCTAAACCAACACCTACACTTAATATTCATGTGAACTTCCATACACTTAATTTTACAGATGGAAAATACAGTGTCCAGTACACTGATATAAGTCCTCACAGCTGAACTGGATCCATCTCCATTCCAAAATAAAAACTCTGGGAACACTGCAAACATGGATTTTCAGTGAGTGGGGATGTGGATAATTGGAATTATTTAATCTTTTTTACACAGGTTCCTGCAACTGCACTCCCAAGTGAGAAATTCCTTGCCCAGAATTCTGAAACTAAGAGCAAATCTGACAAGCCTGAAGGTCTGCTTTACATTGATTTGTCTTTTACATTACTTCTAATATAGAATTTGAAAGCAAAATTAGGATTTTGTATTCAACATTTGACTTGAAGGGGTAAGGAAACAAATAAAAGACTTGAAACCAGGCAAGTTGGACTTGGAAATCCAGAAAATGCAAAAAATCTTTAAAACTTACAGGATTTTTTAAACTAGAAGAGTTGCTTTTCCATGTCCTCAGTTTTTAGTTTGTACACAAATAGAGCAAATATGAAGCAGTTCTCCATTATTATTTATAACTTGAAATATGAATTAACTGCATAGATTTTGATGTCTTTGAAGATTAAAGATCCTTTTGTGTTGAAGTGATTGTACCATTTAATTTACCACTAAAGTATCATTATTTAATAGTCCAATACATGTTAAAATGCAAATCACTGCTCTCTTTTTTTCCCATTTTGTTTCCTGACTAAATTGAGCACAGGGTTCATTGCTGTACATCAATAGCTGAAAAATAATTCAGTGTACTCAGAGGACAGTGTTCATTTATTTCATGTGGACAAGGTTTTATTTAAAAAACCAAAAAACAATGATACTAATTGAAAATATTTTAATTACAATGTTTATTTAGAAAAGGAAGAATTTAGAGCTTATGAACAATTTCCAAACTGGTTTTGGTATGTTGTAGATACGGAGTAGATATTGGGGATGGGATTTAACAATGATTTTAATTGTTGTTTTCCAGGCTTTGGAGGGCAGCAGAGAGCTGGAAAATATCCTCGGAGTCTCCCACTCGTCCTGTGTGCTGAGTGCTGAACTGCAGAAAACGCAGGCGCTGGGTGAGGAGGGGGTTCACTACATTCACTTATCCCATGGAACATTTACCAGGGATCACCCCAGATGTTCCCTGGGTACTCCCCGGGACTCAGGAAAATGCACTTCAAGTGTCCCCGTGCATCCAGCAGGGACTTAAAAGCCGGGCACACTGGGGAGGGAAAACCTGGAAAAGCAACACCTTTTCTCATGGAAATGGTCAGTAAATAGTTAGATACTTAGTGGGTACTTAGGGGGGGATTAGGCTGAACGTTTGCACTTGGATTGCTTGGCCTTTCTTCTCCCCTTCCGAGGAAGTTGGCTTGTTTGTTTGTTTGCCTGTCAGCAGGATTAGGCTGAATATAAATTTCCAGGCTTTAAAAATGGCTATTCATGTGTCTTGAAACGATGGACATTCCAGATGCTTGTTGTGGTGGCATAAGGGCACTTCACAGCTGCCACATCTGAAATACTTTTCCAAAGGAGCCCAGAAAGCAAACCTGGAGTGCCTGAACTGCTGCTTTTTGCAGCTGGGAGCAGGTGGACAGTAAAGCCACAGGTACCAGGGAAAATGTCTTCCCAAACAGTGGAATTGCTGCATTGCTGGTGTTTCAATTGCCATTTCTTCCCTGACTTGTATTCCATGGCTCATTCCGTTTCCCCTCTGCCTGGGCATGCAGTGCCCTGCTCCCGCTGTAGTGCCAGATCCTTTCTGACCTGGGAACAGTCTGGGTTTCCATCGGGGTGGGACAGACAGACAGCCAGCCCAAAGGACAGCTCAGACCTCTTGCTGCCACTCCTGTGTCCACTCTTTCGCTCAGCTCCTTGGGAAAGAAGCATCCTTTCTCCATCTCTGAATTAGGAACTACGGCAGCATTAGGAAAAAAAATAGAACAAAATATGAGATGAGGCTTGGAAGGAAAACTTGTCAGAATTCTCTGCATTTTGAAAATTCTTGTTCATTTTTTTGAGCACAGTTACGTAGGCAAGAGGGGTTTTTTTTCTTGAAATGCTTTGAAAGTGAAGGAGGCAGCAGAGGTATTATTTTCTTTGAAAGCTCTGGGGCAACATTTGTTGATTTTGGATTTATTTCTTCACTAGTGAGTCAAGCAGAAAAACTGCAGCTGTTGAAAGCAAACCATGGAAAAGTCCCTGCCCGAGGTAAGAAACTCTTCATAACTCCTGTGTAACAGATGTTTTGATTCCTTTTGCTTGATTTCTTTTCAGTCCTTTTCACTTGCAGTAAGTTGGGTAACCTTTAGGATATGAAAACGATGATAATCAAATGTGTTTCTTCTGAATGGTCTGCAAATGTAAATTGAATGTGTGCTGCTATTTTCGCTGTATTGGGTATTTCCCCATGAGCCTGTGCAAGGAGGAGGAATCATTCATGGCCTTGCACTTGTGCCATGGTCCAGAAGATTTTCCATGCTCCTTGTATATCCCAGCTATCCTTGTTCTTCCTCATCCTCCTCCCTCCCTCTGTGTTTTCAGTGTCACAATCTTGCAGCAAAACCTTTTTCACTTGGTGTATTTTGTGGGGATTTCACCACTGCAGGGGGCTGTGAAATCCCAGCTCTGGGGTTTCTTCATAACCAGTGCTGTGAAAATATTTGAAGCTGCTTGTGTTGCATCCCCAGCTGCTTTAGTGCCTTGGCAGGAGGGAAGGGGACACACTCAGGACAGTTTAATTCCCTCACACTCAGCAAAATCAACAACCATGCCCCAGGGATATTCTGATATTTCTGTTTTCTTCCCTCTTTCTGTCTGAAAGCAGAGCAAACCCAAAACCAGGAGCAGTGGTGGCATCTCTGCTGTGGGGAATTCTCTTAAAGGACAGAAAATTGATCAAGCTTAGATTTGCTGGGCTGCAGCAGATTAGCTGCAAGTGAAAAGGAGTGACAGCACTTGGGAGGGAGTTGGGCTGATGTGTGCAGTGTGCAGGTGCTGATTTACAGCCCCTGTCCTGCTGCAGCTCCTGGTGGCAGGGCTGGAATGCTGGGAACAGTCCCTGCCTGCTTTGTGCTCTGCTCCAGAGCCAGCCCCTAGCCCCAAACACAGCCAGGCTGCTTACATCAGATATTTTGTCAAGGTAGGGTGGAAAATAAAATTC
This sequence comes from Passer montanus, assembly GCF_014805655.1. NCBI lineage: Eukaryota > Metazoa > Chordata > Aves > Passeriformes > Passeridae > Passer > Passer montanus. The sequence continues at coordinate 10,840,326 of NW_024367149.1, read as the reverse complement.
TGAGTTTAAGCTGAGCGATTTTGATGAAGTTCCAGTGTCAGATTTGCTTTCACAAAGAATAAATTCAATTTTGAAAATGCAGTAGCAGGAGAGGCAGAGAAGTTTGTGATCAAAGAGAAGCATCTGTAGATGTTTTTCTTTGCCTTTTAGTTTCAGATGTGGGTTTTTCATAATTATTTTTAATTAGTTATGGCAAGGCTTAAAACTTATGACTGTTCTGTGGCTTGGTCCAGATGGAATGTCACATTATCATCACATGGTGAGGCATGAAATTTATTTACTTTACATAAACGACGTCCTCTTAAAACAACTTCATACAAAACATTCCTGCCTCAATGGGCAGCCTTGTGCAGAGCTCAGTTTATCATTTTGGGTGACCAGCATGGAAAAAGGGCATCATTGTTTGCCCATGACTTGGATTTACAGTAAACAAAATGTTTTTGAATAAAAAGTAAGCAAATTGTAAAACAACTGCCAAGGGATGAATCGAGTCAGTGTCTGGGAGTCCAGAATGTGCTGAGAATGGATGTGCAGGTTGGGATGTGCACATTTTGAAGGAAGGTTCCTTAGGTTTGGAGACTGCAGGAGTGGAGGTTCTGAAGGGGAAGCTGCTCCAGCTGGCTGTTACAAAGGACAGGGACACTTTGCTTCCCCAAAACCCTGACACAAACCGTGGCTGCTGCCCACAAGAGTGTTCCAGAGATCAAATACTGGCTGTGGTGGGGAAAACTCTGTCCAGGCTGTGATGGAATAGAAAACACTTCCTTTGCTGTGGGCTCCCCATCCTGCTGAGCCCAGGGCAAATCTGATCCTCTCTGAGTTCTGAGCATTCCCAGCTTTCATGGTGGGCTGAACACAAGGGGCTGAGGTTTGTGCTCTTGGGACAGTGGTGGTGGCTTTCCAGGAGACTGCATCAGGGTTAACTGCATGGAATTTATTCCATGCCACTTGAAATCCCTGAAGAAAGCAAAGCTGAGAAATCAGGGACCAAAACTCCTGAGTTTCCACCTGCCAGTCCAGTTTTGAAAACTGCATTTATTTTAAAACACAAATCCCCTCTCGCAACCACTGCAAAATGTAAACACATCCTTAAGGATCAGAGCTTCTCCTTGAACCAGGTAAAAAGGTAAGAATACAGAATTCCACCATTTATTTCATTTTGTGTCAGTTTGGGTGCAGAATTTGGGTGTCCTAAAACTAAACCACTTGAAAATAATCTGGGGGATTATTTTCACATCATTCTCAAATCAAGTGTAACAGATTTGTTGACCTTTAGATGTACTTGGGTACATCTTGTACCTTTCCTTCCTCCTCCTTGGAGATCTTCTGAGGAAAAGGGGAATACAGCAGTGGATTTTTCCCACTGTAAAGCCCTAACCTAACAACCACATCTATTTTCCTCAGCCCAACTTTGTATTTACTTACAGAGAAGAAATGCCATTTTCCCTTTGCTGGGAAAAGTGAGTCTGGGAACTGGCTGAACAAAAACTGTAACACTGGAGGGATCTGGTCTTGTCCCTGTGCCCTTCCCTGTGGAAGAACATCCCTGTTTGTGCTCCTGGGGCTTTCCTGCCATCTCCCCTGGGCAGGGCTGATCTCAGCTCCTCCCTCAGTGGGGATTGCCCCAGGAGTGTGGTTTGCCCGGTTTGTGTCTTGGGCATGAAGAGCTCTTGTTGCTCAGGCTAAATTTGAATTCACATCTCCTCTGTGGGTTTGAGTTTGTGCCCGTGGGGTCCCTCCCAGAGGAGGAGAGGGAACAGATCCCAGTGAGCCCAGTCCCCCCAGGCTGCACTTCCCAGCACGGGTGAGGAATCCTGTCCACTGGCAGCCCCAGGAGCTGGGGGAGCTCCTTCCCAGCAGGATTTGGGGCTCTGGGGCTGCACCCACCCCTGAATTTCCCAAAGAGCCCGAGGCTGGAGGAGTCTGGGGTGTGGGCCCAGCAGCAGGAGGAGTTTGGGATGGAAGGAGGAGAGGGGACAGCTCCAGGGCTCTGCAGTGATGGAGCACCCTGGGCTATGCAGATGAAATATTAAGCCATTAACTGCAGTGGCAGATCCAGAAATGCACATGAGACATATGACTGGAGGCCCCAGACAAGTACACAGAGAACTGTCAACCTGCATTTTAGATTTAGGTGTCAGCCCCATTTATTCACAGATTTCACCCTTGTTTTTACACTCTATTTTCCTACGTGCCTTTTTAGAGATGCAACAGCTATGAATTTTTAATTCTGGTGGATCTAGTTTAGAGTATTAAGCTTAATGAAAAATTCAAAAGAATTGTAGTTCTTCCAACATGTAGCAAGTCCTACATGAGAATAAATACTGCTTTCTCCCATGAATATAATTATTTTAAATAAAAAAGAAAAGAAACATTCGTTTGGACTCACTTAGTAGCAATTATATGTTTAAGAGGTGTAAATAACTTGCTATCCAGACATTACAAATATCCAGGTGCTCTGTATGTGCTGATGACAACAAAATTGAAAAGAAAGACTGTAATAATTCTGACTGGTTTTCTCTGCAGAAGATATTGATTATTTGTGTGTGGTGAGAGATTTGGAAAATTCAATTAAAGGAGTTGTGCAAAGGTTTCATAAATTTCCCCAGTACAGCGTGTACACAGACATTGCTGCGTATTAAATCAATGCAGCACTTCACAATATATTTTCTTTGAAACATAAAAATAAATAACATTTAAACAGTTCTGCTTACTACAGAAACAAATTTTATTTTCTGTGAAGCATTTAGTCATGTGCTATCACTGACTCATACACATTTGCCAGCTGTAACAAATTTTATAGACGTTTTCTCCAGAGACATAGCTCATATACTATGAATTTTTAAATGAGCAAATGGTGAAGAAGGGATGTCAGCAATATAAAAATTGATCAGTTAAAAGATAAAAGCATAAGTAAAGAGATTTGTATGGTAGTCTTAATAGGTTTTATTAAATAAAAATACTATAAAAAGACAGTAATGAATAGACTGAAGGTTTTAACTGTGGTTGAGGTGGAGAAAAATTATTCTGGCACATTTAGTAGAAGATTGGTTTTATATCACCCGACAGGTGAACATTTTTTTCTCTCTGCTTTTTAGATCTGTAAATGTTTTAGAGCAGTCAAAGTTGGGAGAGGATGGTGGGGGAGCTTGGAGGGGAAAGGGAACTTGGGAAGATTGAGCCCTCTCAGTGCCGGTGTGGTCCAGGGGCAGGGATGGCTCTGCCAGGCCTCTGGAGCAGGTCTGGGGGACTCCAGCCCTGCTGACCCTGGGAGCCCTAAAGCTGGGGCTGAGGGGAGGAACAGCAGCCAGCCCTTCCTGCACAGCCCAGGCACCTTCTGCTCCCTGCCCTGAGCCCTTCCAGGGCTCTGTTCACTGCACCTCAGCCAGGGGTTCCTGAATGTTCTTGGTTTGATGGAGCTGAGCTCAGGAGCTCTGCATGGAAAAATCCTGAGAGAAAGGCTGTTGGGGTTGTTGAGAACAGCTCACTCAGAGGTGAGGCAGGCTGGATGGGATATTGGGAATTAGGAATTGTTCCTGGCAGGGTGGGCAGGCCCTGGCACAGGGTGCCCAGAGCAGCTGTGGCTGCCCCTGGATCCCTGGCAGTGCCCAAGGCCAGGCTGGAGCACCTGGGACAGTGGGAAGTGTCCCTGCCATGGCAGGGGTGGCACTGGGTGGGCTTTACAATCCCTTCCAACCCAAACCATTCCAGGATTCTTTGTTTGGAAAACAAAGCTGAGTCCGTGGTGTTTCTTTTTTGTGAATCTGAGCAGCCTCTGCTTTTCAGGAGAGCTCAGAGTGCTGGGCAGAGCTCAGCATGGTGGTCATGGCACCTTTGGGTTCTTTACTCACCACACAGTGCAATGCTGCAGTCTGTGGTTAAAGGGAAAGCAGTCCTTCCTCTATGGAATTGCATTCAGCACAAGTAAAGCAGCTTGCAACTGAACCTTCTTCCTGTTACTTGCCATACAAGATTGGGCAGCTTCCTGTTGTGAGCAGTTGTGGGGATTTTGGTTAATAATTTGTGTAAACAAATGAAGTTTGTTAGGAATGAAGCTAGAAAGTGGTACCTGAGGCCAGGCTGGACTGGGTTCCTTTCTCTGGAGTAACCTTGTGAGTGTGGCTCAGGGCAGACCTGGGGTTGGTGTGGCTCAGCTGCAGGTGAGGCTGCCCAGGGGCAGGTGCTGGTGTGCAGTGTGAGATGCCATGGGATCAGTGTGCCAGCTGGGAGAGCTGAGGAGGCCCTGCCCCAGGGGTTTGGTGCCCTCCCCAGCTGGGTTTGTGTGCAGCTGGAAATCCCCTTGGTGTGTCCAGTGTCATCCTGAATCCTCCCTTACCCTGCAAGGTGGGGAATCCAACACCCCGGAGCCAGCAGCCTGGGGGTGCTCCAGCAGAGCTGCTCATCTGCTGCAGGGACATTTGGCAGCCCTGGCACTCGCAGGCACCTGCTCCCAGAGCCTTCCCCACACGTTCTCATTCCCTGAGTTCCTTCCTTGCACACTTTTCCTGTGCTTGTCCCAGCCAGCTGCTCACCCTCACCCAGCCCGGCCCTGCCCGGCCTCTGGGTGGCTGTGGGTGACTCTGGGTGACTCGGAGTGATCCAGGGGTGGCTGTGGGTGACTCTGGGTGGCTGTGGGTGACCCAAGGGTGGCTGTGGGTGATCCAGGGGTGGGAGTTCCTCTGCTGCAATCCCTGATTGGGCTCTGTTGGCACAGCCCTTGGGGATTCTTATTTGTTCTTTTATTATTGACAGCAAAAGGCAGCAGCAGCTTCTCATCCTGGCAGCACATTCTGTTCTGCTTTGCCATCACTGCCGGTGATGGAACACGGGTGCAGCCACTCACCAGGACAAGCTCTGAAATCCCTGCTGAGACACCGTGTGAAGGAAAAGGGGTGCTGGGTTCTTTAACCACCACAGCAACTTATTTAACTCGTGTGGGAGGCAGGATTTGCACAAATTCTGTCATCACACCACTGTTGTCTATCACACAGCACGTTTCTGTGTTTTCCTTGTTCACAGAGCACATCCAGGCTGCCGGGGGTGCTGCATTCCTCACCTCATTCCTGGACAGAAAGAAGGAGGCCCTGGGCCTGCTCCCGGCCTTGCCCAGCACCAAGGCATAGCCAGAGTGACCAGGACCAAGGTACTTCTTGTAAACCATGTGCAGGGAGCTCTGGGATGTCCTGCAGGCTGTCCTGAGGGGAACCAGGTGTTCTCTGCCCTTGGGATTTGTTCCTGGTTTGTTGAGCACTGTGACAAAGAATCTCTAGGAGCTCTGCTCCCCCACTGAAACATCCTGTGCTGTTTCTCCCCAACTTGTTGCTGCTTTGGCTACTCCTCACCAGTTTGTTCCTCCATTGGTTACTTGTCCTTGTTCCTTAAAGCATCCCCAAATGTCCCTGCAGCTCCAGAGGGGCTGGTGCCCTGCCTTGCCTGAGGCTCTGTGTGTGTTTTACTGGACATCACATCCATAACTCCAAGCAGATCCCATGCACGATGATGCTGCTGTCTAATTGCTATTTATTTTAGTCATTCCTCATCTCCCCACAGGCATTATGTGAAAAATGCATTCCACATCAACCCAAACTTCTCCATCTGCTGGACTGGACTTAAAAGGAGCGAAGAACTGAGTGTAAACCAATCTCCCCAGCAAATCCCAGCTGGGGAGTGCTCGCTGTGCCGGGCAGGTGCACGTCCAGATAACATTTCTGGCATCTATTTCAACTTGACAATGTGCACAAGCAGATAATCTCAATGTAAATAACCCACCCCGGGTGCTGTGCAGCCCTGGGCCCGTGGGGCTGCTGCTGTGTGGGGCTCTGGGCTCTCGGGCTGGAGGAGCTCTGCAGTGCCAGCAGTTAGTTATTGCCACCCTGGATGTGTTTTAGTTGTTTGCAAACACTTTCCAGATCTGTCACCCGCATGAGGGTTCCTCTAAAGTCAACCCCAGCCCCAGGGTAAAAAGGCCTCGGACCCAGCATTGACACAGGGCTCTGGTAACATTTGCTTTTAGGTCAACATTTGAGTTTAGTTTTGGCATTCAATGCTGTAGGAGCAGAGCTGTTTTATATAAACCAACCTTTTTTATAAACCAGCTGCTTTTCTCTTTCCTTCTCCTCAGCCTCACCCCTCCAGCTAAATGAATCCCCTGCCTCTCAAATCCTTGCAAGTAGGCTGAAAAAATACAGTTAAACAGTTTATGTTTATCAAAGTTCAGCATAAACACAAACACTTGAACGTCCTTTCTACCACCTCAAATAAACTGATTTTTACAAGTAAAATTCTGAGCACCAGCATGATAAAGGTGTTCAGGGTGTGGCTGAGCACACACACACTCAAGCTTTGGGAGTTTTCAATTAATAAAAATGATTTTGCACTTCACTGCCTGTGCAGTCTGACTGGGAAGAAGGTGAGGAGGTGTTTGAGGGAATGGTGGCAGCTGCTCTCATTTCCCCTGCTCTGCCAGGCTTTCAGCTGGGGCTGTGTGTGTGTGAGGTGCCCCAGCCCTGGCCTTGCAGGCTGAGGGTCCCTGAGCCAGCCAGAGTTTCTGTAACCTCTGGAGCTGGAAATTAAACAATGACTGATCTCAGAAGGGTCTGGAACCAAGTGAGCTGGTCTAATTCTGGGCAGTCCTGGAAGAACAGCACCAAACTGGTTCAGGAACCACGAGCAAAGTGCTGATGGCCAGCAGTGAGCACAGCAGAACTCCCCCATATTCCAGATATGAAATTGGGCATTTTCAGGGAGGTGGAGCTGCACAGCTCCTGCACACCCAGCCCCTGAGCAGCCGTGGCTGTGACCTCCTGCTGCAGCAGGCTTTTGCCTCTGAAGCAGCTGGGGCTGTTAAGAACCATTTCCAGTTCCACACAAGGTGGATCGGGTGACTCTCACTTTATCACCCCCCGAGGCCACCTCAAGGACAAAGGAAAGGGATACACCCAAAACTAATGTTTGGGTACGGGGAAGGATGGGCCTGGGCTCTGCCGGGGCTGATGAGACCCTGGGTCCCTCTGCTTCCATCCACCTTCATTTCCCTGTCCTAGGCACAGCCCTTCCTCAGGCTGGGGGAAACACGGTGGGGTTGGGATTTCACAGCCTCTGGAGACAAAGATTCCTATTTTGTGTCCTTTTTCTGTCCCCGGAGTGCCACTCAGCCCACACTTGCAGGAAGGCCGTGCTGTGGGCAGAGCTCTTGCATGCCACAGTTAAGAGTCAGACCCAGAAAATCCTAAATCTTTGTGAAAAGATGGAAGTTTTGTTGCTCTATAGGGAAGTGTTACAGTGTAGGGAAACTGAACCAACATCCTTCTCGTTCCTGCTCCAGAGCCCCTTTTCCATTCTCTCTGAGCTAGGGGGGCAGTGTTGCCTGGGGGTATTTTTTCCACAACAAATAAGCCTGGAAAAAAGTGCACAAATACACTGAGCCTGTGGGAGTCCAGTGCCAGGGCTCAGAACTGGCCCAGCTGGAAGCTCCCAGAACAGCTGATTCACACACTGAGGCCGAGGGCAGTGACAGCCTGGAATGTGACAGGGGAAGCCTTTAAACAAGGGGGGCTTCTTTTATATTTATATATAGATACAGAAAAAAAGGGTAGACTGACTCCTAATTAAACTACACCACCCTAAATTGCTTTATGATTTATTTTCTTCCTCCATGCTTTGTTATGTTTATAATTACTCAATCAATTTGTATTTTCTGAATTATTGGCTTTGGAGGCTGAGCTGTGCCCGGGGAGAAATTGCAGAGTTGAGTTCAGTTTACATCTGCAAATTGCTGTGCAATTTAATAAGGGGTTTGGGTATTTTCAAACTGCACTGCAGCACCTCAGCTTTTACTGCAGTAGAACCAAAAGTTTTGGCTTTTCAGTCCTGTTAAAGAGCTTTGCAGCAGCTTCAGAGCCACACCAGAGCTGCTGAGCCCCAGCAAAGGGGGACAGTGACTGATGCCACAAACCAGGTTTGGGTCATGAAGCAATTTAGCACCACAACTTCAGTGCTGCCAGGCACGAGTTTGCTCTTTACCTACACCACTTCCTTGGGCTTTCTATCCTGGGAAAGGAGAAAACTTCAGGCTGCTTTTGCTAATACAGTATTTTAGCATTAATTCAAAATTTGGTCCTTTATTAAGCATTTTAGGTTAACAAACGGTAACAAAAGTATGACACTTCCAAAGAAAACAAATCAAATCCCATTTCCAATGCTCTTCAAAATACTTCTCCTTTAAAACAGTCTTTGATTGTTTTGTGTTTAAATAAGCAAAAGGTTTTTCCTGGCTTTCCTCGAGTTGTGTCCATCACACACAGGCTCCTCTGCAGTGCTGGCACCTCTCACTGAGCACTCCCAGTCCTGCAGCTTCAGCTCCATTAACTGATTTTCTTCTGCCCTCTACTCCTGGAGTCCCAGAGTACCACAACATTAAAGTACACCAGGAAGAGCAGGAAGTGCAGGCAGGAAACCACGGCCACGGCCAGGGGGAACAGATCCGGCAGGCGCTGGGGAGGAGGCACTGCAGCACTGAGCACTGACAGGAGACCCATCAGGGACAGGGACAGCAGGAACTGCAACACAAGGAGTGATGGCACACCTCAGCTCAGCTGCCACCTCTGCACGCTTCCAGTGGCACCACAAAGGGACAGCCCCTCCACTGGTACTTCAGTACTGGGAGAAGCTGCAAGGAAGGGGAAAAGGAATAAAATTTGCTTACCAGGCTCCTGACAATCCTGGGAAAGGACTTGAACCAGGACACGTAGCCCTTGAGGGAAAGGGAGAAGGCCTTGAGCTGCAGGTCCTCTGCTGAGGTCTTCTCCAGGATGGAGAAGGAGGCCAGGCACACGGCCAGGAAGGCGGGCGTGGTGACGGCGTAGGGCAGCAGCAGCTCGTCCTTCAGCAGCAGGGGCAGCAGGCTGGGCAGGACAGCCAGCAGCATCCAGGGGAGCCACAGCATGCAGGGAGAAGAGGAAAACCAGTAAAGAACTGATCCTCCTCCCTTCATCCCTAACTGGGGCAGAACAGGGTTCTCATGGAATCCCTGAAACCCAGCACAGATGGGTTTGCATTGGAGGAGATCTTAAGCTCATCCTGTTTCAACCCTGACACCTCCCACTGTCCCAGGCTGCTCCAAGCCCTGTCCAGCCTGGCCTTGGGCACTGCCAGGGATCCAGGGGCAGCCACAGCTGCTCTGGGCACCTGTGCCAGGGCCTGCCCACCCTGCCAGGAACAATTCCCAATTCCCAATCTCCCATCCATCCCTGCCCTCTGGCAGTGGAAGCCATTCCCCCTGTCCTGTCCTTCCATCCCTTGTCCCCAGTGTCTCTACAGCTCTGTTAACAGTTTTTCCAGCTCACCTGAAAGTTGACACAAGTAGAAACCATGTGGCCATGAAGGGGATTTCATTTATGAGCAAGCAGACTGGGCTAGAATGAGAAGAAGAAAAAGAGATCTCAACTATTCCCTAATCAAACAGCACTCCCAGTCCCTGTGGGACATCCCCAGGGAACAGCAGTGCTGGGCACTGTCCCACAGCCAGCACTGGAAGGACACACCAGCCTGGCTGTACTTGCACACCTTCACTTACAAGTGATTTAGAAAAGCAAATGGGAAGAGCTGTTAAAATCTGATCTATTTAAGTAAGTGAAAGCAGCATGCAAGAAGATGAGGAAAAGATGAAATTTTATTCACAGAAAAATTATTTACTTACACTGACACGAGAAGAATCGATTTTTCATGGACTTGAAAGGAGAACAGGAAAAATGACAAGGCACAGCTGACCTTAGGAAGAGAGCAGAGATGGGTCAGCCTGTGACTGCAGAGCAAAGCTCTGCTGGGTGTCTGCAGGTGCAGGCTCTGTGTGGGGCAGCAGCTAAACGAGCTTTTCTAATTAACTGCTGCATTTCCTGCAGTGCCAGCCCCAGGCACCCAGAGCAGCTCCTGGACCAGCCTCACATCCCAAAACCACCTTGTTTGGAGCTTGATCCAGAATTAGTCACAAAGTCCTTCAGGCAGAGCCTCACTCTTGCTCAGCTTCCCTGACAAGAGCAAGGAATCACAACATTCCCACACACAGGCACTGGCAAATCCCACTCCTGGTAAGAATCACCCCCATTTTTGACAGGAAATTTTGCTCCTCATCATGACCAGCCAACAGAAAAAGTAAACAAATTGTCTTTTTATTTGCCCACCAAATAAAAACGTGTAAAACCAATCAGTTCTTGGGATAAATGTTAGTTTTAGGTAATATAGTAAAACTAAAAACAGAAATCATCTTGTAACTCTGGAACTTGGACCCAGCTCCATCTAATTTTGATTTTAAGGAGAACTCAGTTTTGCACAGAGTCATGGCAATGTGCTTCAATTCAATGATGTGACTAAGAGAAGGCAAACATTTTGGAAAATGGGATCATTTTATTTTCAAACCACTCATGAGCTCACAATGTCCATTTGGGGAATTTTTAATGGAATTTTGCAGCCAGTGAAGGAAGAAAAACTGGCACTTTGGAAGCCAAACAAAAAGAGGAGAAATCCCAGTTCTATATGAGGTTTAAATGTGTGTGGAATCTTCCAAAGGCTCTTCAGAGGAAGATAATAAAAATACAGAGTTAAATAAAGAAAACTGAGCTTAAGGAACACGTCTGGGTTTAAAGGCCAGGTCAGAGCCCTGGATTTGAGGAAGTAAAACACTTTTTAACCAATTCCCGCAGCATTTGATGGCTCCACCCTCTGTGCCCTGCACAAGTGCTGTTGGCAGTGCTTGTGGTGGATACAAAACAAGGAGCAGTGAACAGCAAACACTCACCAAGGCAAATTTAAACCCTCGCAGGGAAGGCTGGACAGTGAGCTTGATACAGGCAGGGAGCAGGCTCAGGAATGTTATAGCAAAACTAAAGGATTGGGGAAGAAAAACAGTTTTAATACATGAGGGACTACAGACATTAACACTGCTCTCTGCAGAGCCAGACCTGAATTCTTCACTGAGTCAAGGAGAACTGGGAGCTCGGACTTTTAAGAGCACTGAAAGATACTGGGATTCTTTGAATTTGCAAATTTTAACTCAGTTTTTAACCAAGCAGCTTAAATCACTATATAAACAAGCAGGGAATTTTTCAGTCATAAATATTTCCAGTATTTCTCCCTCATGACTTGGCAGAAAAATACAGTATAGGAAAGAATACAATTAGAGAAAATTTACTCCTGAAAAAAATATTGCAGACAAAAACTACCTAAGGCACTCCAGTTATGTCTTACCTGAGTTTCAGCTGAGTTCGAGGGGATATTACATTCTTTATCTTTATAAGGACACTTAGACTGCACCAAATATTGGCTACTTTATCCTGGAAGGAAATGAAACAGCAATCAGTGATAGTTTTATATAATTACACTCGTGTTTGTGGGAACAATGGGGCTTGGGAGGTGGGGATTGTTGGGTTTCTGCCATGAGAGTGCAAGTAACACTTGCAGGAGCACATCACATTCTCTGATGCACTGGGGATGATTCTGCTCTTCAAAAATGGAAATTTTCAAGAGAACCAATTAAAAAAGGCTCTAAGATAAGTGAGAAACAGTTCTTCAGCACAAGGATGACAACTTAAGGCATGAGAGCAGACGTTTTGTGGAGTAAGGCTGTGAAACTGTCCCTGAGTAAACCCTGGTCCGTGTGAATCCCTTCTCCCTCCGTGCTGCGCATTCCCTCCCGTACCTGCCCTGCTCGCTGCCCGCTAGCACTGACAGAGTTAACCCCCAATAAATCAAGAAGTCTAAAGACATTAGCACTTGTGCTAGGATCACTTTCAAAATTAAATTTGTAACTGCAGCTCTCCTGCTGGTGAAACTCATCCCCAGACAGCTGCTGGAGGCACAGCTGTGTAGACACAGCTCCCAGCAGCAACTGAGCCCCGTCCGTCCCCGCTGGCAGCGCGCGGAATCCGCGGGGATTCCGGGGAACACGGCCCTGGCAGCACCAGCAACCTCCTCCTCCTCACAGCCAGCCTGAATTTCCAGCCACCAGCAAGTGTTCCCAGGCTGCAAATGGGAACTGGCACACCCTGGCTGCAAATGGGAGCTGCACAGAACCTGTCACACCCCAGGCCAAGTTACTGAGCGCTGCTTACGTGGACAAATTCTCATTTTATCTCCATCAGCATCCAGCAAGTCACTGCCCTGAGCAGCTCAGAAAATATTTGGGCTAATATTAGACTAAAATCCTCCAGCTCTTTCAGACTCGTTGGTTATTGTCATTTAAAGATTTTATTTTTAAATTTGGTACTCAATAAAAGGTGTGCTGAGCAAAATGATTTCTTTATAAATTCCAAATAATTCTCAAGGAAAAGGGTCATTGTTTTTGGGGGGTGTTTTGGAGAGGTTGTTTGGTGTTTGTTGGGGTTTTTTAAATAAACCAGCAGAGAATACACTAAGAACACCTCCACTGCCTTCGGTACATCAGCACTAACTTTTGGGGGGAAAAGAGTGTCAGTTGTGATATTATTTACATCTGAAAAAGTTTAAAAGAATAATTAAAATTAATCAAAATATGTGAGAATTTGCTTTAATCCTTGTGACAACCTGAAAATTCAAAACTTCGTTTTCTGGGTTAAGCCTGAAATTGAGGATCTGCTGTAAAAAGTGGAATATTGACTCATGCCCCAATTAAAACAGCAGCAACTCCCTGTGAGCTGGGACATGAGAACCCTTTCTTTTATCCCAAACTCCTGTGGCATTGCCATTTGGTAAATGAGGAATTGAGTGACTGGATTGAGGCTCAGCACCTCCAGCATGGGCGTGTCCACAGCCTGAGCAAAACCACAAGCAGAAGTGGCCGAAAACTTTTGGAAAATATTGTGGAAGCTGCACAAGGTGAGTCAAAAAGGAAGTTCTAGGCTGTATCAAAAGCACCATTTAAACATTATTTTAGAAAAATAATTAATCCCATTGAAAAGAGGGGAGCAGAAGCCAAGAGGCCGAAGCCATTGACTTTCAAGGTGACATCTTCTGACACTGTCAATTACAAGGAATCTATTTCAATGGAAAAATGTATGGATTGAAGTATGGGTTTGATGATGGGGTAAGTGTTGTCTCCTGGTATAATATCCTGGAAGATGCCAGCTGAGCTGGGGTTAAACACTGGATTAAATAACTGGCAAGAAAGGACTGCTGAAGAAGCCGTCTCGAGTTACTCGCCCCGCGCTGTGTCTCCCCCATGAAATCCTAAAGGTCAGCCTGAAGGTTTCTCCAGGGATCTAAGAATACAGGACAGGGCAGTGGGTGGGAGAAGAAAACATGCATGCCTCAAACAAGCCTCTGTCAATGGGAAAGAGTCTTCTGAGTACTTGCATGATTTGTTCCACGTCGGTGCCGAACGGGAGCCAGCAGGCAGCGAAGGACACCAGCACTGTCCCTGCCAGTTTGGCCAACAGCACCAACCTGCAACGGGACACACATCAGCACAGAGCCACAATCCTGCAGCACAGCAACACCTCACACAGCTGCCTCCCACTGCCATGAATCCAGGAATGCCCACCTGCAGACAAGGACAACCCCATGCCAGGCTGATTCCTAAGATAAAACACTTGAAACTCACTTACCCCTTTCCTTTCAGTCCCTTCTTGAAGCACTTTCCAAGTAAATAGCAAAAAAAGGGCAGGGAATGGTAGAGCTCCATTTGCTTATAATTTAAGGCCAAGCAAAATGCCATGGAGCCCAGGAGGTCCCAGTCATGGGACAAACAAAGGACAGCCCACAGGGCCAAGCCAAGGCTCACTGAGTTGTATATGGTTTTTTATGTCAAGGACAAGATACACATCTCACTTCTGGAAGGCAGCAATTAATGCCCTGAGGGAAAGCAGAAATAGCTTGTAAAATGAGTTTTGCAAGTTAGCTTTAAGAACACATTGCCAGTAGTGACTATGTTGCCCCCAAAGATAAAAAAAATTACTTCCATTGGAAGTGTAATTTTTATATTTCCAAAGTCTGATTCCGAGTTTGCCCAGGCAAATCTGAGGGCAACTTCTGTGTGTGTTAATTACACATGTAATTACACATGCATTCAGCCAACCCAGCTTTTGGTAGCAGTGACAGTTCTCTGCAACAAGCAACATTTTCTTCTTGGTATTTCCATGAGTAATGATAAAGCTCTCACAAGCTTTCCCTTCCAGCTCCCACAAGATACGTGCAGAATATTCAAATATGTCAGTGCTTAAATTATGTATAATTTCCTTCAAGGACTTCTGAAGGGTTTGTGATTCTGTTACACACACAAGGCACCCTCATCCATGACCAGTTCCCTGACTGCTAATCCTGCTCAAACAATGAGTAATAGTTGCTAAAAACAATGTTACTGCCTTGTGACTTTGAAAAGAGCTTCCCAGGCTCAGAAGATTTTGAAGAGCCTAAGCTACACTTACTATTAAACTGCAACAAAGTTTTGTAATTTTTGTAAACTGTAATGAAAGCTTTGGGTTTTACTTATTTTTTTAACTTAGAAAAACCAGTAAACAAAGAATCCCAGACTGCAGGGATACATTCCACTGTCGCAGGCTGCTCCAACCTGGCCTTGGACACTTCCAGGGATCCAGGGGCAGCCACAGCTTCTCTGGGCACCCTGTGCCAGGGCTCCTCATGCTCCCAGGGAGGAATTTCTCCCTAATATCCAACCCAAACCCACCCTCTGGCAGTGGGAAGCCATTCCCTCCTGTCCTGTCACTCCATCCCTTGTAAACTGTCCCTTGTATTTCTTGTATTGTCAGAAATGTCACAATATTTTGTTTTCCCTCTGTCAACCTAAGCAGCTGTGACAACACATCCAGCTTGCCCACGAGCTCTCAGCCCACTCACGTTTCCCACTCCACATCAGCAGGTGAATTTGACACCTTATTGATTTCACATCAGCAAACTCACACCAAGAGGCCCTGATCGTGCAGAGGTGCAGCAGCTCAGGGAAAGCAATCTCTGCCTTGCTGCAGCTGCTCAGAGGGTGGCACTGGTCACATCAGAGTGGCAGGGCTGGCACAGAAATCTGCAGGAAATCCCTGCACCTCCAGCACGGGGTGAGCTGACAGCATTGGGCTGCTCCTGTACAAAACCAGTATAAAACCAGGATTCATTAACAGCCCCTGTGAAGGTGTCACCAGCCAGCCCTGAACTCACCTCCCTGAGCTGTGCAGCCAAGGCAGAAGGGGAGGTTTCACAGAGCTGAACATTGCACACAGCTCCACCTGCCACTGCTCTGCCATCCTAGGAAGATCTAGGGGGATTCCCTGTGCACACACAAATCACAGGAGCACAGCCCATCACTCTCCTCCCTGTCACAGCCCCACTGGTGCTGCCTGCAGTGAAGTGACTGGCAGGGAGATGAGCTGGAGGCATGGGAAGAATGATATTCATGTTGGGATTGATTTGTGCCAATATCAATAATTTTTATCTCCAATATGTTTCAGACTTCCTTTGATATCTCTGTTTGGGGTGGGCAGAACCCCCCAGATGACTCTGTACACCAAAGCCAGCCTGTGCTCTGCTAACAAGTGCTAAGGAGCAGTAATTCCATGAACTGAATTCATTTCCATGCAGAACAAGGATACTGGAAGTGCCCATGGTCAATAAGGATGAGGCCTGGGTAAAGCAGGATGCAGAAAGCACTGGAAACCTGGCAAGAAGGATCAAAAAAGAGAGGGGAAAATAATTAGTCCAAAATTAGACATTAGACAGAGGAACTACTGCTCCAGTACAAAAATGTGCCCCTCCATGGTGCATCCTATAGGTAGGAATCTTATTCTCTACAAGTAATCATCTGTCAGGAATATTTTGAGGAATAAAGATTTGCCATAAATTAGAAAATATTGAATATTGCCTGCCCGTTACAACAGCTCAAATATCACCTACACCTATGTTAAACCACTCCAAAAATCAGCAGACTTGTTATTCCAAAATCTACTGTAAGGAGTGTTCAAGACAAGCAGTTCCCAACCCCCCCCCGCCACACCACAATTTTTTTTTTGTTTTTTACTACTCAAGTAATAAGTTAATGGAAAATTTTGTTATTAAAAGCATTAAAATAATTGCTGTAAGATAAAATAAAGGCTTTTTTAATGTTTTAAAGTGAAAAGCCTATAATATGAGCTATAGTGGTTGCCATCAGTTTTACATGGAAGCCATCAGGGTGTTCTAGGTGTTAATTAACTCAGTGTTACACTTCTACTCTGCTCTAACAGTGTTTTCTTTGTTTAATTTACACACACCAGGTACTTGCCTTTTTTTTAGCAGATGTTTCTTTCAAGGAAAAACAATATAAAATAACTGCAGGGATATAAACCAGCAGATCAGCAACAAACACTGAAAAATAAAGATTAACCCTCCATTAGAATCCTCCCACAAGGAGGAGGCAAGAAAAACCACAGGCAAATAAACATCAAAATATCAGAAATAAACTGGGCAGTTCCACTTCAAAGGACAAAAAGAACCAGGTCTACAGAATTTGATCTTGTTAATGTTTCTCAGGCTCATTTCTGATGTCCCGAAGCTGCTGCCTCCACGTGTTCAGCTGTCCTGGCTCCTGGCACAGCCTCAGTCACTCTCTAGTTCCTGACATGCCACAAGCAGGGCAGGCATTTGGGAATGCCCCAGAGAAATCAGCCCTGCCTGCACCCAGGTTTGGGACAGCACAGAGGGGCTGGGGCACAGGGAAGAACTCCAGATGATCCCAATCTGTGTGAATTACCAGTGATGGGACACAGAGACTGAGAGCAGGGATTTGGCTTTGATCCCCTGCCTGCAGCAAGGATTTGGGAGAGGGGACAACAAAACAGAGCCAGCAGGTTCCCCTGCCAGGGCATGGCCAGCAGGTGAATTCTTCTGGAGTTGTCCTAAAACTCAAAAAAACCCCTCAGATTATTTCTACAAACCACTTTCAGTGAATGTGCAGTGGCTCCAAGAGGGAAAGGAGATGTTTAAACATTTCAGTTATCCAGGGATGAATGGTTTTGCCAGCTTAAGCCACAACTAAACAAATATAACCAAGGTGTTAGCAAAACAAATACACTGAAGCTTAAAATAAAGCTGCCATTGACCACCCTGAATTATTTTAATGCACTCCTCTAATGGCCCCTGTTAAAAAGTGTTTATCAGCTCTCCAGACCCATCAGTGTTGTGTCAAGTGAGTTGATTTCAAAATTAATAAAGACCATTTCAAGGGTAATTAAATACTAGTGATTTTTTTTTCAATTCAATCAATTACCAGAGAGCAGACAGAGAGCTTTGTGAGGTACAGAAAAGCTATTGATGAACAGCAAATTCTGCTGCTGCAATCAGAAAGCATTTTGTGTTAGAAAAAGCAAAAGACATTTCAAATGAAGGAAAGAAAATAGTAACAAGAAACAAGAGTTCACTGGCCACACTCTTTGCTGTCCTACTGCTGCAGCCACTAAATTACAGTACAAATCTCTTCAGAATTTGTTTGCAGTTCAAAATAACCAAATGGTGGAAGAGAAATTTAGAATACAAGTAAGTAAAATAAATGTTTACTTTTTTTTCTCACAGTAATAATATCAAACATCCCTGCCTTTGACATCAGCTCCTAATGAAGATCTCTGATACCTCCAGAGGTTAAGTTCTAAATGCCAGGCTACGTGTAAAATAATTTTACAATAAAAACCAGGGTAAGCTAAAAATAAAAAGACTGTTCATCAGAATAGAAAGGAAAACAAGAATATTTTAAAAATTAAAAGGTGGTATGCTACAAGAGCAGTTGTGTTTTAGAGTTTTTAATTAATTAATTGGGTTGAAAACTTGTTTCTATATTTTATATTCATCAACTTCACAAATGACGGCAGAAGAGGAAATAATGCAGGAATTTGGCTCAGAATTGGACCTGCAAAGTCACCCAATTAAAAACCTGAGAATAAACCAGTGAAGAGAGAGAAGCTGCCTATGAAACACGCTGAATTAGTAAGCAAGACAAATGTGCAGGATGATCCCAAGGAAATATAATCTTCCTACCTGTTGTACGCATAAATAACTTATGGGGCTGGCTCTCATAGCCCCGAGATGTGTGCAGAGCAACCCAATCAGGATTTATTAACTTTGCACTGTAAAACAAAGTACAGACACATCAAAATGCAGACAGGTCTCATTTCCCTTTACACTCCTTGCAGCAATAAAGATGACACAGCCAGGAGCAGATTCCAAGAATTAAGATGAATGAGAAGAAATATTTCAGAGAGCAATAGTGATCAATGAAAGCTTTTCCTCACCACTAGATCAGTTTACACTATAGACTGTTTCACAATTAAAAAAAAATAACCTTTGGAAACAGTAAAAATGGAATACAATATTTATTAGGACAAGATAACCACCTCCAGTCTGGTTCCAGGGACTTTAAAAAAAAACAATTGTAAATACCTTTCATGCTTAAGTATTAAATATAAACCATTTACAGTTCACATAGATGCCCCACATAGCTGTGCCTGTGCACTTTAACCTACATTCTTATTCCATAAGTCTCATTCCAACAGCAGCAAAGCCCTTGTGGAAAAAGTATTCCAATAACAGAATTCTATTTACATGATATCCACTCATCAAATGTCACTTGGGCTCTGCACACACGAGAGCTTTCCCAGGCAATGCCCCCTGTTCCTGCAGCACTTTCCCCTGGGCATCCCAGACCCAGCAGTGGCTTGTAGGGAAAGCTGAATATCCAGAAAGAAAAATGTAACACAGGATTTCAAACACTGAACTTACATGTAAGCACACACAAAACTGTGGTAGGCAGTGAGGGGTGGGTAATCGAGGCCCCAGTACAGCAGGTTGTTGTCACTTGTATTGAAGTACCTAAAAAACAATTAAATTTTAATTTAAAGACTACATTTCCAGCTTGGTTTTGACCCAAGGAAAAGACTGAATACTATGAAAATGCATTCTAAACCCAAAATAGAAGGTGGCAGCATCTATACCTGCCTAATTTTAGTGCACATTAAATAAGTCTCAAGCAACAAAATAACAGCAAAAGTGATGCAGAGTTCACATATTTGTGGTTGAAAAAAAGCTGCTAAATCTCACTTCAGTGGAGAGCAAAACTCCTGGTTCTACCTCCAAACCGAGGTGGACCATATGAAAGGAAGGAAAAGGATTTTCCCATTTGGGATTCTGTTGTGTCAGGATTTCTATGGCAGCAGCCAAAACAGTCACCTTTCCAAATGAGATCAGAGGGGTTTGGCCAAGGAGAAGGTGCAGCCATGAGGAGCAGCCCCTTCCCCCCTGCCAGTGAAACACTGCCTGGCTGCTCCCACTGCCACGGGGCAGCCTCTTGGCTCTTCCACTTCCTCTCTTCAAATGCAGCCAATTTTTGACATTTATAATAGTAAATTATATTTCTTGAATTCTTTATGAGCTGCCTGAAGTGTCTTCTGAACAGATGATAAATCACATTTCTTTGAGTTGCATCTCTGCTTCTTATCCTACAATTCAAAATTGCTCCTGCCAAGGCAGTGCAGATTCTTCATGCAGAATGTCACAGTTTGCAACTTTCAGGGCACTTGCCTGTTTTAGGGGTTTATTTCTTCATTTTACCTTCCATAAGGTTTTCAATTAAAAAAAAAGAAACCCAACATTTATATATCCAGTAATATTTAGTAAGGAAGCTTTCAGAGTTTTAATTAGCAGCAGAATAAAAAAGATGTTCCTAAAGGACTTTACAGAATAATATAGACCAGAAATATTTAAACTCTAGAATGCAATCCTTGCACATCAGCCAAGACGTGCTGTTCCAAACACCCACTTTGCTGTATTAGAGATTCAATTCCCACAGCAGACCCACCCCAAAACCCCCTTCAATTATAAATATACAACTACATCAAGTCTAGAACCAGAGAGCAAACACAAGGCCAAGGTGCCCACCTGGCAGCCCCTCAGCCCAAGCCAGCTGCAGCAGTGTCTGATCTGGCCCCTGGGAGTGCCTGGGAATATTGGCTGCTGTAACTCCTCGTTTTAAGGAGACACAGCTCAGTGTAGCAGAGTGGATCAAAGCTGCCAACTCCATTATTATGTAACACCTCTTATCCCAGCTCTGGCACAGTCAGGATTTGGATATCCCAGGGGAAAAAAAGGACCAAAATGAGAATATAGGAACAACAAGATGATCTGAGGTCACTATGCAGAGCCATACAGAGTTCACATGTATTTACAGAACACAAGTGAATTAATTTTCTGGTTTGTGAGATTAGTCTGTTCCCCAACAGGCAGCCAGGGAAAAATTACACCACACACCCAAAACATCCCTGTCCTTGCTGGAAGATGAGCTGGAATTCCAATATATTCCAATTTGAGTTGTAGCACATACATGGACTACATTTGTACTCTAAAGAATATTAAGAATAATGCAAAAACAAATAAAATATTTAGAATAATTCCTCTCCTGTTTTACATGATCTGTACAAATGAAGCTTGCTACACTTAAATCTAGAATGCAGAATTCCCACATTTAAAAATCTAATGGATCATGAAGCAAACAATAAACTCAGAGGTGTAAAACACAAGCAGGATTTCCCTCTGAAGGCACCACCTACCACTGCCTGATGGGTAAGTTGTAGGTGATTTCTTGCCAGTGCCTCTGAGCCTCGTAGTCTCCATACATGGGTGGTTTTCCTGCCCCTAAAAAGAGAGGACACAGCATTCAGGACATTATTTGGTTAGGTATTGCACATTAATTACTAATTTTATTCTCCATCCCTCTATATTGAGAGCAAATAGAGACCTCATCATGCAGTCTAACAGAGAGAAAAAAAAAAGTAATGTGTCCTTTTGGCTTTCTGGAGATTTCTGCAATGAGCATTTATCAAGATACTCTGCTGTGAAGAACTGCTTCCTCATCTGACAAAAAAAATCATTTCCAAGTGCAGATGAAAAATGTGGTACTTTCCCTGAACTAGGAAAATGCACATAATGGACATGTTACAGTGATTCTGTGGGAGCTGCTGCACTCCCCTGGTGTGTGATAATTGTCAATATTCTCACTTGTTTCAGCCATGCCATGGTATCTTACTATTAATATCACCATAATACTAATATTTGCCATTTTCATGGAAAAGAAAGCTTTCTCAATGCAAATACTTCAGATGTCAAATACTGCCCTCGATGGAAGCCTAACTGTGAGAATGGCAGCATGCAAAGCATCTTCCCAGAGTTTATTTACTTTAACCTGCTCTTTGAGAGCAGAAACTGGACTGATTGTGCTCTCAGTGAAATATTGACACGAGCCAGACAGAGATTTAAGAGGTTCTTTAAAATATAGGAAAGCCATCTGTGGTTTTAGCCATGATCTATGTTTGTGGGAATCCCCCGAGCTCAGCAATGTGCAATTTATTCCCAGAAAGTGCAAAGGACCTCTTATCTCTGCTAATTTCTTCCTGGGGGGTGCAGAGAGCAGATTATCTCCACTCTCACACATTCAGATTAAAGTTTCCCAAATAAGTGAGGTCATTGGAGTTTCATCAGTCAATTCTGTAGCTGTAAGTCCAGTGGAACAAAGAATCTGCCACTGGATTACTGAAATACAAAATGGATATTTGAACTACTGAAATACAAAATAGATATCAATACAAAACAGATATCTGAATTACAGAAATACAAAATGGATATTTGAATTACTGAAATACAAAATAGATATCAACACAAAATGGATATTTGAATTACTGAAATACAAAATAGATATTATCCAAATTTTAGAGTGTTTGTGTGTGTAACAATTTCTTAATCTTGAGGGATAGATATCAATACAAAACAGATATCTGAATTACAGAAATACAAAATGGATATTTGAATTACTGAAATACAAAACAGATATTATCCAAATTTTAGAGTGTGTAACAATTTCTCAATCTTGAGGGGAAAAAAGGGATAAAAAAATTAATTGGCTTCAGAATGACCAAAATATCTTAATCCAAAGGTTTGATTATTAAAAGCCAATTACTGATCAGTTAGTTTGACAAAGCACATTTAGCTTCCATCTAGAGAAAGCACCAAGTACACCACCAACAAATTAAGTTAAAAACTAATAAAACTGGAATATTTGCTTTTAAAAGGCTCACAAACATCTTCAAAGTAGTGATCTAATTCAGTTTTATTGTTAAAGTGGAAACAGATTTTTTAAGGGTTTGAAGCTGCCTCTCTATACCTGCATTTAGCAGGAGTTTGGACATGCATTAAGAAATTCTGCATTAAGCTATGAAACCAAATTTCTCCTCAGTAATTCTCCAAGACCAGGCCATGACTAATGGTAACTTTTCAAACCAGGTATTAGTTTCTGCTTCTGCACTGAATTCCAGAGGCAGATCCAAAAGCCAGCTGATGGCAAGGAACAGGGTGGGAATGAGACAGATCCGAGGGTGCACAGTAAATGAGGGTGGAATTAAAAGTTTATCACATCTGCAGGAAGACAAAGGAAAAAATAAAATCCTGGTGGATTTATGTCGCTCCAACACTGGGGTTTGTCTTTTTATAGCCAGCCAATGCTCAAAGTTAAACTTTAATAATTTGCTGGACTGGATCAGATTCAGCTTTTCCTCTTCCAAAAGAAGTTATATCAGCACTGGGGAGGAAATAAGATTTCAAAATTGTTATTTTAGCTCAGGCTTTATTTTAGAGTCTCTTCCACAACCTTGATTGGTTTGAAATTAAATCAACTTACAAAAATCTAGTTAGCAACAGAATTCTAAATAAATCCTCTTGCAGTGCAAGAGAAATTGAGTGTGTGCCTGAAGCCAGGGTGCTTCCTGCCTAGAAATGGGCAAAAACCTCAGTTACCTACAGACCTCTCAGAAATGGCATTTTGAGAAAGCAAACCAAAACAATTGGAAATGCAGTTCAGCTTCAAGCAGATTCTTCAAGTAAATAAAACCCAGAATTACGAGTTAAAAATCACCAGAATGCTCCTGAGCAGCTCAGGGGATGAGGCTCCCCCACTGCCTCAAAAAAAAACAGAGTAGAATTTGACTTGTGATTCTTTGGGCTGATGAGGATTGAAAGTATTGGTTCATTTTTTATCTTTTGTTAAATTTGCAGAGAGCAAGCCTTGTGCAAGCTTATTCCAAGTGTGGGAATGGAACTGGGAGGCTTGGAGAGGAACTTGCTAATTCTTTGCAAGCCTTCTGACATGAGGAGGAGAAAAACTCATCCATTACCAGAATGTAGCTCTGGCTGCTGCTGTAAACAAGCTTAAGGAGGTACAGCTACAAGGCAGAGTCATTGTTCACTCCATGTCACCTCTGCACTGTCTTCATTAGCACCAGGATTAGCTACATATAAGCTAAATAAAAATACAAATAATAAGGTCATGTCTGCTGCAGAATTTGAAAGACAATATGAGGCAAATGTGCAAGTGGACTGCAATATTCTGCAAATAAAGGCACAGGGGAAAACAGACAGATATTGATCCTAAAACATGAATGAATAATCATCAGCACCACCCAAAAAAAAAAAAAGTTATGGTGGTTTTTTCCAGTGTTCTGCTCCAAACTGTAATGTTAATCATGGCACGCTTCAAAAAACAAGAAAAAGGAATTCTCAGGGAAATCAAGAGGAACTTAAATACAACAACAGTTGAAATGACACATTACTCTCTATGTATGATTTTACATAAACACCAACAAAATAAATCAGCAGTAATTCCATCCATTTCCATTTCTGCCAAGCCCCTCCAGCCCCTCCTGAGGCTGCAGCAGGCTGTGCAGGTGCCTCACCTGAGCAGGAGCCCAGGGACACAGGCCAGGCCCCTCCAGCCCCTCCTGAGGCTGCAGCAGGCTGTGCAGGTGCCTCACCTGAGCAGGAGCCCAGGGACACAGCCCAGGCCCCTCCAGCCCCTCCCGAGGCTGCAGCAGGCTGTGCAGGTGCCTCACCTGAGCAGGAGCCCAGGGACACAGGCCAGGCCCCTCCAGCCCCTCCCGAGGCTGCAGCAGGCTGTGCAGGTGCCTCACCTGAGTAGGAGCCCAGGGACACAGCCCAGCGCACGGTGAGCGCCAGCAGCACCGCCATGGTCATCAGGCTCCACTTCTCCATGGCTGCCGGGCTCCTGGGGACACAGCAAGGACACTGCTACAGCACCAGCCAGCCTCCTGTGCCCAGCCACCACTGCATTAACAGCTCGCTGCATTATTAACAAAACCAGGGGTTAAAACTGAGCCAGGGTTACATTAATGCCACTTCTTTCCTCAGTTAAAGCACCGCAGCCAGATGATGCAAAGTGCACTTCTGGTCTAGGCACCACTGCTGGGTTAAACAAAATAAAAGTTAGTTAAAAGTTAATTGGTCTCAGGAGACATTAGTCTCCATCCTCTCACCCCCAAAAAGCAATTGTCCCACCAAGCTCATTTCACCACACTACGGAGCCAGTAAAAGAAATATTGCCAGCCCTGTCAAATTGAAGGCTGTGTGCACGAAACTCAAAAACCAAGAAACAGGAAAATTATTATGCTGTCCTATGCAAAAAAAAAAAAAATCTAAAACAACCAACTACAGAATATGCAAACTTCAACCCAAAGAATCAGAAAAACTTTAGTCTGAACTAGGAAAAAAGTGAGGAAGAAACTACTCCAGCCTTGAAGGGTACAACTGCCACAGACTTTCCTTGCAGATAAGAAAAGTAATTTGATTTAAGTGAGTTTAATACATTTGCCACTGACCAAAACCAAAAATCCCATACAGCAGAAGCACTGAGCTGCTGTTTGAGTTACAAACACGCAACATCTAAGGCATGTTTAGCTTATTGTTCTCCAACTCCACCCACATTCATTTACTATTCTCAGAAAGGTGTGACCCAACACCACCACCAAGGGGAAAAAAGAAGTTAATTAATAATATAAATCTGTGGCAGCAGATCTCCATCTATAGGTAGGAAGGTGAACACTGATATTTGCATGTTTTCACCTGTGCCTAAGCCACAGGGGAGGTAGTTTTATCTAAATAAAAGATACAGCTGTCCTTTTCTATCTTGCCACAACATTAATTAATTATACCTTCTTAATTATTACATAGCACCAGCCTGACCTACAGACTCCCCCATCTCTGTTTCACTCATTTACTTTTGCCATTCCCTACATTTGGAATAACAATTGTTTTCTGGCATACTGAGTTTCTTTCTCTGCTCTCAAAAGTGGCTCTTAAAATATTCTTTCCTATTTATTTTTCACCTTTAATAACTACACCATACTACCTATAACAAAAAGCCACACTTTTATTATATACTAAAGCCCAGAATTCTTAATTCTTGGTATCCTGTGGGTAACAATGTTAGGACTATTTTTCAGGGGATGATAAAGCCAGTTTGGTCAATCCCAAACTTTTCACCTTCCCCTGGATGTGCAACACGTGATCAGGTGATCTCAAGATCCCACCTGTAAGCATGAGGTGAAAATCACAGACTAAAAAAAAAAAAACAAAAAACCAAAAACACCAAAGAAATGCTATCCTTACACACTGTGTGCGATGAAGATTCGGATAAATAACACCAGTACAAACCACCCAGCCCTGGCCCAAGGAAGCTGACACAACTCAGCCACAGACGCACGGCCCTGAACAGAACTTCTTTCAAAAGACCACATTTCAGCAGCTGAAAAACGCACACGCTGAGTGAAGAATTTAATCTGTTGCAGCAACACCTGTCTACAGCCCTGCTGTTTCCCTAATCCCTGTCAGGAGATGCCTTTATTCCTCCTCTCACCCCTGGCTCTGCCCGGCCTCCCTGAGCCCCCAGGGCGGGCTGGCGCTGCGGGGCTCGCACCGGGGCCGAGCTGCAAGCCCCCGAGCTGGCCCCGGCCACCAGCGGACCCTGCTGCCCCTCAGAACCCTCGACCCGCCCTCCCTCACCCCCTCAGAACCCGCGACCCACTCAGCCTTTCAGCCCCCTCAGAACCCTCGACCCGCCCTCCCTCACCCCCTCAGAAACCTCGACCCTTCAACCCCTCAGAACCCTCGACCCGCTCTCCCTCAGCCTTTCAGAACCCTCGACTCGCTCTCCCTCACCCCCTCAGCCCCCTCAGAACCCTCGACCCGCTCTCTCTCACCCCCCTCAACCTTTCAGCTCCCACAGCTCCCTCAGCCCCCTCAGCGCCCGTGGCCGGCTCACCCCACAGCTCCCTCAGGCCCCTGGCCGCCCTCAGCCCCGTCACCCCCTCAGCCCTCTCAACCGCCGTCACCCTCGTCATCCCTCAGCCCCCTGACCGCCCTCAGCCTCGTCGCCGCACAGCCCCCTCACCTCCCCTCACCGCTCAGCCCCCGCTGCCGCTCTCAGCCCCGCTCTGTCCCGGGCTCTGTCCCGGTTCTGTCCCGGCTCCCCTCAGCCCGTTCCCCCCGCGGGCTCTCACCGGGCTCGGGCCGGCGCGCGCGCTTCCGCCTGCGCGGCGCCTTCCGGGCGGGCAGTGCGCGTGCGCGGGGCGGGAGCCGGGGCCGCCTCAGGAGCGCTCCGCCATGGCGGGGGCCGGGCCGGGCGGGCTGCGGGCTGCTCCTGGGGAGGGGACGCTCCAGGGGCGGCCTCGGAGCTCCGTCCAGTGCCTAACGGGGCTCCGGGAGAGCTGGAGAGGGATTCTGGACAAGTGACGGGGGAAGGGGGAATGGTTCCCACTGCCAGAGGGCGGGGATGGATACGGGGATACGGGGAGGAATTCCTGCCTGTGAGGGTGGCAGGCCCTGGCACAGGTGCCCAGAGAAGCCGTGGCTGTTCCTGGAGCCCTGGCAGTGCCCAAAACCAGGCTGGATGGGGCTTGGAGCAGCCTGGGACAGTGGGAGGTGTCCCTGCCATGGCAGGGTGGCACTGGATGGACTTTAATGTCCTTTAAACCTAAACCAGTCTGGGATTCGTGTTTTTCTACCATGCCGGCTAGCTGGGGAGCAGCCCCTCAGCCTTTGCAGCTTGGAGAGGATATCTGGGAAGAAAGCACAGGCTCCCAGGCTGGAAGGGACCGCAGCTCCCTGCTCGGGCAGGGCCATCCCTCCAGGCTTCTGGACACGCGGGGAGGACTCTGGAATCTCTGTGATACACCATAGGCCTCACGTTAAACCTCTCAGTCTTGCCCCTTTTCATTCTCTTGACGAAGGACGGAGCATATCAAAAATCAGGATCACAGGATGCTCTGGGTTGAAGGACACCTCAAAGATCATCTCATCCCACCCCTGCCATGGGCAGGGACACCTTCCACTATCCCAGGGTGCTCCAAATCCACCCAGCCTGGGCTTTTCTTCTGAGGTCAGGACATGAAACTGAACAGAAAACTGATTATTCTATAAACAGCAGCACCTACTGAGGGTTTTATGGCCAGGTGAGCTGGCAGCAGTGCTCTCCTTGGAGTGGAATCCCAGGGCTGAAAGTTGTGTTAAACACAGCTGCTACAACAAAAAAAATGTGGTCAAGGAATGTCTGAACACTTAGAACAGAGACGTTAAAGTAAACAGAGATTACTGTAAATCAAAGTGATTAATTTTTTTTCAAATGTGCAGATTATTTTTTAAATATATAAGCACTATAAATATAATAATCCATTACATCAGAGACAGCTTTTATCCCTTGATGTTTTTCCAGTGCAGGATGCTGATTTCCACTATCCCAACCATTTCTGAGTGCAAATTCTTTGGACATTCTGGTCCCTCTTACACCTGCCATAATTTCAGCCTCTTGTGCTCTTTCCTCATGTGGGATGGTGTGAAGAGACTGAAATCTCTCTTAAACAGACAAAGGTAAAAATCACACCAGTCTGCTGGCCATAATCCTGTGGGAAATGGCAATTATGCCCACCAAATTTTACACAGTTTGCCTAATCTGGTACACTCAATAATTTATATTCCTGCCGGGTAAAGTGCGTCCATTTCAGGATTTTGACGGCATGTCTGGAAATGACGAGTCTGTAAAACAAGGATAATCCTAGAAATTCATCAATTGCGAGCTAACTGAGTGTCCTGAACGCACAGCGGCTGGAGCTGCCTTGTGGCACTGAAACAAGAGAATTCCCAGCCTGAGCCCGGGCGAGAATCACCAGGGCAGATTCCTATTTCAGTACCTCTCTCCTCTCCTTTTACTCTCCCCTCCAGGATTTTCCATGCCCAGAATTCCCAAAAGAGCAAGGCCGGGGAGCACTGATAACACCGCCGCCCCGAGTCCGCGCTCGTTGCCTGTGGAATATTTAAAAAAAAATAAATAAAAAAAGGAGTTTTTGGATTTTTCCTTGGAGATTATTGCGAATCCTGTGCTGGAGCTGGGATGAGCGAGCAGGAGCCCACGGGCGCACATTCAAGTGCATTATTGCAATTAGCCGGGCGCTCTTTGTTGCAAGGTGAAATCATTCACTCCCCGGCAAAGCTTTTTTATTGAATGCTTTCTAAACACTCGCATCGGGCGCGTCGCCTGGAATTGAGTCTCTGTCACTTGTGTTTCTGCGGTGCCTTTGACCAGATCAATGACTGGAAAAGGCATTCAGGACACATTGATGCGGCGGGGAATGAGGCGAGCGGGGTTTGGTGCTCGGCAGTGGGGAGAAGCCGATAATGAGCAGATAAACGGCTTTTCTTAACCCTTGGCGTTCTCCGGAGCTCCGCTGCTCCTCTCCTCCACCCCGGCTCTATGGCTCGATGGCAGCCGAGCGGTGGCAAGGCAAAAATCCATAAATTTGGGGTGAAACGCGGCCAGAATAGCGAGAAAGTCTGTCCTAGGGCGGGCGGGGGTGCAGAGCCTGCGGCCATAAAAAGTTCCAGCTCATGCAGAATTTCGTTTGTGAGCGGAGCCGTGGTGCCGGAGCGAGCGGGGGAACAAACTCCGGAGGCGTTTGCAGCTGCAGATTCCCAACCTGCAGATTCCCAGGTTATCCCCAGCCCAGGCAGCGCCCGGGATTTAGCGGGCACCGAGCCGCGCTGCGAGCCCCGCTCTGAGCCCTCAGCAGCCTCGGCTCTTGCTCGTTCTCCTTTGCCGAGCAAAACCAGGAGAAAACGTGTCAGAAACCACTAGCTGAGCCCGCAGGGAGATGGATTTATTTTTGTTTTTCCCCATTAAATATTGGCACTTAATAAAGTAATTATAAATGACTGGGGGTTTGGGGGTTTCTCTTGAATTTCTGCCATTTTCTAGGGGATGGGCGACACGGAGTTTCCCTCGTCCGACCCGGGTGCTCCGAGTCCTCGGTAAAGCAGAGCAGGACCTTTCCTTCCATCCTTTCCCGGACAGGAGAGGTTGGGCGGGTTTCGTGTGTCTCGGTTTTTCCCTTTTCGCCGAAGCTCAAGGAAACCGGGATTTTATCGCACCTGGAGTTCAAGGACGCTCCCTCTCACATTTTGCCGCCTTAATAAAGTCGCGCTGTTCCCGCTTCCTCAGCTTGCTTACCAAATCCCGGATTAATAAAGTTTACTTAGTTATTTAAATAAATTAAATGTCACATTTTAAATGGAAGGGGAAGGTTCTACCTTCCTGACCTATTTTTCATTTCTGATTTAGAAAAAGGCAAGATTAGCATGGATATTGCATTTTCAAGGACCTCGCCACTATTAAATAGACTGTTAAGTGCATTTTATGGCTGAAGAGTCTGTTCCCAGTTCAGTCTGGAAGACGTGCTAAGTTCATCTCTACCTGCTACATTGAACATTCACTGACTAAAATACTTCCTGTGGATGTAATACCTATGCTCTGTATCTTATAAGTACATAACGCTTAACGTTTTAGCACTGGTAACACGTAATTCAGTAAAACCCGCTGGAATTGAGGAGTTGCCTCTCCAGAAAACTGCGTGGCGGGTGTTTGGCCGGTGGCGGCGGTCCCCGGCGCGGCGGTGGCGAGGGAGGCGGCGGGGCTGGCTGGCACGGACTCTCCCGGCGGCGGGGATGGATGGCACGGACTCTCCCGACGGCGGGGATGGCTGGCACGGACTCTCCCGGCTGCGGGCGGAGGTTGAAGCGTTTCAGTGGCCGTCCCGAGGGATGCCCGGCCCGTCCGCAGCCTCCGGGATGGGCAGTGTGACTTTTGATTCTTCTCTCTCTGCCTTTTAACGCCAATAAAATGCCTTCGGGAGGGGACAGGCTGGTTTCCCCGCAGCAGGCGGGGACAGGCCCCCAGCGCACCTCGGACGCGAGGGAGAAAACAGAAACTGCCCGAGGTTCCCCATGGAATTCCCCCATCTTCCGGGAGCTGCCCCCTGACCCGCACCCGCACGGGTCGGGGGAAACCCGCACTTCTCCTAAAGCAATCCTTGCTGTCCTTCTCCCGGAGCGGGACAGCCCCGAGGGCCCCGCGGAAGATGAGGGTGGCTCATCCCAAAGCCATCCCTTTGGACACGGGGACACGGACCCCGGGCAGTGCCGGAGGTGCGGGCGGGGCGGGTTAAATCCCCCGGTACCGCCGACCCGAGCCCGTAACCCCCGAGGAAGCCTGAGCCGTCCTCAGACGCTGCCCGTGTCCCAAAGGGGGCTGATGTCACCGGTGGATGATTTCCTCCGGCCACAGACCGAGAAGGAAAGGTCTGTGACGGACTCCGCTCCCCGGCCGCCCGGAGCGCTCCCGGCGCTGTTCCCTGCGGGAAACCCGGCCTCAGCTGTGCCTCCGCAGCTCCGGAGCGGGGTCTCGGATCGCTGCCCCCCTCCGGGTCTCGGCTGGCCGGGGGGATACCCCGAGCGCTGGGGCTGCTTACTGAGATAAAAACACGCGCGCGATAAATACACGTTTATAAATAACCCCAAAAGGTCTTTTCCTGCCTTTTCCAACGCTCGCCGCAGCCTTTCAACACCCATTAGCCCGAAACTTTCAGCCCCGCTCTGTGCCCGGAGAGAGCAGTGATGCTATAAATAGACGGCGCTGGGAGCGCGGAGAGCGGGGAAAGGGGGCGCAACTCCCGCGGCCGCGCAGCGAAAACGAGAGGGTTCCCCGGGAGCCCCGCAGCAGCCGAGGAAATGGCCCTGATGAGCCCCATCTCGTCCCTTTTTCAACCAGCGTGATGGTTTAGAGGATTAGGGCCAGATCCTATCGGCAGATCCTGTTATAAATCCCTTCCCGCGGCGGAGGGAGCGGCGGGGCCGTAGTTGGAATAAATAAGGAGCGGGGTCGGGGAGGGTGCAGGGGGTGGCGGTTCTGGGTAAACTCTCGGGGCTGCGGGAGGGTCATTTCCCCGGTGTTTCGGATCTAGTTACTTCCAACACACCCCGGGGACCGACGTGACACGACTTATACTAATGGGCATCTGTCACCGGCCGTGTCAAGTTTTGCCATATGCGGCGGACAAGTTTGTGGAAGGGAAAACAAGGGAAAGAACAAGGGAAGGAGTTTCTGTTGTCCGGCTGCGGCCCGTGGCTGCGGGAACTTCGCAGGGATACGCTGCTCCCGGTGCTCCCCGGCCCGCCGTTCACGGTCCGGCTGTGGGGCTGCGCCCACTCCGCCGGGAGAGCCGCTCCCGTCCCGGCTGCAAACCCTCCCCTGTTCGGGGACGGATTTTTGACACCCCCTGGACTCCCGATCCCCACAGGTAGCTCTGCGGGACCCGCCGGGACGCCCCGTCGTGCCGCCCTGGTCAGTGCCGTCCCGGGGTGCTCCCGGTCCCCCGAATTCACCCGAAGTCCTCCATGACTCCCGGCCCCGGGGTTACTCCCCGTCCCGAGGGTGCTCCCGTCCCCGGGAATGTCCCCGGCCCCGGAGGTGCTCCCGACCCCGCGGGCCGTGAGCGCGATCCCGGTGCCCGCGGATGCTCCGCGGGTGTTCCCGGATCCGGGTGCTGCGGGGATGCTGCCGCTCCCGGGGGTGCTCCCGGCCCCGGGGGGGGCGCGCCCGTTCCCCGTGGAGCAGCGGGAGCCGCCGCGCCCCCCGCAGGCCCCGGTGCGCCACTGCAGCCCCGCCGCCCCCGGGAGCCCCCGGCTGCGGGCACGGCCCCGTGCCGCTCACGGCCCCGCGGCTGCGGGCAGCCACGGCTCCCGCGGGGAGGCGGCGGCAGGATGGGGGGCTCATCCCGGGGTTCTTCCCCTGCCCCGAGCCTTCCCGGTGGCGCCCGGCCCCGGGAGCCGCCGCTTCCCCGGGAAAGGCTTCTCCTGCGGGCCGCTGTCCTCGGCGGTGGAGGGGGAAGCGGGCCCGGGGGTTACGGAGGGAGAAGAGGTTCCCGGAGGGAGGCAGCGGGCAGGAAAGTTGCCGGTGCCGCTGCCGCCGGCGCGCAGATGCCGAGCCGAGGCATCGCTGCTATGTGGGGAAATATGAGCGAGTAATTTTATAAGTAACAAAGGCTGGGGAATGGAATGAGCCCCTGTTATCCGGTGTCCTCTGGAAGCCCTGGATCAGCAGCTTCTTGAGCCTCGCAGCGACTCCGGGCAGAGGCTCCTTTCTTTTTTCCCAGGGGATCGGCTAAATATAGAACCCCCCTCGATCGCACGAATCACCCACCATTTGCTGTTTGTGTAAAACCGATTAGCCAGACACAACTGTGAAACAACTCGTTCCTCCGACACCGCCACGCACCGCCACATTCCGCTCCGCGGGGTTCCGCGGGGCCGTGGGTGCCCGCGGAGGGCCCCGCGTGTCCCCGCTCCCTCCAGGTCCTCCCTGTCCCCGGCAGATGATTAGCGAGTCCTTATTTATAAAGTTCAAACGATCTCATCACCGGGGCTGCTCGGTTTATTTTAGTCTATGTATGCGGAGGTATAAATATTTACTTAGGAAGAAATAATATTTACTGCTTACCAGGAAAGCAAGGACACTTTTATTTATATATTTATTTTAAATCCGCGGCTGCCAGAGGGTTGTTGGAGGGGAAATAAGCGCCTGGTTCAGCTCCTCCCGCAGCCGAGCCTGCCGCATCCCGCATCCCGCCTGCATTTTACGCCGCCGATTTTCCTAACAAAGACAACGAATTATTTGAGCGGAAAAGCAAAATCCACGACGCTTTTCCAAGGTGACAAAAATTCGACTTTGTAAGAGGGAGATAATAAAGCACCAAACACTGTCAGTGCACAGGAGACACCGAGATCTCAGCAGGCTCAACCCCCCGACGCGCCGCTTTAAATATTATAACGCTACATATTAATTCCTTTTTTTTTTTTAATTTTTACTGTCTCATTATTTTAACCCCGAAAATACACACATACATATATATGTATGTATATTATTTTAAATTTTAACAGCTGCCATTAAGGCTGAGTTATTGGGAATTAACTGGGAAAGGCCGATCCTTTCCCGGGGGAAGAACCGCTGCTTTAACCCTGATTATTTCCCTGATCTAAACGAAAGATCCTCGCTCGGACACCGCACGGCCACGGCCTGAATATATACGTATTTTTCCCCCTCTAAAATAAATATTAAACATTGATTAAACCCACCGGACGTGTTTTATTTTAAAATATTTCCCTTATAATTAGCCCCGGCCGCAGACCCAAAGCGTACCTATTCCGGCCGGGAATGCCGCAGCGCCGGGATGTAGTGCTGAAGTCAGGCCGAGAAAAATGAATACATTTAGGGAAACATCACGGGAGCCTCGGATCTGCCGGGGAAGGTTGGATTTGGAAGGAACCGGGGTGATGGCGGCCCCGCCGCCGCGAGCGAGCAGGGCCGGGCGCTGTCGCTGTCGCACGGCGCATCCCGAAGCAGGTGGAGGGACCGTGGGGAACCCGCCCGCACCGCGACCGGCGGAGCCCGAAGCCCCGCGGCACCGGCGCTCCGCGGCCGCGCCCCGAGCGCGTCTCCAG
Source organism: Passer montanus (assembly GCF_014805655.1). Lineage (NCBI taxonomy): Eukaryota > Metazoa > Chordata > Aves > Passeriformes > Passeridae > Passer > Passer montanus. The sequence continues at coordinate 10,806,669 of NW_024367149.1, read as the reverse complement.
CCTCCGCGGCCGCGCAGCCCGTCCTGCGGGCGGGGGTCACAAAGACACCGCTCACACAGAGACGGGCAGAGCATTTTAAAAATTTATTTACAAAGTTGTGTACAACACCAAGGGATAACATTTAGAATACATATATTCATTCATATATAAACAGACTTCTATAATAGAATGACAGCGTTTTTCCTCATTTTTTTTTCTCTCCAAAATTCTCTCTCTCTTTTTTTTTTCCTGTCCGTTCGTTTAATATTTAAAATTTCCCCCGCTTATTTCTTTTTTATACAATTTTTTTTTCTCCTCGTTTGTTCGTTTATTTCGGATAAAACCACTCGGAGCGCCGGAACCTTCAAAAAAAGTGAAAGTTCGCAGCTCCTAATCGCGACCGTCATTTTCGCCTCTTTAGAAAAATAAAAACCCCGAAAGCAACGTCAGTGATTTTTGATACAAATATGTACAAGCGGCGGCGGCGGCCGGTGCCCGCTGCTGCTCCGGGTCCGGGCGGCCGCGGAGCCCCGAGGGGGCGGCCGGGGCTCCCCGGGGCGCTGCCCGGGGCTACTGCGCCGGCCACTTGGCCTGCACGGCGGCGGCGGGGGCCGCGGGCTGCAGGAACTGCCCCGCGATGATGTTGGTAGGCACGCTGAGGATGGGCGCGATGGCCGCGGTGGTCCTGGCCAGCGCCAGCGGCTGGTGGGCCATGAGCGCCGACTGCACGGTGACCGGCGGCCGCAGGAAAGTCTGCGCGCTGGCGGCCGAGCTGGCGGCGGGCACGCCGATGATGTTCTCGATGCTGAAGGACGGGCGGCTGCTGGGCTCCGACTTGACGATGGAGCCGGCGGCGCCCAGGCTGTTGAGCTGCAGCTGCAGGCTGGGGCTGAGCTGCGAGTTGAAGGCTTTGCGGCTGAGCTCGCTGGACGGCAGCAGCGGCACGGCGGGCGGCAGCATGGGCCCCACCGGGGGGATGTAGGGGTACTGCAGCGCGGCCGCGGCCGCCGCGGGGTGCGTGTAGGCGCCGGGGTGCAGCCCGTAGGGGCGGCCGTAGGGTCCGGCCAGGCCGTAGGCGCCGAAGCCCTGCATCATCAGCGCCGTCTGGTCCCGCAGGTGCTCCTGCTGGTGCCGCTTGAAGCGCTTCCTGCGGCGGAGGAAGCTGCCGTTGTCGAACATGTCCTCGGACTGCGGGTCCAGCGTCCAGTAGTTGCCCTTGCCCGGGTTGCCGGGCTCCCGGGTGATCTTTACGAAGCAGTCGTTGAGGGAGAGGTTGTGGCGGATGCTGTTCTGCCAGGCGGGGAACTTCTCCCGGTAGTAGGGGAAGCGGTTGCTGATGAACTCGCAGATGCCGCTGAGCGTCAGCTTCTTCTGCGGGCTCTGCAGGATGGCCATGGTGATGAGGGCGATGTACGAGTAGGGCGGCTTCACCAGGCTGCTCTTGGGCTTGCTCTGCCCCGCTGCCCCGCGGCCGCCGCCGCTCCACCGCTCCGCTCCGCGGCCGCGCCGCGCACCGCTCCGCCGCCCTCCGCGCCGGCTCGGCTGCTTTGGTTTTTTGTTTTGGTTTTTTTTGGTGTGTTTCCTCTTCTCTCTTTCCTCCTCTCGTCTGGCTTTTTTTTGGCGGCGGTTTTTTCCCCCCCTCGGCGGAGGGAGGGGACGGAGCTGCCGGCGGCCGGGCGGGGCGGGGGCAGGAGGCCGGGGGTCGCGGGGCCTCGCTCGCCACTTTGGCAGCGCGGCGGTCCCGACTGCCTGATAGATTACTTTCCCGTTAAAGATATACTCGGAGGCGGCTCCACGTGACCGCCTGACGTCAGGCGCCCCGCTGTGAAGTCATGCAAAACTCGAGTTGTTTCATGGACTGTCAACAAAGAGCGGCGGCGGCTCCGCTCTGCCCGCCCCGACGGGGCCCGGCGGCCCCGGCACCGGCCGGGCCCCGCGGAATTGCTGCCGCGCCGGGGCTCGCCGCACCGGCCGGGCCCGCAGCCGCCGCTCTCGGGGCGCTCGGCAGCGCAGGCTCAGCGGATGCGCCGCCGCAGGAGCGCCTAAAAGCACCAAGTTTGGGCTTTGAAACCACTTTTCCGTGGGTTTCTTTTTTTTTTTATTTTTTTTTATTTTTTTACCAGCGGCAGCAGCACCAGCTGGGAACGGAAGACCGGAGAATAGCTATTGATTAATCTATTAGGTTAGTTGCAGGGACAGGGAGAAATAAAAAAGACGTAAAATAACAAAGGGAAACTGTAAATAAAGAACCTTTTAGCCGGTTACTTTTTTTTTTTCTTTTTTTTTCCCTTTTTTTTTTTTTCCTTTCCAGAGGTGTTAACGACTTAATCATTGCGGGCTTTAGCATATGAAAAAGTAGGAAATGAGGGAGTGTGTGTGAATGTGAGGACCGTATTGCCGCGGCCCCAGGTAAGCCCCGGCCCGGGGAAAGGCGCCCGGCGGGGCGGGAGGGGGCCCGGCCGCCCACCCCTGCCCCGGTGCGGAGCCCCCGCCCGGGCCCTCGGCCGCGGGTGGCTCCCGGGGTTTGGCTTTTTAATCCGTCCCGCCGAGCCCTTCGCTCTGCTGCTTCCCGCACGTGTTGTCCGATTTCGGTAAATACAATTAAATGAGGGAAATGCCCCAGGAGTTCAACGATTTCCTATGAGCGGCGCTGCTTTAGGGACAGCGATTCCCCTCCTTGGCCCAAAACCCGCCGGGGCTCGGAGGGCCGCTGTCCCGGCCTCTCGCAGAGCCTCTGCCGGGCCCGGCTCGGGGAGAGGATGGGGAACCTTCCCCGCACTCCGTTCCGCGCGTCTCCCACGGGATCTCCGCGGCCCGTGACCTCCGCACCCGCGCACCGCCCGCCGTCACACGCGGAGTCACCGAGCCGCGTTCACACACACGCACTCGCCGTGGGTGTCACCCGGCGCGCCGCAAAGCCTCTGCCAGGGAAAAGAAAAAAAAAGAAAAAAAAGGAGGAAAAACCCCAACTCCGCAGCCCCCTGTTCCATTTGTTGCGCTTTTCTTCGGCACAATAAAAGTCAAATTAATTGATTCGTATTATTAATTACGGTGCTTAGCGTGAAAAGAAACGTTTCCCCTCGATTAGGGCTCCATTGTGCTAATCCATGTTCAATCACGGCTGCCGGCTGAGCGGGGCCGCCCCGCTCCGCGCCTCTCCGCGCCCCTCCGCGGGCGCTGCCGCGGCCCCCAGGCCTTCCCCTGCTGAAGTTTAGGGCTGCATTTCGAAGCCCATCCCGTTGGAAGCTATTCAGGAGCCCACCCGGGCGGAGAAAAGCTTTGCTAAAACCCGGGAAAGTTTCCCCCAAATAAGCCGGGAGCCCCCGAAGCCGTGGAAGTTCAAGGGCTGGAGGTGAGCGGGAGCAGGACGGGCGTCCTGCAAAGCGATAAAACAATTAAAGCAGCTCCTGTGGAGGTGGAAACCCACGATAATGACACGGCCAGAAATAGAAAGTGGGCGCCCATATAGACAGATAGATTTAGCAACAGGAGAAAAACAAACTGTATGGTCCGGATCGATACGGAGTCAAATAGAGACACGGCAGCGCAACGGGAAAAGGGAGGATGGAATAAGTTATGATAGAGAGGGAGAAATTAATTACAACTCAATTTGATTCTAATATGGGAAAGCAAGATCCTGGCCGCGAAGCGAGTTAAAAATAAATCCGGAGGCTGAGCCTCGGGGGTGGGGGGGAGATTGTGGAGGAAAGACAGGGCTGGGGCAATTTCTGCTTCTGTAATCGTTTTAAAGGAAGGAGAAACCAAAGGTGTCCCCTTTCAGCTCCTTAAGCCTATTACTTTCACTAATGAGTTATATAAATCGTTGACCTGACCTGGATTAAACCAGCATTGTCGTTCGGTACAAACGTGCGGGGGGAAAAGGGCTCGCAGGAAAGGGGTTGCGGGTGAGAAATCCCTGTAAAATAAACACATCCAAGGGAGGGGACACGGCAGGGACACGCAGACATCCCCCGACCGCTAGGACCGGGGTCGGGGCCGAAATGGGGCGAGGGGCAGAGCCTGGACCCCCCGTCAGCAGGGCCTTTCGCTGAAGATGTAGATTATTAAATACATGTAATTTCCCCCCTCTATTCTTAGGCCTCTATTTGCACGTGTTTGGTTTCTTTTTTTATTTTTCTTTTTTCCCCCCTTTTTTTAAAAATCGTAATAAATCTCTCGTAAACCAGGCAGACCTCAGTGCAAAACGAAATTGGTCATGTTTCCAAAACGGTTTCGGATTTATTTGTATTGGAAATGTATAAACATCCATTCTGTAAAAGGCAACACGTTTAATTAACGATGAGAGAGCAGTTAGGGGCAGAAAGCTAGTAAAATTGTGTGATAAATTTATGGCATTGTTAGCGTGCTTTTAATTATGGCTATTATGTTAATTATTTCACATTAGCATGGAGTTATCAGCAGCATGTCAGATTTAATCAAAACGAGCCTTTCTCTCGAAAACTGCGCTTTTCATTCGCCGCGAGGAGAACGGGGGGTCCCGAGCAGAAGCTGCTTCCCCCCTTCTTTATTTATTTAAAAATAAATAAATGAAGGCTTTTAAAAAGAGACTTCCCAATGAAAAGAGTGGCTGGACGTGATCCGGGCTGGTGCAGGCGGCAGATCCCTTTAGGCTACAGCGAGCAGCGCAGGGAGGCTGAGGAGAGAAGCGACGCTCTTGTTTTTTAGGAATTCACCATTTTCACCCCCTCCGGAGAAGGCATTTTATCATTTTGGATCATTCTGTCAAACAATATGATGTTGCTCATTTTTATCTGTCCCGTTTTACAAAGCCCCCGCTCACACTGCTGGCCAGGACAACGCGCCTCAGTACAAAAGAATAAAAGAGACGAGCCGGGAGGATATGGGATCGCTGCGTGGATCCAAAAGGAGGGAAGAGGAGGAGGTGTGTGCGAGTGTGAGTGCGTGTGTGTGTGTGTGTGTGTGTGCGCGGTGGGGCTCCAGCGGCCCCGGCCCGCTGCCCCGCAGCTCCGCGCCCGCGGCTCCCGCACACGCTCCGCAGCCCCCGGGGCCGCCGCTTCCCAAAGGCTTTCGGAGCTTCCGCGCCGAAATGAGAAGAATCGAACGCAGAGAAATACAGAGGAAAATCACAACCCGCAGGTGTGCCGGCAGCGAGGCGGGCGGCGCAGTTTTGGGCGGCTCCGTCCGCGCCGAGGTGCGGAGCGGCCCCGCGCCCGCGGAGAGCCGCGGCCGCCGCTCCGCGCAGCCCCGCGCAGCGCGCCCGGCTCTGCCCGCGCCCCCTCCTCCGGCCGGCCCCGCTCCCCCTTCCCCACGGGAGCGGGGGGCTGCGACCACGGCAGCTGCTGGCTTATTTTTAGAGCATTTCCATTCCTCCGGTTAATTTTAGATCGATCCATTATTTAGCCCCAGTTCGCCTTTAGGGAAACCCAAGCTGGGGGCGGCCGGCGCTCCGCGGCCGCGGGACTTTCCCCCGCGCGAGGTGCGCGGCCGCGCAGGGAAGGGAACTTCGGGGATCCCCCCTCCCATCCATGCCGGAGGGGCGGGGGCCGCGCCCCGCGGATCCTGCGCCTCCCCCGGCCGCGCCGCGTGTCCCCGCGCTGTTTGCGCGCTGCCTTCCCCGCTGAGCTTGGGCTGCACCAGGCGCGGGTTCTCCACGTCCTGCAGCCTTTTCCCCTTTGGGAGACACCCCCAAATCCACACACGCTCCCCCTCCCCGCCCCTCCGAGCCGGGCCGAGGTGCCGGCGCTGCCCCGCGGGACCGGCCCCGCTCCCCGCCCGGCCCCGGGGGACCGCGGGGGAGCACGGAGCCCCGGCCCGGCCCTCGGGGGATGCGGGTGTAGGTGCGGTTCATGTTCGTGTGGCCGCACACGCTCCCCCCGGGGCCGTCGGGGCCGGGAGAGGCTCAGCCCCGCACCGCGTCCATCCCCGGCTGCGCCCGGAGCCGCTCCCCGCTCCGCATCTGAACACCGGCCAGGCGCCGCGCTGGTGCCGAGCCGCGCAGCGCCTTCAGTTTGGGGCTGGTTTTCCTCGAGGCTCGTCCTGGAGCTGGTCACTGCCTGCTCCGTGCTGTCCCTCCCCTGGGAGCTGGCAGGGTGCGGGTGGAGGGGCACCCGGCGGTGCTGGCTCGGCTCGGCTCGGCTCGGCTCGCAGGGAGAGTCTCCGGCTTGGATACAGGCAGGAAAACATCCCGGGAGCTGGCAAAAACAGGGTATCCTCTTGGGATCCACAAAATAAAATCAAAAGGGTCAGAAGAGTGGAGCCTGGTACGGGTTAGAGATTTGGGTGCTTTACAAAGCAAGGGGAGAGCAAAATTAATCAAATAAGTTAAAATACAGAATTATTATTAGGCAAACGAGGCTGTGTGAGCAGAGGAGCTCTGCCGCCTTTTGGGCAAGAAGGCTGAAAAGTTAGATGAGACCTGATTTGGAAAACAAAAAACAAAAAAACACCCAAACATTTGGCAGTCGTTCAATCAAAATTCGTTTGTTCTTCAGATTCTCATTTTGCAAATCTCCACTCTAAACAAATGGATATTTATCCCCAGATTTGGCTGCAAGCACCTGCACCCACTCTGCAGTCCCACGCAGCCCTGGCATCCAGCAGTGCTGACTTCTGGAAGGGCCGTGCTCACGTCCCCAACCATCTCCAAAAAACGGCTAAAACCCATCCCCTGAGCACCCTGTCACATCCCTGCCCCTGGAGGAGGCTCCTGCACTGTGAGCCGTAATAAATACACGGGAGCAAAAATCAGAGGCAAAAAAATTCCTTTAAATTTGATTATTTTGAACTCGTGGAGGGAAGGGGTGGGTGGGAAGGGGTGACCCTGGCCAGGGCTGTGGGGGGAGGCACAGGGCAGCCCCCAGCCCTGCTCCACGCACGGCAGCACTATCGGGGTGACACACGGGCACCCCCAGCTCATCCCCCAGGGAATGGCTGCTCTGTGTTTAGGCTCCTTCAAAACCTGGGATTCCTCCATTTAGGGATGGAAAGGACACTCTGGATAGGCTCAGGAGAGAAAGTTTTATGTAAAAAATGAGGGAATTTTATGTGAAAATGTCCCTATTTGAATAAATCAACACGACAGAGTATTTTTGCTTCATGCAAGTGGTGCCGGTGTGGAGCAAATATGGGGACATGCCTTCAGAAGGGGGGGGATGCTACACAAAAAGAAGGGACACGACTCAAAATGAGGAGCAGCAGCAGGGGCAGCTCCTGTCACACCGCTGTCCCGGCGGGTTGTGCCTTCGCAGGTAGGCAGGAGGTGGGAGAGAACACAGCAGGGCTGTTTTCTCAGTTATTCCCCTGGCCAGCGAGATGCAAATGAAGACGCTAAGAGGATTTCCAGGGCGGTGAGGAAATCCCTTTGCTGAAAGCTGGGAGCTCTCCACGGGCTGCCCCAGTGCTCCTGGCAGCACTTAACCCACAGACACCCCCGTGAGATTCCCCACACCGTGACATCCACGGGCTGGTTCCATTTAATTCCTCGGCACAGCCAGGACATTGGTGGCAGCCAGCTCCCCCTCCACGTGCTCTCCTGCTTCCCAGGGCTTTGTTTGTTTGTTTTCAGCAGGATAGTTTTGTGAGCCTCTCCTCTGGCTGGCATACAGCACCCTGGATTCCCTTTATTAAGCGCGGCAAGACAAGCGGTGAGTTACGGCTGCTGTTAATAAAATCACTCTGCTAATATTTTCCCCCAACACGTGGAATGTTATTGATGGATCAGGGATGGGCCCATCCCGAGGCACAGGGCCCATGCATCAGCCCAGCTCCATGTGCACCATCCAAATGGGGCCTTGGTGGAGCGTAAGTGGTGCACAGGCCTTTTATGGGCCTTCTGCAGAACGGTGAATTTTACCCAAAATGCAGGTTAAAACCCATGTTAGGTATTAATGTAATCAGGTCCATAATCTCTCTATCAAAAACTCCCCAAGCACCTCTTCACCTGCTAAACCAGGTAGCTCCTTATCTGGAGAGTGCTGTAACACATTCTAGGGGACTTCTTGGTTGTTTTTGGGAAAGAAAATATGAATTGATCGGTCCCTGCAAGTCCTGGCTTAGGGCAGAGCATAGGGAGTCACCAAAGGGCCATTCTGACCTGCCAGTCCAACATCTCCCTCCTCCACCTTCAAACACAGAATTAAATGATCACAATTTTTCTACGAAAACTTGGTGACCTCCACAAACATCTTGGAAACAGAAGTGCCAGCTACAGAAAGAAAAAATCCTGCTTCATTCCACTAACACCCCCCCCAAATCACTTTTTTAAGACCAAAAAATATCTATTTTAATTTTTTTTGTTGGAAAACACATTTCCAGGAGAGCTGAAGATTCCTTCCCCCACAAAGCTTTATCAGCTTCATTCATCAGGGCATTTCTGCAAATTCCATTTAGATCCTTCACCTTATTAGAGGTATTTTATGAAACATTTTATTAAAGTCTTTTAATGCCTTCCAGGGCATGTTGTAAAACCCTACTGATTTCAGAAGCTTCTGGATGAGCTTTTCCAGCACTTCCATGTTGAGAGCACATGTTGGCAACTTAGCTCCTATCTAGGACAGGACAGATACAACCAGGGAGGGTTTTAACTTTGACCAAAATCATTAAAGGGTGGCATTTCCAATTAAAAGTGGAGGACGTGAAGAATAAGTATTTATTCCCTAAGACACATCAATATTATTATTTTTTTGTTGGATTTCCTGCTTTTGCTCAGTTAAAAAAAAATTTCCAAGAGGAATTCTAGCTGAGGAAGTGATGAAACATGTTGAGCTGGGTCAAGCAGCATTCGCAGTCTGTAAATAAAGATTATTTAGGGACTCTTGTTAAAGTATTCTGTGATAGAAGAGTTCAACAGGCATTTTTAAATGGATTCTGAGCAACAGGGCAGAGAGAAAATATGTCTGTGGGACCATGAAACATTTATCTGTCCAGAAGGAGACAGGGGAAAAAAAAGCCAGGAATGATCTATCATAAGGGAGGAAATCTGCACCTCAGCATTTGCCAAAATGTCTTAATTGCTTTGTAAACTCATCTAAATAAATAAAATGTGGAGGGCTGTCTGGGCTCTCTGCTGAGGAGCAGAGAGTATTGCCTGGGGATAAAAGTCTTAATCCTGCCCAGGGCTGGGCTTGTGCCCAGTGTGGGACTGGCTGCAGGAGTCAGGATGTGCTCAGGGCTTGGAGCAGGTTCTGGAGGTGGGGAGTGATCCCTGCCCCAGCCCTTGGCCACAGACAGGAAACTCACACACACCGTGCCTCCTCTTGACTTGTTTTTTTAGCCCTCCTTGTGTTTTTCCTGGTGGAAACGGCTCTGTGACACTCACAGATCATTCACTTCCAGGGCTTGCACACCATGGTTATAAGAGGGCTCCTTGGCTTTATTTAAAACTCTCCAGTTTGTGGCTTTCCTCCTCAAAACCCACTTGAGATCATTGCTCAGGGCACATTCTCATGGTTCTTGTGACAAAAGTGATTGTCCCCCTCTACTCCTCTGTGGTCAGACCCCACCTCCAGCTCTGGGTCCCATCAGGATGTGGAGCTGCAGGATAAAACCCAGAGGAGGCCCTGGAGCTGCTGCAGGGCTGGAGCCCCTCTGGAGCCAGGCTGGGAGAGCTGGGGGTGCTCACATGGAGAAGGGAAAGCTCCAGGGAGAGCTCAGAGCCCCTTCCAGTGCCTAAAGGTGCATAGCATTTAAACCATGTAAATGAATGAGACTTAAATATGTGCTTCAGGTTAACAATATTCTGAGGCTGAACTAAAGCTTCATTTTCCACATAGGTCTTGTTCAAATTTGTAAGGTAAATTTTCATCTTCATATATATGAAATATCTTCCTGCCTGCCTTTCTGCTGATAGATTTTACCGTTTTATTTTCATTTCTTAGTGACCCTCGACCTGCAGCAATGGTCATTCCTGTTCTGAAGCTGCAGCAAAGGCAGCTCCTGAGTGGCTTCAGGCTGGAAACAGGGCTGGGTGTTTAACAAACGCTGCTCATGGACAGAGCATGACCAGAGGAGGCTCATGGCTGAGACTTTGTCACACTATCCTGCTGCTTTGGCTTTTATTAATTAATTAATTAGGCTTCTAATAACTAACAGCCCAGTCTTGCACTCCTTCTGCACGTAAAAAAGGGCATTTTCTCATAAAGCCGTGCTGGATCCTGAACAACTTCTCTCATGGCATTACTTCCATTGCAGTAATTATCTGCAGGAGTTTTTCCCTGAGTTGGTAAGGATTTTTCAGGCTGTCATTCTGGGAAGGACATATGTCCAGCATAGCTATAGCTAGCATGTCCTGCATGATTTACATGTTTCTTACGTGTGTGAAATGTAATATACTTATATGTTTTGGAGCCATGTATTTAGATATGATCTCACATAAGTCTGGCAGATAAATATGTTCATCTCATATAGCACTGCCATACTTATTTTCACTTAGGACTGCTTTTATTCAAGGACTTCTTTCTGTCCTTGGTGTTGGCTCAGCTGGATCGTTATTAGGTCCAAATTTTCCCTTCAAATTTCAGCAATCTGAAATAAAACCACGTAAGCAACGTAACCGTTGTGTTTAAATTAAATATTAATCTTAGATGCAGGTCCAGTGGTGGAAAGATTGATGCCTGTCTGTATGGGATTTGATAATTGCAGGAATGATGTTTTATTTTCTATCTGCCCATGACATTGCAGTGACCAATCTCCAGGGTTTTATTCCTTCAAAGAATGACGTGGAACAGGCTGAGCTGCAGCTCCTGACCAGCACCTCCCTTCAAAAACAACTTTGTGCAACATGCTGCCAGAATTACCTGGACAGAAATTTCCTTAAATTCGTGTTTCTTTCACATTTCTCATCTGATTTCCTGAAGCTGAGGAAGAAGGGGGAGGAAGAGGAGTGCCCCGATTCTGAGGAAGGTACGAATCTGAAAATGGAGAACTTAAAAAAAAAAAAATTCAAGAGGAGAAATTAATTAAATAAATGCTAATATAGAAGTAAAAAACCCCACTGCCTGACAGGAGAGCAGCATTTTAATGGCATAACTCGTGAATAATCTTGCTGAAAGGTCTTTGTGCTCGCTGCCCTTTGGTACCTCACTCTGTTTCTCTGCTGCAATGTTTGTTCCTGGTTTCTTCTGCTAAAGTTTATAAAGCCAACTTTAAAAAAAAAAAAGGGGGAGTGTTTCCATAATTATCCCCTCACCAATCTACTGCAGTAAATTACCCCCCAGCCCCATGTCTTGGTGCTTAACATGAACCAGATGAGAGAGCCTCATATTTAGTTTAATAAACTGTAATTTCTGACAAAGGTAACTGTCACCTTCTGTTTCATTCTGCGCGTTTATTTTTCAAGCACCAGAGCTGACCTCCGAACTCAATCTGCACTTGCCTATTGATGCATAAATATCTGTAATATCACAGTAAATTAAATTCAGTTTTAAAGGGTTTCTATTTAACAATCTGTCAGAACTTTCACAGCGTTTGATTTCTAGTTTCCTCTGTCCACTGACAGGTTTATCTCGATATGGCTTGATTAATGAAACCTTTTATTTGCAGTAAGCACACCTATTATTACCATAATCTCTTAATGCTTGCTTAGGCAACATTGTACTCTGACAGCAGGGCTCCAAAAACTTCCAGCCCCTTCACTCCTGGGCACAACAGGCAGCAGGATTTGGGGTTGGAGAAGGGCTGACATGGCATGGAGAAGTGGATGTCATGCTCTCCACTTTTGGGAGTGTTTGCAAAATCAAGCAGTTTCCCAGTTTAGCAGGTTTGGAAATATTATTTTCATGGGATAAACATGCCTAATTAGAAAGTATTTTCACCTAAGATTAACAAATGCACTTTTAGTTTTGATTAGTGTTTTCTAGGGAGGAAAGAGATTTCCTCAAGATGAATTGTTACAGATGATTTGTTGAATTTAGGGAAATACACAATAGGATAGCCTGGAGAAGTTTGTATAGGTTTGGATATCATAGTTGTTGACTCCAGTTCCTGTTTTTTTAGGAAAACCCTGGGAAAATCCCTGAGGATTTTCTCTTTGCAGGTGAGGATGGACTTGCAGCCCCACAGAGAGCAAAGGGAGCTGTGACACCAAATTAATCACGGCCATGGTTCAAACTGGGAGCTTGATTCCATTCCTATTCTTGTTTACAGCTGGGATTTGGGCTTTTTCCAAGCTGCCCCTCACTGGGAATTCTTTGTTATAAGCTGATTGTCAGACTCTGTTAGATCCTGAAAATGAAGACCCCACCTCCCAGCCTGAGCACCTAAAGTAAGACTGAATAATTTAGGTGGTCTCTGATATTTGGGTTGTCTCCAACTTTCCAGGGACACCCTTTGCTTCCAGTTCTCCAGGATCTCTCTTCTGTTGAAATCCACATCCCTCTGGAATGAGGCACAAAGTGGCCAGTAAAGATTTGACTGCTTGCATGCCAACATAAGGATCCCATGTGGAAAATGTCACCCCAAACAGTCACAAATCCCTCTTGTGCAGAAATACCAAGAATTTCCACATCAGCACTGGTAAAAAGGAGAATAATTCTGAAAGTGATTTGTGCACTTGTTTCTTCAGGATAAAAACATTTCAAGACAGTGATTGCCTTAATATGTTAATCAGCATCAGAAACCAGATTCTCATTTCTGCAGTAAGACCCCGAGAGGCACTGACATTCCTCAATAAACAACTCACAAATGAGGATTACATTTGTCTGTACAAAAGCACACACAAAATTTGTCTGTACAAGCACTCTGCATGTATAAACCTGACCTCAGAATATTTTCACAGCATAAAAACTTGGAGAGACCCATTAGAAGCAAATTGTATATTTTCAATCAATAAATGCAATATGGTTCGATGGCCCTGCACCCAATTTCTGCAGCTCCAGGAGAGACACTTCCAATGCACAACTGCCTGTCATAAAAGTGTTTATTTGCTCTGAAGTCCATGTTCTGCTCCTGCAACCCTGCTGCTGGAATTATTATAATTCTCCAACACGTTTCAGACTTTTTTGGGTTGTTTCACACTCTGCTTTTTAACCTTCAACAACAAATATTGTTGTATCATGAAGACAGCAAATCCAAACAATTACATATGTAGTCCAAAGGCATACACAAGAAAATCAATATTTGACATCTTTGCAACTCCCTCCTTGGAGCAGCGCTCAATAGCTCTTATTCATTATACACTTATATCTCTTTCAGATTCGCCTTTGTCACCAGAAACCCATTTTTTTTTCTCCTTTGACTTCCACATAACTTCTTTGCCCTGTACTTTTACAGATGCCTTCTGGCTATAAATACTAATGAAATCTCTTTGCTTAATTCAATTTTGCTGGTACACTTACAGTTATGACCTAACTTTCCCACGAGAGAGACTGATTGAACATTCCAATACCTTATGGATGGGAGCAAACACTCCACAGAACTGGACTGACAATTTCCATAATTATAGAATTCACAGCCTAATGACCTTAAAAAACAATAAAAAGATCTCTTGTTAATTCCATTTCTGTTACTGACATTCAAGATATTTCATTTTTCACAGGACAACAAATTTACTTTTTATTTTCAAAAGAGCAGTCTATCCTTTTACCCTAGATTAAATTTTCTGAATATTGAAGGATTTCATTGAATATTTAGCATTTCTTTGTCTTTTAAAAGTTAGAATATTTATGATCCTTAGAATGCTCCTGACTGATTTATAGCAATCAATTATAAGAGTGCGTTTTGAAATAGCCCTTTTAAAAATGAAGAATAGAATAATTAAAAAGATCAGAAGTCCTCCCTTGCATATAATTATTTCATTATTTCATTACAGTGCAGAAATTGTTTTTGCTGACTGCGAACAATTTTAATTGAGCAAAAGCTGTATTAATATACGATAGCAAGCAGTTCTTCCTAAGAAATAAGAGCACTAATTGCCTAAATTTTTATTCAGCACAGTGAGCCTTAAAAGCCACATTGTAATATAAACCTAATCACTGGCTGCAGCGGGTCCTCTTGCCGTGGTGGAGACATTCCCAAAGCATAACCTCGCTGTGCAGCTCATTTATGCCTTCAACAGGTTTATTGCTGCATAAAACATTTGTTTGGGTGCTGATTTGTGGCAGGCTGGGAGCAGAGAGCTCTGTGCCTGTGCCACCCATGGCCACCTTGTCCCCACGTTTTGGTGGGGACACCCCCACGGTAGTGTCCCATTGCTTTGGCTCCTCACTTCCCAGCTGCTCCAGGGTTTCCCCTGAGCAATGGGGAGGAAGTGACACACCACCAGACAGAAATTAAAACAGGAGCCTGGCTTTGGTGCCTTGAATCACCATGGGAGCGAGGTTTCCCCTCACTGCAGGGATCTGGGGAGCCTGAGCTGCTGCTGAAAGCTCTGAGCTGTACATTCCCCACCCTGGGTAGGTATCCCTGCTTTTCCCCTCACTGCAGGGATCTGGGGAGCCTGAGCTGCTGCTGAAAGCTCTGAACTGTACATACCCACCCTGGGCAGGTATCCCTGCTTTTCCAAGGAGAAGGTGGTGGTGTTTGCAGCAGACTGGGATTTGGGTGGGCTTGCTTTGGCCAGGAGAACTCTTCTCATTCTGCTGCTGATCTCCATGTTGGAAATATTTTACCATCACTGGTGCCACCTCATTTCAGGGGTCTGGACTCTCTCTCCACCTGCTGAAAACCACTCCTGTGTTGGAGTTCCTTTGTCCCCAAGTGATGTGACAAATTACTGTCAGCGTTGCAAACACCAGTACCTTGGCCACAGTGGTCCCTCCTGGTGCTTCCCACGAGGGACTTGCAGAAGGGTGGGATTGGGCTGTCCCCAGTAATGGGGGCACTGAAGGGACTCTGTAGGGCCATGGCTATAGGGGCAAGGGCACCACCAGCTGTTCTTTGCTCCCAAAGCCTCCCCACTCTCTGGGATGTGATATTCCAGTGTGCCAGGCACAGGCAGCAGTTGTTATGTTCAGCTCCCAGGCAGAGCTCAACATCCCCACTGACACAGACCAAGAAACACTGATGAAACATTGGCTCAGAGTCCTTTAACTCCATCAAAGACAGTTTTTTGGAAGGAAGCAAAGTCTTTTTAATAAATAATAACACCTTAGCCGGTGCTGTGCTGGCAGATGGCTCATGATAGCTTCTGCCTAAGGTCTCTGAGCTCGACAAGAGGAGTCTGCAAGTCCATGTCAGAGCAGTGCAGTGCTGGAAGTGCAGACATGGACTTATCAGGAAATAATGGCTGCAGGGGAGATCTGGAGTTTGTCTGATGTCCAAGTTTCTCCTGTCATGGCGTAGTTGCTTCCGGGGTGCTGGGAGAAGTCGCCACTGGGGCTGCTGGTGGTTTGTGAATAAGGCTCTTTGTCAGTGCTCAGCTCTGACCCCCCTCCTCTCAAAGCCTGGCTGAAGCCCATCCAAAGAAGCAAAGTGGAAATGCAAGATAAAATTCTGGTCCAATGCAGCAGCATTAATATAGTGTCTGAACGGGAGAGAAAAGATTTATAATTACCTCAGAGTGAGGCTGGAATTTTCCTCCTGAGCTCGCTGCTTTCCAGTCCCACTGTGAAGCCTTAGATGCAGTTTTGGTGCCAAATTAACACTGTAGTGTTCAAGTAAGAGCAGTGGAAGTACCAGTCCCAATAACAGCCAGCAGCACTCAAACACAGCCACATTAAGGATTGCCTGGCAGCAGATGTGATGTATCCCTCTGCTATTCCATAGTGGCAGCCCTCAGGTACATAGTCATAATTCCTGCGAGAGGCAGGCTCTGGAGATGACAGACTGAATAGTTACAATTTATCATGAAAAATTTTCAAGGATGAGTTAATGATTTTGTGCAATTTCCAGACCAGTTAGCTGAAGCCTGCAAGCTGGAGTTTCCCTGGGCTGCAGCTCACCAGGAACAAGTAACTGTTTTCTCCTTGTGCCTCAGTTTCCACTTCTATAAAATAAGTGAATATCCTGCCTTTTTTGTGAAATGACTCAAATCTGTTTCAGGAAAATGATGCATAGGAAATACTCCAGAGGAGGAAAAGGGGGTTATAATCAACCCAACTTTTCTTGGAATAAAATCAGGGCTAAAGTTAGTCCTGGATTAACACTTTTGTTTTCCCTGAACTGTTACATCCCATGTTTTCCTGAAGGAGGTGCACAGGGTAAGACACAGAGTGTGTCTTTCTTTGCCAGGGACTTTAGTGTCTGATATCTGTGCAGATGGGAGTGGGAACTACTGGAAACTCCTTTTGTATGTGCTTGTTCCTAGCTGGAGCCTGCTGTTGTGTGCATGGATTTTGTGCATGTGAAAAAGTCTTGCACCTGTCCGGGTGAGCTCTGCCCTGCTGTGGTGAAAGTCATTGACAAACATCAACTCCACAAATCCCTGCACTGCTTTAATTTCCTTCCCTGTCTTCACTGAGTTGGTTTCTAAGAATTCCAGAATCTCAGAACGGTTTGGGTTGGAAAGGACCTTAAATTCCATCTTGTTCCACTCTCTGCCATGGTCAGGGACACCTTCCACTGGCTCAGGGTGCTCCAATCCCTGTCCAAGCTGGCCTTGGACACTTCCAGGGATGGGGCATCCTCCTCTGCAGAGGTCTGAAGCTTAGTTTTCCAGCCTGGAAGAACTTGATAACAGCCTGGCCTTCCAGATGTTGGCTGGAGAACTAAAAAATAGGGAAAGATCCTCAGTGACTCCACAGTGCACCCCTCCTTTCTGGAGGCTCCAGGCGAGGCTGGTCCTTGCTCTGGGACTCTGGCAAGGAGAGGAGGTTCCAGCTGTGCCCAGACACATTTTTGCAGCACTGGCTCTCGTTTCACAGCTCTGTCCTTTGTAAAGGTTGGCACTTTTACTCCAGTGAGCCCTCTTGGTGCTTCCTCAGTGCCCAGGGTGATCAGTAAGGGGTCGGTTCTCTCCTTGTCCCAGGACAGCTGTGCTGGCAGTGTGGGGTACAAAGGATTTACGCTGCCATCTGTGTCCTTTGTGCCTGCTCACGGCACTTCCCCCTGTGCCCGGCGAGATGGAGAAGGTTATTTGTCTTAAGAACATTTTCTCCTTCTCTCTCTTTTGTTTTGCACCAGTGTCAACAAGCAATTTGCACCATAATTCATTCTTGTTTGGGCCCTAATTGTCCCTCCCCGTCCGGAGCTGGCTGCTTGCCTCGCTATTCCCAGGCTCTCCCCTGGGCTTTCCCACAGCTCCACCGAGGCAGGGTCAGCCCTGGGCTGCTGCTCCGAGGGCATCCCGCGGAATTCCATGCGAGTGGGAGCAGGGAGAGCTCCATGCAAACACTTTGGGGCAGTTTAAAGTGTTGTTCCCTCCAGGACTGCCGCTACTGCAGAATTCCCAGCCCTCCCGTGGAGCCTGGCTGAGAAAAGAGCAGCTCTGAACTGGTGTGGGATTGGAAGTGGAGAGCATCCTCTGTGCTGCTCCAGCCAGGCAGCCATCAGCACCCAAAAAAAGCTCAGTTAAGGCTAAACTAATTCGGTTATACACAGACTGTACAATCCTTAATAAAACACCCAACAAACCCCCCCTCCCCTCTTTCTCCAGGGTGACACGAGGCTTAATTAATTAGCACTTTCAGGTGCTTGGATAGCCCATTGGTGGGAAATCATAACTTATTCATTTTCCCCTCCAGGTGGTCAGAAAAGAGTTGGCATTTCATTCTCATGGATGCAACAGAGACATCTCCATTGCATACAAAATTCTGCAAAGGAGAGGAGACCTAGCAGAGGGCTCTCATTTCCTGGAAGTGATTCTGATGGCAGGAATTACTGAGAGGGAGAGAAAAACATGCTCTAGGGTAAAGTACTCTATTGAGAAAAACCCAGAGCAGGTTAGGATGGCTTGATGACAATCCAAAAGTTTCTACAAGGACAGGAGAACTTCTGTCATAGCCTTTTCAACCTGTGTCAATCAGGGAAGATGACAGGGAGGTGCAAGAAGATGCTTGGCAAATTCAGAGTGAAAAATGGAGCACGCTTTTTAAATGTGGGGAGTAATTCAATTCACCTTCCTCTCTTTGATGCCCAAGAAACTGTAGGAGGGTTTAAACCTCAGGAATTCCCAGGGGGATTTGGTGACTCCTCCTGAGCTCCCTGTGCAGTTGGTGTGTGCTGCAAAGTCATTTCTGCACCCACTGCCTTGCCAGCACCACACAGACACATGCTGCACCTCTGATGGCAAAAGCCAGAATGTATGTCTTAAAAAGGCTCCAAAAATCCACTTTTCTTCTATAATAATATTTCCACAGGCCAAGCAATTGATGGCTGGACTAGGGGAAAACATACATCTTTGCTTCCAAGTAATAGGCTGCAGATTTGCAAGACTAAATCCTTTTTAAAGCCCAGAATCACATCCACTCAGTCCGTAAAAGAAAAGGAAGTCTAATTTGATAACATTATACATAAAGCATTTTCTTGACTTAGATATATTTTAGACATGCCAGTTATATAATACAGAACAAGCAGGGGGAAAGGACTTGATCACATTCAGATGATACTAAATTATCTTATGACACAGGCTGTATCTTTTTTACAACAGAAAATGGAAACAACTGTGTCCTTGACCTTCAAAAAGGAATTGACTTCCCTAGCTTAACTATTCAAACAAACAACTGTGTACTCTCTTCAATTCCTGTGATAATTTTGATTTACTGTAAATGACTGGATTTAATGAACTAAATTATGCTATTTAAATGCATTTTGTGAATGGTATTGTAGTTTGTTACTAAGCATTATGTCTATGCTAAAGTGTGCTGTAAATGATATGATATGGAACATATGTGCTGTATTCATAATTTAACTGTTGCTATGGAGTGCCTTCTTCAATAGGCTCCTTTGAAAAACGAGTTCTTTATTTACCTGGCGAAATGAAGGTGATTTCTCAGCAAACCTCTAGGTCTCACTGACCTTGACAGAATTACAGTGCTAATATTTTCACATGAATGAACTGTTCTTCAATAATTTTTCCCAAATAGATGGCACAAATAGGTTTTCCGTTAATGCCGCGGCAGACTGCGTGTTTTCTAATCTCACTTTTCTTTTTGTTTGAACAAATGTTTATTACAGCTCTTGCAAAATGACTCCCATCCTCATTAGCGATAACAGGTTTGAGTTCAGAGCTGGATCTGAGGCTCTTGGATGTGATTCCCAGGAATGCCTTGAGCCTGGTGCTGCAGAGGCAGCCAGTGCCCAGCTCCATTTCCAGCCCTGCTGTGCAACCTGTGTTATGTTCCTGTGGCTGAAACCTTTTGTATATTTGGATTTCTCTGTTCTTAAGGCCATAAATTTGACTTAGTCTTGCTGATATCAGGATTTTTTTTGTTTTTCACTTAAAGCCAGGTTTGTCAGAGCTAAATCCTGAAACTCTTAAAATTCTCTTTAGCCCGACACCTTTTTTCTTTCTGTCTCTGTGCCAGTCAGGCACACATAGATACTGGTCACAAATTCAGGGAGTAATATGTAAAAGTATATATAAAAATAATTCCAATGTTTCAGAAAATGATGGGAAGTTGAGTAAAACCTCTACTCTGTGCCAGTCAGGCACACATAGATACTGGTCACAAATTCAGGGAGTAATATGTAAAAGTATATATAAAAATAATTCCAATGTTTTCAGAAAATGATGGGAATTTCAATGGCTGCTTTCAAATTTGGAGCCTCATTTCATATTTTTCTTACTTTCTTCTTCTTCTTTTTAAAGAGAAAATGTCAGTAATTTCTGAAAGCAAATAACAATGCAAGAAAATTCTGGCAACAACAGGGAAGGATTTTTACAATATCTCAGAACATATCAGTCTTCATTCAATGGGTCAAATAAGGACACTCTTGATGAAACATTGAGCCATATATAACAGCACCTTTTAACTAATTTGAACATCCACAATAAATTATGGCTGCATTTCATAACTGTTCATCAACCATCAGCTCCCAAGGAGAACAGCTGAGTTTTCTGAATACGGAGTCTCTTGGAAAACCTGGCTGGTTCTAACTATGTGAAATGTGTTATCATTGCAAACAAATGCAGCAAACATTGAAAGGGGTTCTTTTTAATAGCCATATTTTCAGATGTGCAAAGGCTCCTCCTGGAGGTCACTTGTGTTGTCAGATGCCCTGCTCCACACTCAGGTGAGTTTTTGCAGACCAGCCCTGGTTCCTGCCTGCGCCAGAAAACATAAAACAAACTGCTAAAAATACAAACACCTGTAGCGTGGTTAAAAAATTCGTGCTGAAAAGCTCATTCCAGAAGGTTTCCAGACCTAACAGAAGTGTGCTGCTGGTTTGGATGTGTCTGTAGAGGGAGAAAAACTTGAGGGTGAGTTTACATTTTCACATTCTCTTGAGAAAATAAAGATCTGCTGAAGGAAAATGCTTCCCAAGACCTCACTAAAGCAGGTACTCCTGGCACCTCCTGCTCTGGGAGTTTGAGCACACAGCCAATGTTTCCAGCAGGATGAAAAAGGTTTGGGCTTCAGCGAGTGCAGTGCCAGGAGCAGGATGGGACCCCTGCCCACCTTCCCAGCTGGCACAGCTCCA
Organism: Passer montanus; assembly: GCF_014805655.1. Taxonomy (NCBI): domain Eukaryota; kingdom Metazoa; phylum Chordata; class Aves; order Passeriformes; family Passeridae; genus Passer; species Passer montanus. The sequence goes on along the minus strand of NW_024367149.1, from coordinate 10,786,194 downwards.
TGAGAGGAGCTCCTCCTCTAGCACTGTGGATTTTGGGTTAATCAGCTGCCATCCCAAATGATGTACAGGGAGCAGAAAGCGCCTCCCGAGCCAGGAATTGGCATGGCAGAGCAGCCTGCCGCGGGTACCTGCTCTGCATTGTGCACCATAACTGTGGGAGAGAAGGAGCTATTTTTCAGCAAGTGGCTATCGGATACTTCCCGTGCTGCATATCAACAACCAGATCTTGACCCAGAAATGTCAGTCCCCGCTCAGAGCAGACAAGGAAGCATAATTAGAGATGCTCTGGCAACGTATTTTAGCACTGACGGTGACAATGTTTAAATTTTTAATCAGGCATGTAACATAAAAAGCACATAACATGAAATGTGAAAAGAAAATTGGCAAATACCAACGTGCTGTTTGACACTTTATTTCACTGAAGGAAGTGAACATCAATAAACATTATTTATCATAAATGACAGAGAGGAAGGCGTGTTTCTAATAAAAACCTTCCCATTGCAAGGGGTGAATCTCATAAAAGCACCCTGATAGTACTGTAAAAGCTGTGCTGGGCCAGACCACGAAAGGAAACATGGAAATATTTATTGGGAAGCTGTGATGTGCACCCAGATGTGTTCCCTCATGACAGCTGGTTTTGGGGGGCAAAGTGCTCCCCCCAGGGTGCAAGGACTTTCATTTAGATGTGGCACAGCTCTGAGCCCTACAGCAGGGGACACAAATGTGCCTGCACATGTGATACAACAAATGGTCCCAGGTTTGAGGGTTGACCCTTCAGGAAGAGCATCCCATGGCAAGCTTTGCTCTTGGCTGGCAAACACTGAGCCAGATATTTCTAGCTGAAAATTTCTAGCTGGAAATTGGAGACAAACTGAAATTAAAGACAAACCGGGTCCAGTGTACTGACCCAAGGTGCAAAGGGGAGCTGTTGTGTGACCCCCTCACCCCAAAGCTGTTTCTATTTTAGCCATGCCTTTTAACTTCAGAGTCTTTGTTACCATGGTTGGCATTTTCTCCTGCCTAACCCCCATCGCTCCCAGCATCCCTGCTGGATGTGGGCTCTGCTGAGTGAGCCTGTGGTGATCTGAGCCTGGACATGCACTGAGCTCGCTTCACAGGGTAGATGAATGCACCCAAAAATTACTTGAGGGAAGTGCCAATCCAAGTATGCCAAAGTTAGAAAAAGCCTGATTTAGGGCTATTCTGGTCACTTTAATTTGTCTCTGTCGTATGCCTGAATAGAGAGTCAGTCTCCAACTGCATGATTCCAGCTGCTGCCACAAAAAAGTACAAACTTAAAGAAAACAACCCTTCTGTGCAGTGCACACTGCAGGCACTGAGGCAAAGAGTGTGTGGCTGCCTCTGAAGCCCATGACAAGATTCTTCCTTTCCTTCCACTTGGAAATCCCCCTCTTTTCCAGTCCTATTCCCCAAAATCTGCCTCCCTGATCCAAATTCCTGCTTTTGCCTCCTTACTGCCAGGTCTGGCTCATCTCTAAGCAGGGTTGTGTTTCCATGTCTGTGCTGCTGGGATGTTGTGAGGAAGAGCTGGGAGCCTGGGAAGCCCTGCTCCAGTGCCAAAGCTGTGGGCTGCTCTTCTCTTGCTTGCTCCACTGGGATCATGGTTGCCTGAGGAGCAATGTGCTAAAGACAGTTTTCAGAGGATGTTGTGGACTAACTCTAAAACCCCTAATTTTTTATAAACTTCACCAAATCCAGACAGAGTCAAGAGTTCATTCCCAAAAGCAAGAAGCCTTCCAGCCATATTTTAAGCACAAACCATCCTGAAGTGAGATCTCCTCAATGAGATTGTTGTGAGAACCTTTTTAATGTGGGCAAAAGAAAATATTTTGCCTTTTCTTTGTACTAAGAAAGACGTGACTTTTTTCCCCCCCTTCTTCTTTCTTTTTTTCTTCTGAAATGCAGCAAGAGAATCCAGCTTGAGGTGGGCAGTCATCATGGGACATTTCATCTAAAATGGGTAAAGGCTGGTGATGGTTTGGGCAACTGAAGGCAGATTTATACAGTGGGGAGTGTCAGAAGCTGAACTGTAGACACTGCTCTGCCCCACTTCTCATGGAATTCACAATAATGCTTTTCATGGGAGCCTGCCTGGGTTAACTCCTGGACGATCACAAGCCTGTGTGTTGCTAATAATAACATCATTGGCTAAAATATCTCCACGTTTACTGAGGTTCATCCTGCAATTTTGTGCCTCTGTATTGTCCTGCTTGTTCTTTTTTGTTTTCCATTCCCGTCATGCTGTTACACTAATATTTTCCATCTTGGTTCCAAGGGCTGCCACCATTAGCTGCTGCACCACGTGAACATTTGTGTCTCTCCATCAGATTTGTGAGGAGGCTGCTATGGCATGGCCAGCTCTCATGGCAGTGTTTCCTGAGAACAGATGGTGACAGCTCAGCGCTGTCACCCGAGGCAGCTGGGGTGAGTTCCCTCTCTTGGAAGCACGGACTGTGACCATGGCATGGCTGGAACTGATCAGAAAGTCTGGGGAATTTGGGCAAAGAAAGAGGAAATTGTGTTTTTTATTGAAAGATTTGTAGTTTTGATTTATTTCAAATTGAGGCAGCTGATAAAATGCTGCTGTCAGCCCTCACCACCCAGCAGGAGAAGCTGTTTCTATTATCTAAAGGCATCACTGCACCACCCCAAATTAAGTTCCATCACACTGTGCTTGGTAGTTACGACAAAGAATAAATTTGAGCCATGGAAGGAAACAAGAGAGTTTGCTACTGGACTGTTAGTCCTGCTTTAGACTTCATGGACTTGGTCAAGCCCAAGACAGTTTTTGCTGGACTGAAATAATAGCTAAACCCCAGGAATTAATGTTTATCCCAGCTCTCTACTGATTTTGGGGGTACTGGGCTTCAGATCCTTACATTTGGCTTCATGGGGATTTAGATACTGAAGGATTTGGGTCTTAACCTCTGCTCTAGTTTCCCAGCTGAAAGACAGTAGTAATATTTCTCTGCCATACAGCAGGCTCACAGTGAGTAATTATTTCATATTTGTAGAGTACTTTGGGAAGAATGTGCTCCATATTGCTGATATTATTAACTTCTGGAGCCCAAGATGGAACAGTGAACTGCCTCTGTGCTGTGCAGACCTGATAGTCTTGAAATGTAAGGAATATTTGGAAGTTTTGATAGGAGGAACTTTCAGCAGCAAAAAGAAATCCTTTCACACAGCAAGGATTTGGGGAAATACTGAAGAAGCATCCAGTCCAACCTCTTGTTTTCAGCAGCAAAAAAAAAATCCTTTCACACAGCAAGGATTTGGGGAAATAATGCAGAAGCATCAGTACACAGTCCAACCTCTTGCTGCAAAGTGAGTGTGTTTCCAGCCCACATCAAAGCTCTGTTTAGTCCTCCTGTCAGATGATTTTGTGAGTGTTGCAGGGGGCTGGAGCACGTTGGGGTGACAGAGTCAGCTCACAGAAAGGCCTTACTGAGGCAGCAGACGTGCAAGTAGAGGTCAGGGTTAGCATGGACAGGGCACAGGGTCTGGTGAGGGGATGAGAGATGCAGAACAACAAATAAATGTTCTGTAGGACAGACATCCAGCCATGTCCTGGGCTGCATCAAAGGAAGTGTGATCAGCAGCTCAAGGGAGGTGATTCTTCCCCTCTCTCTGCTCTGGTGAGAGCCCAACTGCTGCACTGAGTCCAGCTCTGGGGTCCCCACCATTAGAGGGACGGGGACTTCTTGGATGAGCCCGGGGGAGGCCATGGAGATGCTCCAAGGGTTGGAGCCTCTCTGCTTTGGAGCCAGACTGGGAGAGCTGGGGGTGTTCACCTGGAGAAGAGAAGGAGCCAGGGAGAGCTGAGAACCCTCTCAGCTAAAGGGACTTAGGAGAGCTGAAGAGGGACTGGGGACAAGGGATAGAGGGACAGGACACAGGGAATGGCTTCCCACTGCCAGAGGGCAGGGATGGATGGGATGTTGGAAAGGAATTCTGGGCTGTGAGGGTGATGAGGCCCTGGCACAGGGTGGCCAGAGAAGCCGTGGCTGTCTCTGGATCCCTGGAAGTGTCCAAAGCCAGGCTGAAGGGAGCCTGGAGCAACCTGGGACAGTGGAAATTGTGCCCTGGATTATGGGGGCTTCATTCTGGTCCCCATTCCTATCTTCCAGTGCAAGGGGCCGGGTGTCTGCAGAACAACTGGCCATGAACAGCTGAGGGAAGATGCCATTGAGTACCTCGGCCTTCTCCTCAGCCTTTGTAACTATGTCTTTTTCCCATTTCTGCTGGGAAGCTGTTAGGTATTGAGGTACTTAATACAAAATGTTGAATTTCATTGTTTGCATTAGAAATCGTGACCTGGCTCACTTTGAGGCATTCAAAATGAAGATTGGAGTTTTTTTCCTTTTCTTGTTTTTACATAATTTTTGATAATTTCCTCTTGCCTTGTGCTATTTTAAGATGTTTAACTTAGTAGCTCCAAAAGAACCATTCACAAATAGTGTTGATCTGTGTTTTGAAAGTTTAACATACACTATCCAATGAACATTTACATACACCACTGAAATCCGGCATTTGGGAAATTAAAACAACAAAACTTGATTGCATATCATGATTTCATATTTTGCAGATGTTAATATTTAATCATATGCAGAGCCATTTAGCTTAAGTGCATTAATGTAACTCATTTAAAAGAGGCCAGTAATTGTCCTATTAACTCCCAGCCTGGATGTTATCCATGCTGCCCTGCTGGTAAGGCCAGAGGGAGAGTCTCCTATTGGCACCCACAGAGATTGCTCTGATCTGTTGAAAATCCTGTTAAAATCTAATTACTTAGGAGAATAGGCCAGGGAATATCTAATGAGCTTCAGGAAACCCACTGAAAGAAATTCTCTTTTAATACAGAGTGAAACATCTTCTGTGTTTCAATTACAGTGGTACCACATGAACATAATTACACTTGTATAGAACGGGACTCGTCTTTGTTGTTTTAATTACATATCACTAGATTTTTCTTAGTCATGGAGAAAAATAATTTGATGCCCCATAAAGGTTAAATGCGGATGAAAAGCTGAGTGTTAAAATAAATGTAATCTTTGTTTATGATAATTTCTTCTTTGTTTTGTGAGGAAATGTTAGCCAAAGCAGGTCACTGAGGGAAGCTGACTGACCAAACACACACTGGGGAAGCCCTGGGAAGATGGAGATGTTGTACCGATGAGAAAGATTTCAGAGAAGGTCACTCACTTTGCCAGCATGAAATTTGGCCTTACTTTTGTTATGGTAATTGAAGCTGTTGACATTAAGCTCACAATAAAATCTCATAGCAGCAGCAGCAGCACAACAGACTCCTTGTACCAACAGGGGGGACTATTTTCAATTTCTTCCGCTTGCAGCCTCTTAGTTTTTTTAATTTGAAAATTCCGGTGCTAACGCGACCGAAATTATCACTGATGGCTTTTTGCAGTGACACAAACGGCTCTGTTTCTGCCCAAGATGCTGGAACAGGCTCCCTAGAGAATAGACACAGCCCCAAGGCTTCCAGAGCTGCAGGGGTGTCTGGACAAAACTCTCAAGAATACACAGGGTGGGATTGTTGGGGTGTCTGTGCAGAGGTGGGATTTGGGCTCAATGATCATTGTGGATCCCTTCCAATTTAGGATATTCTGTGGTTCTAGGGTTCTAATCCATGGACTTGCATGGCCTCACTCTGCTGGAGAATGAAGAGCACAGGACTGCTCGTGGGTTTGGCTCCTTTGCTGTGGCTGCCAACAACCCTGGAACCAGAGCAGCTGATCCAGACTGGAGCATTCTGCTGCTGCTGCTGTAACTGGGCTTTCTGTGGAGAATCCACTGAATTTCATGGGGTTAAACCCTCAGGAGATGGTGTGGGCACACACGTCTGCCTGCCTGCAGGAACAAACTGGGCAGCAAGGAATATTTCCTATGTTATTTCTGCCTCAGCACATTGTCACACCGGTCCCGGAGCAGGGATGGCAAAGAAGCCAGTGCAGGAGTAGGTGCGGGATAAACCCTTCACCATCTCCGGCCCCAGGTCCCTCACGCGCTGTGAGGCAGCAGGGAGGCGGGAAAACGGAGAGGCGGGAAAGTGGAGAGGCGGGAAAGTGGAGAGGCGAGAAAATACTTCCCTCACACACAATCTTCGTCTGCCATCAGTCTGTTGTGAGCAATCCTGTGTGAGAACATGACCCCCACACAGCCTGGCTGTCCTGAGGGGAGGAGAAAGGCTGAGAGAAGCTGAGGAGAGGCAGGCGCCATGTTGGGCGCCTGAGGGTGCGTGAGGAGACAGCTGGCCATGGCTGCTCCAGGTAGGTTTGCCCAATTCCTGGTGGAATCAAAGAGTCTGGGTGGGAAGGGACCCTCAAGGATCATCTAGTCCAACTTCTGAACCTGCACAGACACCCAACAATCCCATCTTGCGCCTAAGAGCATTGTCCAAACGCTCCAGGAGCTGTAACCGGGATGAGTCTCCCCTCAGCCTCCCGAACAGACCAAGAGCCCTCAGCCTCTCCTCACACAGCTTCCCCTCATGGCCCCTCGCCATCTTTGTTGCCCTTCTTGGGCACTTTAAAATGGTTTAATGTCTTTCTGGCGGAGCCTGGCCGGCTGTGCAGGTTGGTGCAGTGACTGGCAGAGGTGCCCTCAGAGAGCTGACTGCCCTGAGCTGGGAGACGCTTTGACATTCCAATATGGGGCCCGACTGTGTGGCCCCACAGAGTGCCGGGTGTGAGGGGGATTCTCCTCTGGAGTGAGATGAAGCTACAAACAGAAGTAATCCAGACTAAAACCCCCTGTCCACCACTTCAAACTCCCACAAAGGGTTTTTTACTGTTGCAGTCAGTTTGGTGGAGAGTCAGGGCCGTGGTATAAATTAAAAAACCATAGAAGAGGCTGCCATCAGCAGGAGCAGCCTTTGGGGCTATTCTGACTCCACAGAAAGTTGGACTAAATCTTGCAAAATGAATTATCCATGTAAAAACCTTAATTCTGTTTCCCTTGTTTCAGGTTGTGCACAACCTCAGACCTGTGCTGCTGTTTTTGCTTCAGAGATCACCCCAATGTCTCCTTCTCTTAATGGCAGCCCAAGGAAAGCTGACACAGGTAGTGTACACAATTCCTATCAGATTCATATCTGATATGGAGCTCTATGTTTTAATTTCCTTAATTTTTTAATGACTGAATGCATTTTACAAGTGTGACTCTCTTGCTTATGAAAATAATTTAATACTGGTACACTGACAAAGAAATGGAAAACACTATCAAACTCCATTCTGGATGATTCCAATAGTATTTCTAATGAACACAAAGTAGTCTTATTTTCTTAAGATGTTGGGCATTGAACATGAAGGGTCAAGAGAATAAGTTGCAGAGCCACAGGTTTATAAATTTGAAGTCTTTAAAAAGCTTTCCTTTGAAATTTAAGTGATAAATCTTTGTCCGACACATTGTAAACATATTTACTGTGTTACTTCCAGTATCAAATACAGTTGAGTGGGAATGCATCCATTATATTTGGTGTTAATGGAAGTGAGGTATTCAGTGCTTCATTTGACTGAATCCAGGAGAAAAATGTGCTTCCTCAAGCTGAACTCCCACTCATCTGCCTGGAAATTGAAGGCCAAGTGCCTTATAAGTCCCATGTAAAACCTATCTGTAATATTTCTCACTGCACCCATTTAAATACTTTTTATACTATTAAGATGCACATTTGGCAGGGAGAAGGAAATGAACTCAGGGAAAAATATTAAGATTTGGCTGAGCTGTAAACTCTGTATCAGGAATTGGTCCAAACTTTGATTTTGCCCTTTTTAAACCACAAAACTGGACTTACATTTTCAGATTCTGAGGCTCAGCTTGGCGTGATATTTCAGAGTTCTCAAAAATCCTACCCAGCTCCTCAGGTTGGAAAAACCCTTGGAGGAGATGCTGGCACAGCTTGAGTTAGAGTGAGAGCTAAAGAACCAGAGGAACTGCCCAGACACTGCAGTCACATTCACTGAGTGATTATAGTTTAAACTCCTGCAGTCTCTTTCCTGAGTCTCATCCTTAAAAGGTGTCAGCTAAAAAAGGTTATTCTACAAACAGAATGAGCAAAGGACTTTGGAGACTGCAGAGACTTGGGGAAAGATGAAACTCATAGACAGGAGAGGAAAAAAAAAGGTCAAAAGGGGAAAGGAGGGAGGAAAATGGCTACTGTAAAAGACAGAAAAAATCCCTGGAAATGTTCCCACCCCCACCCAGCATCCTGGCTCCAGCTCTGTGTCAAGCAATTTCTTTGGAAAAAGAGTCAGTCCGAGTACATTGCTGCTCAAGCCCGAGTGAGTGCGTTATAAAAATGGAGAGCAGCATGTAAATCATTCATGGGGACGGGGAAATAAATAACCCTTTATGCCCATATAAATACTTATCAGATGTTCATAAGGGGAATTTACATGGAGTTTTATTCAGTACTGTCAGCCATTCCTCTGTCTTCCATCATTCCTGCCGTGAAGACAATTCAAAATATGGTGGTGGAGAGAGCAACCTCTCCACCAGCAGATCCGCAGCACATCATGAGGAAAACTCTGAACTTGCCCTCAGTGCTGCTGTTATTTTTATTATGGCTCTCAGCCGAGTGAGATCATTCTTCCTGGTTTGCCTCCCAAGAAATAATGGGAAGCAGTATGTTTAGCCAGTGGATTGATTCAGTGATCTATTAGTATAATCCTGACTTTGCCAATCATCTACTGGGTGACTGCAGGCGAATCACGTCACTTCTTTTGTCCCTCTGTTTCCTCTCTGACCTTCTGCCTGTCCTGTTTATTTGGACTGTAAGTTATTGAGGGCAAGGGCTGCCTCTTGCTGTTTGTGTGGACCGACCATGTCTGGTGCTCTGGGACCTCTGTGAGGCTCCATCTCCAAGTGGTGCTGCATGTAAATAACAACATTCAGCTCCTCCTCTGGAGGTCACAGAAAGAGAAGGAATTGGCAGTTGTACAAACTGGTGGCAAAATAGAAGGACATCAGGAAAAAGAGCCCCTGCCATGAGTTTTTTTTTGCTGGTGCTAAACAGGCAGAGAGCAGAAAGGTATTCCCTGTCCCACAGTTAATGGTGTGAGGCCACTTTGGCCATCATGAACTGCCCAGGGGGCTCAGCACCAGGATTCATGACTTAGGAACTTTCTGAACATCAGGGACTGAGCTGTACACAGAAAAGAGGCAGATCCATGCCGTGGGGGAAATGGAAAGAGACTTGTTTGGTCCAAAATCAGCCCAAATTATGTGGTGTTTTATTGCATCTGCTGTGAGCAAGGAACTCCTGTGGGCCAGTGGAAAACTGGCAGCCCAGCCTTGAGTTGTTCAGCTGAGCCCTCGGGTTCCAGCCATAATTCCCAGAAGGATTAGGTTGGAAATTCTTTTGAGTTTTGGGAGCTCCTTGTAATGGTGAGATCCACACCTGTCACCAGGGCTACACCAGGAGATGTTTGTCATCAATGGCAATGCTGCCTTTTCCCAAGGCTCCTTTAAATCACCATTTTGGTTTGAAGTCTCTCTTCTAGGTTCAGGAGTGACACCAGCATAAGGTAAGTTTTTGTTGTACTTGGACTATTCCTCATGGATACTGTTGAAAACTTGATTTTTTTTTTTCATATATGGCTTTATTTTTGATAGGCCTGATGCTTTTTCTGAGCTATTTCAAACACCAGATTCTAGAAATCTCTGAAAGTGCCTCTGTTCTGTTTTGGTGGAGATCAGCAATGGAGATGGGCTGTGAATCCCACAGTACAGCCTGGGATTGTCTTTGCCTGACTGATTCCTTTCTAGTCCCTGGAAAACACAGTCTAAAATATGAAAAGAAGGGGATGACCCTGCACTTTTCTCCATAGCTTTTAATATGAAGATTCTAACATGATTTTTTCATCATTTTGCTGTGTTTATGTAATTCAGTCTCATCTTCCAGAGACTACTATTAATTCTTAGCTATAACCTAATAGTTAAGATCAATTTTGTTTATTTGGATCATTCAACTCAGTTATCATTTACTTGCAATTCTGAAAATGAAATTTGACCCATCAGGAACAAAAACATACGTTATGTCCCTTTATTAAAAATGAAATACGAAACTTGAAATGATAGATGTTGTTTGATATTTTCCTGATGGGATGATTATTAAAATTGGAGCTAGGGGTGTTCAGAGGTAAAGGAATCTTCTGAAATCATAGGGTGTAAGTATATTATAGGGCAATAATTTGGGTAATATTATAAACCTGCTGAATGGGAATTTATGGAAGCAGATCCTACTAGTTTTAATGACAGTAACAAGCATAAATTCCTGTGCAAGAAGATTAAACTGAACTCTCCAGTTTTAATTATTGGTGACATCACTTTTTTATTTGTCATGTGTCCTTCTTGGTAGGGGAGCCTCAGTACAACTCTTCAGGCAGACTGGCAAGCAAAGGTTTGTGAGAGCAGCCAATGCCTCTCCTTTTTTGAAAACCACCTCCAAATTGCATGTGTTTGTTTTATTACCCATCCTCCACTAGTCGTGCTCAGAGCCTGTATTTGTAACACTAAAAAATACTGCAAAATGAACCTCTGGCTGTGGTGAGCTGCCCCATCAATTGCCACAGCACCTGAGGTCCTCCACGAGGCACCACCAGCTCACGAAGGTGCTGTTCACACTGGACTGAGAAAAAAGGACCTGGCCAGCCTGTAAACCTGGGCTAGCTCTGTATTTCTGAAAATAACATAGGGAAACATCCTCAGCTGACATAAATCAGAAATATCCCAGGGAAAAACCTAAGTTAGCTTATTAATTCATTTGAATTTTATGGTGTTACACTTATTTCTGCCAGATGACAGTCTGCTCCAGAAAATAACTTCTGCCATTGCCAAAGACTGACAGTAGTTAAAAGCTGACACATTTTTATTATGTGTATGTATATACATATGTGTGTGTACTACATGTTCTGTGAAGGAAACAAAGTCAAACACTTGGAAAGAATTGGTTTGGAAGTTAAAGCCAAATTAAGCTTGAAATCCAAACATTGATTAAATTATAAAAGGTTAGATAAATAACTCTTAAATTAATTGTGTGACTATATGCATATGTGTGTCTTTTATTTCTTGATGCATTTCCTTATAATACCTTTGCTTAATACCAGAGATAATTATTGCCTTTTTCTGCAATCTGTGTATTTTCAGTTTTTGCAGAATGGTAAATCAGACAGGAACATAAAATACAGGGGTTAAATGTAAAAAAAATAAGTACCTGGATTCAAAAGTAGTAAGATCATTGCTTTGAAATTAGAAGAGATTCATCAAAGTAAAAGTAAAAACTGTGACTAAGGACTATGAAAATATAAAGGGATTGACATATGTGGTAATAGGGCAATTAAATCCTTAGCTTTTTCACTGTGATGATTTTATAGCATCTTCTTGCTGTTGCCAGTTTGGAAGCTGCCAGCAAATATTTTCTTAATTGCAAAAGGAGACAATATGTGTCCCACTGTTTCATTCATAACATTTGATTAAGTTAAAGAGGCTGCACTTCTATCTGGGAGAACAAAGAGTTGGTGATGGAAATAGCAAAGACACATTATGTGTTTGAAAAAAGATCCCAGGAACAAATGATTAACCAGAAATTTTACAGGGAAAAAAAAGTCTACTTGTCTTGACAGAATAGCCTGATCCTGTAATAAACCCTCCCAAAGTCAACAGTTCATAAAGTCTTTTGTTCTAGTAAAAGGGTCTTTAATTTTTAACACAAACTCACACTTTGGTATGCATGAGCTTAAGTAAAATTAGAAGACATGTATATAATAGGATTTAATGGATTATCATCTGCATTTTCCAAAGATGTCAGCTTCTCTCGGCTCTGATGGAGTAGCACTTAATGTAAATTTAATTTGAAGTGATGTATGGAGGGCTTGAGGTGGTACTCTGTGATTCCCTAACTGCCTGGAGAGGCTCTGTGGGTAGCATCTGGATTTGGCTGCTCCACATGCCCAGCAGCATCTACTAACTAGGATTAATGAGGTGGCCTGTTCACCAGTGATCCAAAGGAGGTATGCTACATTTACTCCCAACAATATGAATAGGAGGGCCAGTTTCCTTTGGGGGCACACTGTTTGATGAAACTTAATGATGGTCTCGATATTAGGTGTAATAAATATACTGTATAGAAAGCACTTTTGCTTTGTCAGATTTAAATGTTATTTAATCATAAAATGGTGTTTGGCTTAGCGGGGCTGAGTTAAAGCTCATAATGGCCTCAGATGACATCTTTAAAGCTAATATTTTGCCTAAGTTGGGAAATGAAGTACCAACTCAAAAGATCTAGTATTTACCTTTGAGACAATTATTTTTTTTTTTTCCAGTTTGGGGAGGAGAGAGAGGAAATCTCCGCTTGCTTGCAAAGTTGTGAGGCGGTCTTTAAAAATATCTTTGCTCTTACCACAATGTGTTTGTGTAGAAATCAACAGCTATTAACTTTTAGGCAAAACTTCTCTGTGTGGTCTCAGCCTCATTTACGCGTCAGAATTGTATTTTGCCTTTGTGTCTAACTGAGCATTGAATGAATTCTCAGCTAATTTCAAATTCCCTTTGTCATCATGGTTTTCAGCCAAAAGTCTATAATAAATGGTCAGAAGATGAGCTGAGACTGAATGAATAGTGAGTGGTATTCATCAGCCAAACATAGAGTCCAGATCCAATTATATGTATTCATTAAGTGATAATGATATCATGGTCTTTAACTAGGAAGAAAAGAGTGTAATTGAATAATAACAGTTGTACAATCCCAGCGGAACACACTTTCCATCCCAGCACAGCGACCCTCGGGGATGATGCAGAATTGATGGAATTCTATTACTCTTTGATAGATTTATTATGAAGGGCTGAGTGGACTTGCTACTCCACTTTGTCACTCACACTAATCAGTATCGTAAGGCCCCGAGCGTGCAGGCTTTTGTATCCCTTTGACAAAGACAAGGTTAGGGGAGGATGACAGACACCCAGACCTTTACAAACCCATACCGCAAGATGAAATGGGCCAGCTGAGCTCTGAGCTGGGACAGAATTTTAATTTGTTTATCAATGGCTCACATGTGCAACACCATAAGGATATTTGTCAGAGGAGTAACACTGAAGCTAAACTCTTTTGTTTGGCAAGTGGAGCTTGGAAAAATATTTATTGAACTGTAAAAAACAGGGTAAATGAAAGGAAGGTGAAAAGTCTAAATGGAGTGGAAAATAACTTGCATTACTGTGCATAAAGTATGAGGAGGATGGGTATCTTTGTCTATTTTTGTTTGTTCCTGTTGAAGGAAATTTGCTCACAAACTGCAGTCTGATCTCTCGTTGATTTAGATTCTGGGGGGGACTCAGACAAAACACAAGTGGGCAAAATGAATTTCAAGTGTTGCTTTTTATTGCTGTTTATTTATAAGAAGCTTCCAGTTCAGACAGATGGATTGCTCTCCTGCTTTTTCACTATTAAAAACCCAGCAAAGTAAATAAAATACCCTGGCCTTAAAAGCTGGAACTTGTAAATACAGTCTTGGATTTATAAAAACAATCTTGTATGTGTTCAAGCGTGGGTGTTTCTCCTATCCATCGTTCCCATTCAAATGCAGGCAATGGGCTCTGTCAGCATGGTCAGTAGCTATCAGAGCCCTCTGGATTCAGGGAAACAGACAATTTGTTGTACTTCTGATCCCAACAGGAGCTGCAACCAACATTGGCATAAACAAGGCAGTGCATAGGAGCCTGCTGCCAGGGTTTGTTTTTTGTCAGTGTTGTTGAATGATAGATATTTCCATCCTTTTCTTCTCTCTGAATTGCTTTCCCTTGGCTTTTTTTAGCGTGGCATTCTGCATTCTAAGAGGCACTTGACAATTCAGTGTCTGGGTTTGGCGTCCCTGTCCATAAAAACAAGGAAGTTGAGTGGTGCTGTGTCCTGTGTGGAATTGCCATGCCAGTGCCGCTGTCCCTGGTTGGGATTTGTGTCAGAGGCAGCACAGTCAGCTGTGACCACAGCAATGCCTGAGCTGGTGTTCACTGTGGGCAACGAGGAGCAGGGATACCAGTGACCAGAGCAGAAAACACTCAGGACAACCTCAGTTTCCCACATGGTGTGCTGGGGATTCTCTCTGTAGGGCTCTTTTCCCACAGAAGCTCTTTTTCCCCCTCTCCAGCCAGAGGCACAATTGTGGGGCTGTGGCTGTGGAGCTTGGTGGCCCTCCTGGGTACATCTCAGCCAGCTCAAGGTGCATCTGGAGCCTGGGAGCACCTGCCCATGCTGCTTGTTACCTTGCCAACAAACCAGTGAAGGGAAGATGACCCAGGTCTGACCATATGCAGCAATCACAGCTCAGAGCTGCTGGCTGGCTGGTGCTCGGGTCCTGTGCCCAGGCACAAGCCTGAGCTGGTATCAGCACAGCTACTGAGTGTTTTATGGTTTGTCTCTCTTCTTCCCTCTGTATAAGTAATTCTGAGGCCAGGCACTGGATCCTTGCTCTCTTCCAGGACCCGCCACATCCATAAACTCTGTGCTTACTGGGGTTCACTGAATTTATTCGGTTAAGGTGCCAGGGAGTGAGTGAATATTTCAGAACTGAAAATGACTGTGCTACAAATCAGACCCCCGTGACAACAGCCCTTCCCTTGCACAGTACAGCCTTGTGCCTGCTTTTGGGTTGGATGCTGACAGCTTTCCCATACAGGCACTTTTTTTCCTTCTTCATCTTGCACAGTCATGGGCACGATGAACAGATGGCAGCGTTTTGCATCTGCTTTGCAAGAGGAAGCCCTGAAAATTCTGCAAATGGAGCACGAGAAGGGTAATCCTTTTCAGTGCCAAGTGTTGTGATGACAGCATGGAATCTCACAAGCCTCCACTGCCTCTCCCAGCGGCTGCCACAACTGCCCGGGAGCAGCACCGCCTGCCCGGCCCTGCTTTGCTGCCCTTCCTCGGTGCCTGGCGATCAACAGGCGCAGGGAGTGTGCCCAGCCCCGCTCCCTAGGGACGGTCCCCGCGGAGCAGATGTCACCAGCAGCCTCCTGCTGCCCGCGCAGGTACCCCCGCGGTGTCTGCCCAAAGACCCCACCACCCTGCACGGGCTCGGTGCCTCCAGGCAGATGGGCACAGGCCAAGGGCCGCGTGTGGGCAGGGAATGGGGTGGAGCCGGGCACTCCGAGCAGCAGGAGTGGCACAGCGTCCTGCACTCGGGGGCAGGAGCAGATCCTGCTGAGAGGGGAGTTCACTCTCTGCTGCCAGGAGGAGCCGATGGGTTGGGTCTCTTGGCACTTACACCGCTGAGGTCAGTGGAGCTCTCCTGATACTCACTGCTGGAGCTGAAAGCAGAATCAGCCCCCGCGGTTTGCAGAGGTTTCAGTCCAGGCAGAATTCACCTCTGGATACAGATGGACTCACACACAGGCCAGCAGGGGTCATTCAGCTGCATATTCTTTCATAGCCGAAATCAAAATAATGATTATTTTTTTTTTACCAGATTTTTGTTACAGATGACATCAAGCTCCTTGAGGAGCAAGGATTAATGTTCCTAGGAGGGTCCAGCTGTAGGGAACAATCTGTTCCTTTGGGATCTCCATGGTGTTGTAGTGGAGGAGCCCCAGCCCTGTTGGCATGGCTGGTCCAGCCTCCTCATGCTGCAGCTGAGTGAGGTGGATGTCTGCAGTTCTGCCAGCAAAATGGTGTGGAACCTGCTCCTGTGCTTGTCCTGGGATTTACTTCCCACAAGACAGTACAGTGTACACTAGCTGACTTATCTGTGAACCATGGAAACATTTTGAAAAGGTAAAGCAGACAGTACACTGAAGAATCATTTGTCACAAGTAATTGCAGGCAGTCAGAAAGAGCAGGGAGAGTATATGAATCATGACGTAAAAACAGTGAAGGGCAGGCATTTAGTCTGGTCTGTGGCTATAAGTGCAGTGACACAGGTTAGTCCTGGCATGATATACAAATGTTATGTGCAGAGGGACAAGTACAATGAATAAAGAATCCCCGTTTTCTCATTATCTCATGCAGCAGAGAGGTTTTTTACTTCACACATAACTCATAACTTTTAGTAGGCAGGAGATGGCTACATTGAATTAGTGGGAACATTTTGTTTCCTGAATTTAAATATTCTCCCTGTGACAATTTATTTCTAGTGTAAAATCCTGGTAGGATGCAAGAGACAGGGAAATTAGCCTGAGCAGCCATTTCAGCTGGCCAGCGCTGGGCACCACAGACCCACCAGCACCAGAGTCTGGCCACTTGACTGTGGCAATCCTGACAGACCATCAGAGAAAAATATTGATCAGGTTTGGCAATTTCCTGGGCTATAAACAGGGGAAGAGCTCTAAATAAGGACCATTAGGGAAAAAAAAATAGTGTAAAGAATTAGAAACAAACAAACAAGACAGGACTTTTTTTTTTTTTACACTTTTGCTTCATAAATGGATGTTTCCATTCTGAAATATTAAAAATAACAAAATCCATGCAACTTAAATAAGGAGAGAGGTGTATTTGGATGTAGAAGGAAACCTATCATTGGAAAGGGAACAGCTGAGTGAGTAATCATGTACAACGCTATTGCTTATGAATTTGTTATAAAGGTAGACAGGAGTGGGAACTTCTCAGGTCTGCTTCAGGAATTTATTATTTATGGGCAAACACATGCATGATACATAATAACTTTTAGTCGTTCTGTAATTCTCCCCTCTCAGACATCTCAAAATTATCTGTAAATGCAGGTAGAGTTATCAGCTCCTTTTCAGAGGCTGGCCAGCAGCTGTCCTTGAGGAATGGCTGGGTTGAAGTGCAAATGTAGGACCTCAGAGTTCCATTGCAGAACTGGACAAAACATCTGTGAGTGGGGGATAAATTGATTTTTCTCACTCCAGTTTTGCATCAAGGTAACTCAAGGGGTTGGCATTTCTGGTTCACAGTTCAATTTGGATTTAATCAAAGCAGTTGTCACCAGTGTTCTCCCCCATAAAAAGGTGACAGACGATTTTCAGCCTAAAAAATTTGCATTATCTTGTGAGTAACAAAAAATATTTTGAAGTGTCCACAACCTATCAAAAATAAATTGTATTGGGTAGTGGAATAAGAAATTAATGGCTGAGTTTGATCATGGAGCAGTCCATCAGCTTTCCCCTTTCTGCTGACAGCCACTTGTCCTGGTGAGTCCTGTAAATGAGCAGCCCAAGCTGAAAGGTCTCATTTTCAAATGAAAATGGGAAGAGAAAAAGTTCCCAGAAAGTTGAAATATCCTGGTTTGACATTTTCAGAGCAAAAAGTGGAAATTTCAAATGTTGAAATTACTTTTCATTTCAAATATTCAAATTCTGTATTATATTTGAATGTTGTTAAGAGATAAAAAGGTCAAATTCTAAAAGGCCATGTTAGAATTATTGTTTCAATTTTGCACTGAAACTATTTCCCATGTTGTACAAATTTTCCTTCATTGAAAATTTCAGGTTTCATTTCTGATCGTAACAAAGACAAATGTTCAAACTTCAAAATTCTCTGCTCAGTTCTTCTCTCTTTTTCCTCAGAATGTTTCTCAGCTTCAGTGAGAAGCCCAGTGGAATCAGCCAGGAATTTAGGAATTTTTAGGAATCAAAAAATGTTCTTAAACCAAGCCATTAATTAGGCTTTTTTGGGATTCACAAACGGAATTGATGAATTAGAATTTTCTGCTGGACAAAATAATAAATAAATCCTAAGCTTCAATGAGCCAGACAAGGAAAAAAACCCCAAACAGTCCCTACTTTTCCTCAAGTTTTTTTTTTTCTTATATAAAGAAAAAAAAAAAGGGGCCAAGGATCTTTCTAGATGTATTTGTGTATGTTTATTTTCTAAAGGTCAATTTTTTTTTCTTTTTGCTAATTACCAGGCTTCCATTCCCAGTCTTGACATTACAGACATCAGTCCCTACAGTTGTACCTCCTTTCCATTTTGTCTGGGGTTGGCTGTCATCTCACCTGCCCTCTCTCACAAAATGTGGATTTTCCTGGTTCTGTTCTTTGCTGTAGTTGAGTTATGATCTGGTTATTTCTCTCTTGGCTTACTGCGGTGGGGCAAATCTGCAAAAGATCCCAACTCTGAGCATCAGTGGAACTGAAACCTCACCTTCATCTGGGGCTGCATTCAGCACAAACTTCTGTAATCCATTTGGTTTTTTCCCCTTCTCCTCCGTGCCGTGTTTCTCCTTTGTCAAGCAGTTGCAGTAGCCACCTTTGAAGTGAAGGATCAAGCTCCAAATCTTACTGTTTTACAAGGGAAAAGAGATTTGGAATGTCAGGTCTTTTTCAGCCTTAACAATAACATCACTGCCAGCAACTCTATAACAAGGACTGTTATACTCCCACTCCTACTTAGTGGCAGAAATTGGGCTGCTTTATGTTCCTGCTCAGACATTTCCATTCATCTCTGCCTTGCTTTTAATGGCCCAATCTGTACCGCTCTCGTTAGTCAGTGTTTACGTTCATGGTCCATTTGGGTGGAACGATTTCTCACCTGAGAGCTGCACAGCCACTCTTGTGCTTGGGCTTTGTGCGTTTTGTGCTGGAATTGGCTATGGGTGGCCACGTGTTTTAAGGTATTGGTGGGTGTCTGGGTTTGAAAAGACAGGTGTCTGCTAAGGAAGGCAGGAGTGAAATGGAAAAACCCCCGTCCTCCAAATTATGATTTTTAAACTAAGAGGTTCTCGGGCAAAGATATGAGAATAGGAATAACAGTTCTTTATTAGGAAAATTAAAATACAAATGTAATAGTACAAACAAACAAAAAACAAACCACTGACAGTCAGAACCTGACACCCTGTGGGTCAGGGTGGTGGCAGCAGTGCCATTCCATGGTGGCTCAGCCCTCCTGCAGTGCCAGCTGTGCTTCTGCTGGAGCAGGGATCCTGGACAAGGGAGGAGTTTTCCTTTGAAGCCCCAAGGGTGCTGGAGATGGGCCTGGTGTTCCTCTGGGAATGCAGGGCAGGAGAAAGCTGCTCCTCTGGGAATGCAGGGCAGGGGAAAGCTGCTCCTGTGGGAATGCGGGGCAGGGGAAAGGTGCTCCTCTGGGAATGCAGGGGAGAGGAAAGCTGCTCCTCTGGGAATGCAGGGCAGGGGAAAGGTGCTCCTCTGGGAATGCAGGGCAGGGGAAAGCTGCTCCTCTGGGAATGCAGGGGGCAGAGGCTGCTGTGCTGTCCCAGGCTCAGATTGTATCCAGGTAGGAATGCTTGGCTCCTCCCCTGGGCGGAGCATCTCCCAATGGGCTGATGGAATTTGATCACCATGCAGGGACACTCGCTGGCCATGAACAGCAGGTAATTAATAATTAATGGCCCATTAACAGAGGAGATCTCCTGGAGGGAGGATGGGGTGTGGAAGAGATCAAGAAAACTGCCCCATGAACAGAGATAGCTGCCCCAGCTCTGACAGATGGCAATAGAATCACACCCAGCTACACCTGAGACAGTGGTGTAAGGGTTGAGTGCTGTTGAGGCAGCCCCAGCCTGGCTGGCACAGGATGAGGGGTACAGGCAGGTCCTGTAGCTCAGCACTGTACCCTGCTTGTGGAAGGGTCCCTGAGTGTAGTCAGAGTGAGCCTTTCCCTCCAGGATTGTCTCCCTTCTCTCCCTTCAGAGAGAATTCTGTGAGTAATCTAGACACATAAATAGATGAAGATTATTCTGGGTGTCAGATCATCCTGTTTTTTCAGGATTCTAGGAAAAGAAAAAAGGGATGAAAAATTACTTTCTGAGCTTATTATAATGTATAAATGAGGCATAATCTCAATTGGTTTGGGCATGGCACTAATGATGCCAAGGTTGTGGGATCCATCCCTGTACAGGCAACTCACTCAAGATCCTTGTGGGTTCCTTCCAGCTCATAATATTTTGTGAATCTTCTTATCCCGAGTCTTCCTTTTCATCTGTGGAGTTTGCCAGACTCCAATGAAACTGAAGAAAGAAGTTAATACTTTTATTGTCAACAAATAGAGGTGATTTTTGAAGACAATCAGAACACAATGATTTACCCACCAAAGGGTGTCTGAACCAGGCACCTGTGACATGCAAGTGTAACCATAAACACTGAGCAACTGAGACTAAGATTTTTTGTTAAAATCTTAGTGAACAGCTGTTAATTCAAAATTATTTGGGTTTGGATTTTATTTGATGTTATTTTTTGGGGGGGGGGGTAATTTAGCTGTTTTTTAATTGAAGCTGGTTTAAATTGTGCATCTCAGCTGCTGATTTAATTTAAATTTAATAAGAGTTACTATAGAATAATTAGATACCAAAGAACTAATAAGAATATATTTAAATTTACTGGTGATACTACACACTGATAAACACACTCTTAATAATTGATTGATCTTTAATCACACAACATTTTTGTGAAACTTTCATTAACTATGATTCAGATATAATTTAAACTGAATCAAAGAGATACTCAGATATCTATTACTGTAGAACAGCAATTTATCTCGCCAATGTGTTCTGGGGAACAGAGAGGCTTTTCTACATCTCTGATCAGCACTTCACATATTTAATTTTCTGCTCACCATGTCCTTTAAGTGGCTTTATAATGCAAATAAGTTATAATAATGATATTATATTTTTCCATTAAGAGTTTGGTTACCAAATATCAGCTTGTAAACTGTTTGTAGCTCCAAACCTAAAGCCCATGAACAAATCCCAACTTCAGTTAATATCTTGGAGCATAGGCCCAGTTTTTAGGGAGCTGTTGATGTATTTGTGAGGGGCAGCCTGAAGGTACAGAGCAGAATTTCTCAGCCAGCCAAAGGGTTGCAAAAGATTATCAAGGAGATCTGAAATTTGAGAATGTTATTATAGTCTGAGGAAAAACCTCCTCTTAGCCTTCTGTTCTCTCATCCTGCATGCTTAAATATTCCCTGCCAGCTCTGTAAATCCTTGCACCCACCTCCCGTTGTTACCTTGGGACAGGTGTAGTATCTTCCTGGGAGGATTTTATGCAGCATAAACCTCCCCAAGCCAGAACAGGTGTCAATGTCTAACTGTGTGTGCTTGTCCCTCCCATGTAACTGAACCTTGCAGCCAGCAAGTGTTTGTGCTAGAATCTCTTGGCACAGGGTCAAGGCATTGGGATGTTTTTAAGAATCCCTGGATGCGAATTCCTGTGAATTTAAGTCATCTCAGGATCAGAGGGGCTGCTCCAAGCAGAGCAGGTCTGGGTTGTGGTCGCTGCTTCCTCGGCAGGTTCAGCTCTCAGCCTCAGCTCTGAGAGCACGAGTGCTGCTGTACTGAGGCATTAACCAGCCCAGTCAGGAGAGCTGCTTCAAAGAGCCTGCCACTAAAACTCGTTAGGCTGATCAAATCATCAGCCAGCTCTGCACTAACCCGTGGCTACCTGGGCATTTGTGTTGGCTGCTCCAAGGGGGCCAAATCTCCAGTGGCTGCTGTGGGAGCAGGGAAGTAGTCCTGTGCCACGTCACCCTTCCAACAGCATCCTTACCCCATCCTTCTGCACAGCACAGAGCAAATGTCCTGATCTCAGAGTGTCACACAGGCTGCTTGCTGTTTATCCTGCTGATCCCAAACTGGATTCTCTGTGCCAGACTGTCCTTGAAGTGAAGGGATAACTCATGTCCTGCACTGCCTTGTCACACATGATGAAGAGGGAATATCAGAGACAACAGAGTATTTGTTGTTCAAAAACTGGGAGGGTTGCTGAACTGCAGCAGGGGAAATTTGGAAGGTTTTAGCCTGTTTTCAAAATGATTTTATACATGACAAATGGTGGCATTTATAAGCTATTGGAGAGGGCCCTAAAATAAAAAGAGGTCAAAAACATGAAGACCAGCCAGGAAAGAGATCAGGAGGAAAGATATGAATAGCAAAGCCCTCCCTGAAATGCAGAGAAGTAACACAAGACAGCCAAGAACATTCCCACTGGTGGATTGTTTTTTGCTCTGACCCTTCTCAGAACATTTCATTTAGTTCTGCTGCTTCACAAAACTCTATTGTCACACAGCAAAAAAAGCAAAGGTCTCTAGAGCAGAACCTCACAGCTCAAGATGAAGCTTTGCTTTCAGAGGGGTTCCTCTGGCTCCCAAGACTCCTCAGCTGTGTGTGGAAAACCAGTACAGGCTCAACAAGAGCATCAAGGGATGCACAAGTAGCTGCCACTCCATAAACAGAATTTGGCCTTTTAAGTTTGGTGTTTTTATATCTAAGCCTTTAGTCTGAGAACCCCCAACATCCAGTGCACTTTCCGTTTTTGCAGAATTACTTTTGAGGAGGGAATTACTGAAATGTCTTTGAAATCTAGATACTGTTAATAGGTTTTTGGTATAATAATTTTTACTCTTTTATTATTTTTTTTCTACTTAAACAAGCATTTCAGATAGAACTGGCAACCTGATTGTGGTTAGAGAAGGGGCACTTCTCAGTAAGGGTATTCAGTACCTTCCTTTCTGTAGCTCTCCTGCCTTGACGTCCTGTAGAAATGCAAATAAACACTGTACAGGTGGCATGTGAGAGCTTGAAGTGTGAAAACAAGGCCTTGAAAACCTGGGGGACTACCCTTTGCTTCTGTTTTAGACAGCCCTGGCATCTTGGCTCTGACTGGATTATTACTTTCACTCTTGCTGCAGTCTTATTGAGGTCTCAGTGAAATACATTTTTCACTTTCCCTTCGGAATAGCTGACACTATTGTGGTATCACAGTATGCTGCTAAACAGCTGATTCCTGCTCTCTGTGTGGGGCAGTATTCCTCAGGAATCCCAAATAATGCTTCAAATAGAGAATGCTGCCTAATGTCAGATTATCATTAGGAATACAGATCTGGAGCATCCATTATCAATGTCATAAATTGTCAATAATATGCCCGAGATCCTTTAAAGTATAAACAAATCCTTTCACAAAGGGAAATCACTCTCTGGCACATGAACTGGCTGTGGACAGAGAACCATATCCATATCCCACAGTATTTTGTTGTTCTCAAGTGGATCCTATTTCCTCTGAGATTTGAGTGTGGTCTAAATGGCAACTTTCTGTAGTTTCCAAGACCTATAACACTTTCTTCTCCCACTTTATTTTAACAACTCCAGTAGATCATGGTCTGTTGTGACTGGGAGGGTTACAGCTGTGGGGTTTGTAAGCACAGCAAAACTTTGTTCACTGCTGGTTAGCACAGATGGAAGCAGAAGCAATCCAGAGCATGTCAAGAATTCCTCTCGCTCTTGCATGGATAAGCTTAATAAGGCAAACTTGTTGTTGAGGGAAGGCACTCAACTGCTTCCAGAAACAATTAGGAATTACACCAAACAAATAAGCCTTGGTGATTTGAGTTACTTGGGTGATCCACCTGATTCATCTGCTAAAAAAAGCATTTCCCTTAGTTATAGGCTTGTTATTATCTCACTGAGTTGGAGCAAAAGCTTGCAGAAAATCACTTCTCTTTATTAATTTTCAGTGTTACAGTAGATGCTCATAAATACAATAAGACTGTTATGAGATGTGGGTCAGGCTTATGAAAATCAACGGAGAATTTGGATGCCCAGATGCTGAAGTCCAAAGAAGACCCTGATTTTTACCACAAAGTGCCAGCCTCTTTTTCTGAAAAGTAAATTTTAGTGGTGCATGGTGATACTGTGATTTGGCTGTTAGCCAAATTGGCTACTATTTTTCATTCTTCTCTAAAATAAGTTTTCCAAGCCCTTTATGCTGCATGAGATGTGATCAGTGCACAAAGTAGAAAGAGAAATTTGGAGTAATTTTTGCTTTGTGATCACAGAAGTCACCCTGGCTGTATGTTTTGTTATTAGGTCATACCTGCAGTTTTATAAGGCATATGATAATGGATTTATGTGGTTAATTTTTATTGTAGTTTATTTTTTGTTAAATATATATTGTATTAATATATATACAAAGACAAAGAAAGGGCAAATGAAAATCCTGTTGTCTGGCCAACAGAATTCTGCTGCCAACTCTGTGAGCATTGCTTGAGAGACCAGGGACTGAAAATGATGTTATACAGCCATAATTCAACTTTAATCTACTTTAAAGAAACAAGCCACTTGATTTTATATTACAGGAAAATAACCCCCAGCCCTACATTCAAAGGATATTGTGGTGAGAGAGTTCTGCAGGAAAAAAAAAAAAAAGATAATGATTTTAATTATGTTATCTCTAAGTGCTGTGCTGTAATATAAAATGGAGCTAAATTAGAGTTGTTTGATGCAAACTTAATTCTGGTGTTCTTGAATGGGAGTGTTGGAGTTGATGACTTTAAAGCTGATTTTATTAGCTGTGTGGTTTCCTGGCTGTTACATAGACAAACAGGGTCCAGCTGGAAAAATCTTGTATGAAACAGTGTATAACTGCCTCCTGTTTGTCCCAAGAACTGGTACCTTTGGGTTCACCACAGTGACTTGGAATTTGAGTTTGTGGCCATGAGTCACACTTTGCCACTGGATTTCACAGACTCTTTCTGCAAGTAGAGGAATTGTGACATTCAAGAAGCCTGCATTCCCTCATGTTTCAAACTATGGTCAGTCTTTTCCCCAGTTTTCTCATTCCAGTCCAGACACTTTTCTACTTTAGGTTTTCTTCTTGGATCAGTCTCTCCCAAACATTTCTTGCTTCTAATCCACTACTCCCTCCTTCCCCCTCTGCATTGTCCCAGCTCTTTGTGCTTATTCAGAAATTTCCTCTAATTCAATCTCAGTTTCTCTCTAAACCTCATCATCTCAGTTAACAAAGTTCCTCATCATCTGTCAGTCGCCCCTAATTTCCCACCTGTTTCTTCCAGTCCTGCATTCCCTGGGCCACCCCTTTCTGCCAGCTCCTCCAAGACTTTCACCAGCTCTCTGTCCTGCTCTGTCCTTCTCCACGGTGCCCCTCTCTGCCAGCCACAGCTGTTGCTGCCTGGGTGCTGGGAAGCAAATAGTGATGGTAGAGGAAGGAGAGAATGAAACTTGGAACTGACTTCATGAGACTGGATTTCAGCTTTCAGGGTGTCTTTTTATTTCTGTGCTTTACTGTGGCCTGGCATCAAACATTTAATGTTTCTGACCTATAAATATAGTTCAGGAGAGGGTGAAAACGCGGCCGTGTAAACTGCCAGTGGGAAGAAGGCTTGGGGGAGAGTCCTCCTCCGGCCGGAGCTGTGATCTGGGCGCTAACCAGGAGGTGGGGATGTTCCATGGGAGGATGGAGCAGGGAATCCGCGCAGGGACCCGCTCAGCGCTGCTGCTGCTCCAGCGAGGAGCAGGGGAGGGGGAAACAGAGGGCAGAGTGGGCAGCAGGCGAGAAAATCCCCAGTCTGTTCACACCTCAATTTTTAAAAAAATTTTCTTCATTTTCTGGCTCAAAACTTTGGATTGCCAGACAATAAATAAGTAGTTTTGTAGCTTTGCAAAAGTGTCTGCAAAAATGGACACGGAGGTCTACAGGAGTCAGCAGTGCCACCAGCATTTCTCAAGGCCTGAGGGCTTCTGTCACCACTGCAATGTCTGCAGTGGTGCTGAGCCTTTCTGGAGAGCCACATCCATAGCTGTGGGTTCAGCCAGTGCATTGCATTCCCTTTTTCCAGCTGCAAGGATCCTGAAGTGCACCTGCATGGGGTGCCCTGTTTCAGCCTTGAAGGGAACCTAGCAGGAAGCCAGAGAGGGATTCTGACCCGGATCTGTAATGACTGGACAAGGAGCAGTGGGTACAAATTGAAAAAGGACGAAATTTAGGTTAGATATTAGAAGGAAATCTTTTACTGTGAGAGTAGAACAGGTTGCCCAGTGGAAGCCTCATCTCTGGCAGTATTGAAAGCCAGGCTGGATCAAGCCTTGAGCAACTTGGGAGGTGTCCCCACTCATGGCAGGGGGCTTGGGACTAGATCATATTTAAGATCCATCCCAACCCCTTAACAGCCTATGATTCCATGGATTTGTGGATCAAATCATCACTGAGCACCCTCATGGGCCAACCCTTAACCAGCTGAGTGCTGGCAAACTGGAACAGCTCAGCAGGGGCTGTGGCTGGGGGTGCTGGGGAGGCAGCCTGCCCTGGTGGAGCTTACATCCTCCCGTGGAGCATACATCCTGCCCTGGAGCAGTGATAAAATATGCAGGAGGTGGCTGCTGTGTCCAGGGATGTGCTGCATGGAGACAGAGTGATTGGAGCCATTCCCACAGCCAGCAGAATGCCAAGCACCCCCTTGCTCCTTGGACTTCTTTACCAACCAGATCCATTAAAGCCAAAGATAACCCAATTCCAAAGCACCTCACCCCCAGTAACAATTCAGAGGACACATGGGATGAAAAAATAATGTAGCTAAAAAGTCATAAAAATGAAGCCTATTTGATTAGATCCAAACCAGTGGTATCAACTGATTTTGCTCATTTAACCTGTCTCCTGATCGCAGTACAGCCATCATTTAGCTGCAGGGTGGATGTGTTCATACTGAACTATTAATCTGTTTCAAAATGCCATAACATTTCCATGAAGAACTTCCTAATTTTTTTTTTCAGAAATTAAATGTCTGTTTAAAGTTCATTCCCTCCTGCTGCAACTAATTGAAATGAGATTTGGTTTATCTTTATGACATGAAAATGAGATTGAGTTTCATAATAATAACAATAATGATAACTCTATAGATTTTAGGACTAGCAGTTAATAATTATAGTAATATGTGGAGATTAGAAAAGAGTAATGCAGCATAAACAGTCCATTGTTATTTATTGAGATATGGGATTAGATATCAATTCATACCATTTTTCTGATTTTGGATGTTTTCAGTTCTCATTGAATTTTAGACATGTGCATTAATTAATTTCACCCCAGTATCTCGTAGTTTAAGTAACCTTTTGTGAACTAGTGCTCAACCTAAACCTTTCTAAACATGGATTCTTAAAAGGCAAAATTCTTGAAAAGCAAAAAGCGGAGGAATATAAACATTAATCATCCGTCTGTCACCTCTGCTCTCCTGGGGTAAATGATCAGGAATTGGCCTTGGGGGTGACTGGAGCAATCTGAAGGTGAACCCGAAGTCCGTCATTCCCAGCTGGTGCACTGGGCTGGGAAGGGACAGAAAGGATCTGGGCCTTGCCCAGACTCTGCTGGTGGTTTGCATGCCAGGGCAGGAATCCTGGGGGCACTTCCCAGTTCTCCTAAGGAAGGGTTTCTAATCCCAAATCTTTCAAACCTGTGCAAGCACTGGTAGAATGAACTCCCTTGAGATTTGCAGTGACTGTGTTGTGCCAAAGTCCACTGCTGGAGAAGAGCAGATTGTTCTGGAAATGTCTTTCTATATTGATATGTGTATGTGCTATGTCTGTAGGTGCATATATCTATATATATATCTATGTATAAAATATGTACATGTCTTTTACTGATCACTCAAAATCGTGTTTGTTATCCTTTGAACAATCCTAGAGGTTGTTTAACTGTTATAGCTTTGATTATTTCACAGCTAATGCTGCTTATTAAAAGGGTAATGATTTGAGGAAGAAAAGCAGCAATATAGCCCTAAAGTTAAAGGGTATATTCCAGAGGAGAGCTATGTGTTTATTTTCCTCATGACAGTTTTCCTTTTTTTTTTTGTTTTACCTGCTTTTGTTGTTTTTATTCACTGAAATTTCAAGTCATATGTGGAAAAGTTCCGTATATGGAAAAATACAACCACCTTGAATCATACTGCCTTTCTATATGATTAAATTTACCTTATAATATAAATAACTCATTGATTGCAAAAGGCTTTTTGGGAAGTAAGGCCGTGTTTAATGCCAGTCCACAAAAATTCTGGGTAACACCTTCTTATGATAGGAGTCCAAGAAAACCCAGGAGCCAGCAAGCACAGCCCCTAGGTTTGTGTTTTAAATTATTTATATTGTCTGTAGAAGACATGGGAGAAAATCTGATTTGAGACTCCTGACACTTCAAGAAGCTCAGGTTTCTCATCTAAAACAGGACCTAAAAAATCCTCTTACAGCCCTCCATCCACAGTGGGTGGATGCAGAACAGTGATGGTAAAAGCTCTGAGCACACAGATTTAGGAGCGTTCTACCTTTGGGACATCCCCCCCATCTCTCTGTGTGCCTTAGAGGAGGAAGGCTGAAGGTTTGATGGGGATAGGGGTGAGCTGGCCAGGAATGCTGCCCGTGTGGGGTGGGCATGGGAAGGAAGGGAATTGTTGTCATTGGAACTGGGGTCTCCAAGGGGCACTCAGCTGAGCCCCTTTGGTGGGAATGGAAGGAATTAGTTGACACAAAGGACAATTGGCTATGATGGCTTTTCAGAGGGTTATGTTTTATTGTGTAAATGCACGTTTATCAGCTTTTTTAAAATGCAGATGAAACACCTAGCACTGCATTAGACATGGGGAGGAAAACACCTCATTGACTCAACAAACCACTGGCCCTTCTTTTGAGCTGCTGGGTTCCCTTGTGCCAGAAGGTGTTTGGACAGTGTTTAATGTGAGTATTGCATAACCAGGTGCTGCTGACAGAGCCGAGGCATCAGAGGAGATGCAGGACAAACAGTGCCCGTGAGGATGTAGACCCAAAGATCGCCCCTTTTGTTGTGCACTGCTCACAGGGTGACAATGACTGCGCTGCCTTTGATCTGGAAACCAATCCACTGTTTAATAGCAAGTGCTGCCTTCCAAACTGGGGGTTGGATTTTGTCTGTGCAAGGTCACTGACTTTAGTGGGACCAAGTAGCTTCAGCAGAATAAGGTTTTGCTTGAGAGAGTCATTTACACATCCTGTGCAGCTTCCAGAGCTGCAATCTATCTGCTCTGGGTTTTCTTGCTGACTCATGGCAGGTTCAGTGAAGAAAAACTGTCTCTGTTTCTTCATTACCCCGTGATTACCTTATAGCATGGACAGGTTGGCTCCAATCACCTCTCAGGGTGGTGCAAATGAGAAATGTCTGCACTGTAGGGATTGGATGGAGAGACACTTCACACCTGTACCAGTGGGATAAAAACCAGTAATGCCATTTGCCAAGTCACAGAACCACAGAATGCTTTGGGCTGGAAGGGACCATGAAGTTCCACACCCTGCCATGGGCAGGGACACCTTCCACTATCCCAGGTTTCTCTAAGCCCTGTCCAAACTGGCCTGAAACACTTTCAGGATGGGGAAGCCTCAGCTTTTCTGGGCAATAATTGTCCTGAAGGACAGAAACTAGCTATAAGGAGTTTAAAGAGGTTTTTAATAACACAATAGATAATTTGTTCTTTGCAGCTTAGTTACTAAATAATGAAGACGATTTCAGTGGTCTGTTGGGTGAAGAATCATGTCCAAACATTCCTCTTAAAGCCCACAGTTTAGGAGAACCAGAAGTGCAGTGCCTTCTTCACAGCATTCCACAGCTTCTGTCAGCACTGCTTCCTGGAGGACCCTCCTTCCAAGGACTGTGCTCAGTAGCTTCTGAGCATAAACAGATATTTTCTCTCTTTAAACCTTTCACTCTCATCATGCCAGGAAGTTTTGCAGAAGATGAGATTAAAACACTCAGAAACCTTCAAGGCTGGTTTGTGTGGCAGCACATGGGGACTGCTGTGTCCCCTCCAGCCCCCTCCCACACGGGGCTCTCACAGAAGGGAGCACAATCAATAGGCCACAAGGGCAGCCCCGGAATACATTTCCAAAGACATGTTCTTGGCTGTCTTCACAATAGGAGATGTAATGACAGTGCTGACATGGAGTGGCACTGAAAGACTTCTGTAATAGGGCTGGGCAATTTTTTTCTGTGTTTAAAGGAAAATGAGGTTTTCTACTATGAATATTTTTCATGACAGGTGCCCACTTTCCTCTGAGCATGACAGTGTCTTGTTAAAACACAACATTTCCAAAGTGATGTTTTTAATTTGAAAAGTAATGTTTTTCATTTTTTGTTACCTGACAAGAAGAAGGAATTTTGCCAGGAGAAGACACTGATGTAGATAGGAAAAAAAGACATACATTTTCTTAGGAAACAAATTACTGTTTTCTGTTTTGCTCTGCCTTATACCTACACCTGTAGAGACACACAGATCCTGGGCATCAGTGATAACAATTCAAAAATGATGCCACTTTTAGGGAGACTGTGTGTAAAAATGTATATTATTATGAACAAGTGGTACTACCCTCCTGCAGATCACCAACCTCCTCAGGCCCAACTTAGTGTCTTCTGAACTTACTGAGGGCCACTCAATCCCTTCATTGATCAAGATATTAAACAAGATGAAGGTCTGTATTAAGTATATTTTGGTATCTCCTGAGGAAAGAAAGTTTGTTAAAAAAGGGAAAAATGGAGCCATTAGAATGACACCTGTCCCTAGTAGGTGATGCAGAGATCTGATATTTATTAAAATATTTGTTGAGACGTATGTGACTCAAACTATGTGGTAAAGCTTTCAAATAATGTTGAAACAGAGAAAATGTTAATGTCCATTACCTGAGGAGCCTGGCCTGGCCCTGTAACATGGTTTTGTGTCTCTCAGTTTTAATACATTTAGAGATGTTAAAGCTGTAGGAGCTTGCACAAAGAAAGAAATTTCTTTGGTGGCATTGCAAATACTCATCCACTAAACCAGTACTTCTGGCACATATTTAATAAGCCTTTGATCAACGTGCCCTGGAACCACTAAGTATGTCTTAAAGGACAAAAATCCCATTATAGTATTAATTTTTTAGTGCTGAGGTCCTCATATTCACCGAGATAAACATATTGTATTCTTTCAACACGCAGTTGAATTACCGTAAATGTTTTTAAAGGATGACACCCCAGATAATTCATTGGATTTTAATTTCTCTTGTGATGTTTCTCAGAAAAGGAGGCCTTTGTTTTTCCTGGTGAGCTGAGTGCAGACAGAAGGATTCTTTGATTTAGTGGCAGTACCTCAGGAGGCGTCGCAGCGTCAGTAAAATGTGCAAGGTAGCCCTTGGGGATGAATACAGCACTTATCCCTACCCAGCAAACCATGTCCTGCTTGGCAACAACTGCTCCCTGACTGACAGGGAGAAGCTTTTGA